>NC_056746.1:293372527-293732527 GCF_019279795.1 Protopterus annectens | reverse complement strand
CATTTTAAAACCAGTCTCAAGTCATTTCTTAAGGCACATTGGCTATGCCCCTGTGACAATCCTGACTAACACAATGGCTCCTTACCACCCTCTCAGTATTATCTATAGGACTTCCTCTCCTAAAACTTCTCTAGTTTCCTTTAAACCTATTTCTTTATACAATTTTGCTTCCCTTAGATTGCCCCCTCCTATAACCATAGATTTGACTTGTCAACGAAAATATTGCCTTCTCCCTTGGGATTAATAGAGCAAACCTCCTTACTTCCTAACCTATCTCAATATCTGGGATCCTACTCAAAATTATAACTGTGCAACTTAATAGAATGTTATTGCAATGAGTCTCTCTGTATTTTGAATGTTTTTGATGTTATTCTATGTATTTTTTGTTCTTTGTGAATGTGGAGCTTTTCTCCCCGGGTCTCTGCTGAAAAAGGATATGTATCCAGTCAGACCAACCCGGTAAACAAATGTAAAATAAATAAAAATAAAATAAAGAAAACCTAACTTTGTAATGGCAATGGTTAAAATAAAAAAAATGGTCCTGTGAAAATATAATTGTAAATCACACAATTACCACATGTGAACATGCCATATGTGCAATTAGAGTCAACAGTCGCGTCAGTCAGCGGAGTGCTAGCGTTGTTGCCTCACAGCAAGAGGTTCTCCGGTTTGATTCTTGGCTGGAGTGCCTTCTGTGCGGGGTCTGCATGTCCTCCCTGCGTTCATGTGGGTTTCTCGGTGCTCCAGTTTCCTCCCACATCACAAAGACATACATCTGGAGCATTTCTCCCCGGGCCTCTGCTGAAAATTGGCTTCGTTCGAAGTCGGACTTTCTCAGTAAACAAATGTTAAATAAATAACTAAAATAAATAGTGGTATAAAGTACAAACGGGGAGTTGTTATTCTCAAAAGCAGCTCTTTGTGTCACAGTTCTCTTAAACGAGAATAAAGGTGCATCCCCAAGCAATCAGCGCTCATCATGGCTTGCAATAATATTCCAGTTTTTAGACATAATGCTTCTTATAGTATGCATATCTCTGCAAATGGGAAGAGGAAAGTTGTTGTGCCCATCAGTCTTCTCTTTTGAGTTACTGTCTGTGCTGTATCCAAACTTTAAGATTGGTTTATGTCTGATACATCTTTCAGCAGTCACACTGGCCACAATATTATCAATTAGGTCACAGGGTTAGTTTCTGAGCAGAAAAAAGAAGTTATGTACTTACCATAATGTTCCATGTTTGTAGTCCATCTGGCCTACATTCTTGCTGGATGGGTTCGGAGCCAATATTCGGCGGCAACTCAGCCGATACTAAAGCTTGAGAGCTTTTACTGGCTCAAGGATAGCCTCTATCCCATGGTGTCTCACAGCAAATCCCCAGATCTAGTTTGCAAGAAAGCAATAAATACCTATCAGGTAAGAGCAACATAAGAGCTACATAAATACAGCAAAGGATTTATAAATATAATCCATTCCAGGTGGACAACAAGGAAGAACCATGTCAGGCAGCACCAGAATAGTCCACCAATTCCCCCAGAAACAGGAAGGGGGTTGGAGGGAGGGAAGCAAGAATATAGGCGAGATGGACTACAAACATGGAACGTTACGGTAAGTACATAACTTCTTTATGTTATGTAGTCCTATCTCGCCATAATTCTTGCTGGATGGGACAGCGTCCCTAGCACCTATAACCCGGTTGGCTCAAGCGAAGAGACTCTTCAGCACAGTGCACCCAAAGGAAGACCAGTGCCGGGAGGCCAAATCCAATTTGTAAAGAGTGACAAACGTATGTGGTCTTGCCTAAGTAGCTGCAGCAGAAACCGTATCAATTGGGAGCCTAGATCTAAAGGCACATGAAGTAGCTACAGCCCTAGTAGAGTGACCTTTAACTTTGACAGGTAATTGTTTACCAGCTTATTGATAAGCAAAAGATATGCAATCTGAAAGCCATTTAGAAAAAGTAATCTTAGAAACAGGTAAGCCTTTCTGTCAGAAAAGGAAACAAAAAGTTGATTGGATTTTGTGAATTCTTTAGTCCTGTGTAGATAAAACCTGAGTATTCTGTGAACATCTAGTTGGTGTAGTCTATACTCTGATTTATTAGAGTGGTTTGGAAAAAAACACAGGTAGCTCAATAGTAGTATTCAGATTGTGGTCTTAGCATACTTTGGGAAGAAAGGAAGGGTGTGTCCTGAGAAAAACTCTATCCTTGAGAAAAATAATGTAAGGAGGTCTAATAGTTAGAGCTTGCAGTTCTGAAACCCTCCTAGCAGATGTAATGGCTACTAAAATAATGTTTTCCATGAAAACAATTTTAGGTCTGACGACGAGGATGGCTCAAAGGGTGCAGACAGCAAAGATGAGAGAACTAAGTTTAAGTCCTAGGGTTCTAATGGTTGTTTTACTGGGGGCCTGAGAAGAAGAACTCCTTTTAAGAAAGTTTTACACAAGGTGTGCTGCATGACTGGATTTCCCATGAAACCAAAGTGGAAATTGGAAATCGCAACTAATTGAACTCTAATTGTAGCGGCTACTACTCCTTCATGAAAAATTGACGCTAGGAAGGATAAAAGGAAAAACCTTTTCCATTTGCTGGAGTATAGTTTCTGAGTGGAAGGTTTATGGGATGAAATTAGAATGTGTTTGACCGCAGGGGATAGAGGAATACACCTGGCTATTCATGGAACTGGAGCAGCCATGCTGTCAATTTGAGGGTGTGGATAGAGGGATGGAACTGTCCCGATTATGAATCAGGAGATGTGGAGATGGGTCCAGAATCCATGGCTCCTCCAGGAGGTAGGGCCACAGAAAGGGAAACCAAACTTGTTGAGACCAGTAAGGAGCAATGAGGATCAAGGAACTCCTCAACTGTCTTGCTTTCTGTATTACTTTGTGGATGAGTGGAAAACAAGGAAAGGCATAAAGAAGTCCTGGGGGCCAATCATGAACTAGAGCATCCCTGGGTGACATCCCCGGATTGGGAATGAGGGCAAAGTAGCTGCTGCATTTGGTGTTCAGGTGAGTGGCAAATAGATTGCAGCAAGGCTGGCCTCATCTGTGAAAGATCTCTTTCGCAACAATTGGATTCAGGGACCACTCATGAGGCATCAGAATTGCTCGGCTGAGTTTGTCTGCTATTACGCTGGATTTCCCCAAAATATGTGTTGCTATCAGGAAGCACTGAGTATTCATCACCCATTTCCAAACACTTAAGGCCTCTCGGCAAAGCGGGTAAGACTTGGTTCCCCCTTGCTTATGTACCACACGACAGACATGTTGTCTGACTGAATCGGAATCGTTCCAGTGGGAAGGAAGCTGTGAAGTGCTTACAATGTATACAGCACCGCTCTCATCTCCAGAACATTGATGTGCAAGTGGTTCTCGTGGTTCTGCCAAGTACCTTGGACTGTCATTCCCAGATAATGCCTCCCCACCCTATCTGGGAAGTGTCCGTGGTCAAAACTGCTTTCTCTTGGGGAGGAACAAGTGGACGACCTAGGATAAGTTGTTTTGTGTGCAACCACCATATCAGATCCTTTCTGCATGCGTTTATCAATATCTGGTGAGACAATGGAAGGTCTTGCATCGACCATTGTGCAAATAGCAGCCACTGAAGAATCCTCATGTGTAGGCGAGCAAGAGAACTAATAGGATGGCAGACGCCAAAGTCCCTAGGACTTGAAGGACTACTCCGGCCTGAACTCTCTGTTTGTTTAGCAAGGATCTGACCTGACTGTGTAGAGACTCCACTCTTTCCTGTTTTAGCCTTACTGACATGGTGGTTGTGTCTATTTCTGAGCCTAAATATACAATGTGCTGCGAGAGAGATAAGACTGACTGACTTTTGTAGGTTGACAGTGATGCATGGACTGGCGCACAAGGATAGAGTCTCGTCCCTGGTCCTTATGAGTTGATGCTTGGTGGTAGCAGTGAGGAGCCAGTCATCTAGGTACAGAAACACCTGGAATCCTTAACGTCTCAGGTGAGCCGTTAGCACTGTCATGCATTTGATAAACACTCTGGGGGCTGTTAGTGAGGCCAAAGGGCAGTGTTCTGAACTGAAAATGACTGGCTCCCAGCTGGAAGCATAGGTGTTCTCCTGAAGCGCCTGTCCATTTTGATGTGGTAGTACGCATCCTGGAGATCGATTGAGCACATCCAGTTGTCTTTCCCGATAAAGGGAAATATCGATTGCCGAGTGACCATTCGGAACTTCGATTTCCTTACATGCTTGTTGAGCCTGCTGAGATCTAGAATTGATTTCCAGTCCCCTGTCTTTTTTGGAACTAAAAAGAATCGAGAGTAGGTTCCGGATCCTACTTGCACTGCGGGGACTTCTTGGATGACTCTTTTTTGCAGCAACGAGATGACCTCTGATGTTGCACGGTCTAGTTGGATGGGTGGTACATCTGGTAGCGACCGGTTTGTTAGGGGTTCGGAAATAAAGGGAATCAAGTAACCTCTGGATATTACTGTGTGTACCCAACGATCTTGAGTGATAGTTAGCCAGGCGCTTGGGTACTGTGGTAGATGATCCCCGACTGCCTCCAGAGACAGACAGTTGGGCAACCCTTCTGGGTTGATGGAAGAGTCGATCAGAGAAAGCTTCCCTGTCTCCCTGATGTTGCGGACCTCCTCTGCCGTGAGGGCGGCATCTTCCATTATATCCTTCCCCTCTGCCTCTGGGGGAGGGTTGACCATGTGCCTGAGAGAAACCTTTTTGGGATTTACGGAACCACATTTTTCCTCCTTTATTACTCTTGGGATAGGGTCTGGATGGGAGTAAGAAACGGACTCCAACAACAGATAAGATTTTCCCTTCCTGCTCACACCTAGTCAAAGTCTCTTTCACTTGGGGTCCAAAAAGAGATGAACCATCAAAGGGAACGTTAGTGAAGGAAGACTTGAAGGATTCTGTAAAAATTACAAAGATGGATCCACGAATGTCTCCTGAGGGATATTCCTGCTGTGGCTGCCCTACTCACTCCATCTGCCGCATATGAGATCAGCTTCATGGAGGAGTTAGTTTTGGAAGTAGGGGTGGAGAGCTGCGTAGAAACCTTATCCATGGACCCTGGAGCTACTGAACCCTGGAGGATGTCTCCTAACTCTTTCAGGAGATCCCTCTGAAGACGAGTAAAATGAGTCAGGTAATTCAGCGATCTTAGTGTAAATGCCTCTGAAGAAAAAGTACACTTCCTGTACCTATCCATCGTCCTGGACTCCTTGTTAGGAGGATGGATATTAAAAGATATCTCAGTTAATTCCTTCTTGGTGGCCACTGCTATCGCCGTAGCATCAACTGGAACTCCCTTACTATGGAAAGACTTTTCTTCAGGTGCTGTCAAACTTATTTGGCCTCCTCGGGACGGCTTCCACTGAATCTGGAGGTGTCCATGCTTTCCACGATATGACCCCCAAAAGTTGGTCATAAGGCGGCGTCACCCAGGAGGTGGAAGGTCGGGAACCGAAGGCCTCAAGATACACTGATTCATCCTCAGTAGGGTTAGAGGTCTTCCAATCACCCCCTGTCTAAGGATTTCTAGGATGTCAGAAAAAGAGATCCTCAAAAGGGGGTCTAGGGGACCCTTCTGATTCCTCTAAATCAGTGTCTGACATAACAGACTCAGGTGAGTCGACATGTTTCCTCTTACACAGCCTCTTCTGAGGGAGCTCTCCAGTGGGATAATCTGGGGAGGTGTCGGAAGAGGGGGCATCTCCAATGGGGGCTACTTGGACCTCTGGTTCCCTATGGTGTGGGGGTGGGCAGGGGGGGAAGAGGTTGCTGCCTGTTGCTGGAGGGACACAGGTTCCAATGGAATGGCTTTAGCAGGGAATAAAGCCTTCTCTATAGCTTCGAAAGCCTTCCCCCCTGCTCCGAAGAAGACCTCTGCTCCGAGGGGGCGGATGGTTGACTCCTAGCAAGAGGGAATGGCTCTGAAGCAGAAGTGGGAGCCGAGCTGAGTCGAGCAGAGGCTCCGACAGGGTCGGTTCCGACGAGAACCCAGGGTGACTGTCCCCCTCGAAGTCAACAAGAGTGTGTCGGCTCCCAGACCCCCCTCGGCTCCAGAGGATAGAGTAATTGGCTCTGAGGAAACAGGCTGAATCCCTGGAGCCGAAAGGTCCAAGACAGAGGAACCTGAAATAATAGGCTCCGAGCGCGAAGTAGTCAGAGGAGGAACAGTTGTCGGTAAGGGGGTCGGCTCAGAGACCTTTGGGTCCAGAGGGGCCAATTTTCTTGCCAGAGCTGGATCCGAAAGCAACCTCCACCACCCTCTCTATGACCTCATCTGATAGGGTCCTGGAGGATCTGGTGGAGACAGGAGACAACCTTCTCTCCAAAATAGGAGATCTCAATGTGGGAGATACAGCCTCGATGTCAGGCAAAATTTTCAGCACCGAAGATAGTCTCGGAGCCAATGAAATCGATGGCACCGAAATAGATGAAGCTGAGTTGGAACCGAAACTTCTTGGCTCTGACACTGGAGTCTTTTTTGTTGGCTCCAAAGCCAGGGCCGATGATTTTCTCTTAGAGGATTTTGGAGCTGCCTGACCAAGTTCTTGCTGTTCCTGGAAGAAACTTTTCATGAGACTTTTTGAACCCCGAAGGGCGATGATCCTTATGCTCCCTATCCTTATCTTTTGACATTTCTATAATCGAAAGACAAGATAACAATACTAATGGTATTAACTACAATAAGTGAGAAAGAGAAGATGATATAAAAAAAAAAAAAAGTTGTCACACACAGGGAGGAAAGGACCTCTAACATAAATGGGCACTACGGCCCTCTAACTTAAACGGGCTGTACAGTCCTAATGGGGGGAATAGGGGTTTAAGAACTTTGAAAAACAGTCACACAAGAGACAATAAACTATCTATATATGTATATATGGTAGAAAAAGTAGGAAAAGACTAAAGATAGCAAAAAATAGTTTTACTTAGCCAACGAGCCAGTAAGACACAACCTTGAAGCTTTTGCGGCAAACAAGATCTGGGGATTTGCCGTGAGGCACCATGGGATAGGGGCTAGCCTCGAGCCAGTAAAAACTCTCGAGCTTTAGTATCGGCCGAGTCGGAGCCGAATATCCACTCCGAACCCATCCAGCAAGAATTATGGTGAGATAGGACTACATAACATCATATGTTTCAAAAAAGACCAGATCTAGTCCCCCTGCCAAATAAAAGAAAAGAACTAACAAAAACTGAGAAAAAAGTACTTGAAAAAGGTATTACGTTTGTCCCCATAGAAGAAGTGACTTAGTGCAAACTATTACTGATCTGAAATTATTTGTCAGAAAAACAAACCTTAGAATCTTCTTTTCTGACAAATCCAAAAAATAAATCATCATCCAGAAAGAACAATGGAAACTTCCTAGTAGCTTCTATCTCTTGTCTCACCCCACAGTAACAGCATTTGAAGCTAAGTGCAAACTGGATATTAAAATGATTCTAAGAAACCCACCCAGAAGATGTTTATACAATTTAAACCCTCAGGAATACAAAGCACTCAAAACCCTAAGCTCTGATCCCACCCACAGGATTATAAAGGCAGAGAAGGGTAGTGGGAGCCTCATTATAGACACCATCAGTTACAACACTAAAACTGAAGGAATGCTTAACAACCAGACCTTTTACAAGTTTTGTGACCTGGATCTAGTCAAGGCTGCCTAGGAAAATCTACTTCTCGAATTTCAAGACATGTGCTAGGATGGCTTGATTAGCGATAGAGTGCTTTATTTTATCAGTCACAAAATCAAAGATTCCTTAGTTTTTTGGGATACCCAAACACCATAAAAATGTCTAAGATCCCCCATAAAAATGTCCAGGACCCCCCATACCGGCCTATTACTGCCAGCAGTGGTAGTATTACAGAACCATTATCAATCTTTTTGGAGGCTCCAATTAAACTGCTAGCAGAAAGCAACAACTAATTTGCACTTGATACAGGAGATTTCCTTAAGAAGATAAACATCAAGATCATTGATTCCTCTTTGCTAGTAACTATCGATGTAGAGGCATTGTATACCATACTACTACGAGTACTGTTTCAGAGCCGTACGTAAATCACTTCAAATAAGTTCAGCATGAACCACCACCTCCACGGAGACTATCAGCAAAATCCTAAGAATCTTACTGGAAAACAACTATTTCAAGTTTAATGGGAATTACTTTTGAAAGAAAAGAGGGACTGCCATGGGGGCTACCATGACCCCAAGTATGGCTAATACAGCTCTTGGCAAATGGGAGAAAGACTTCATCTGCAACTCACTGTATTTTAAACGGGTGAGCTATCACCTGTGTTACACAGATGTTATCTTTATTGTTTGGAATGGGTATGAGACTGAGCTACTTGAATTGTACGACCATACTGGCAATTCTACAAATTTTCTAAAATCACCAACTCCCATGATAAAGACAAAGCAGTATTCCTGGATCTCACAATCACCAAAGCAGAAAACATGCTCTCCAATGACTTGTATAGAAAACCCACAAGGGTTAACCTCCTGCTGCATAGACAGAGTATGCACCCCCTCATCACAAAAGGAAATCTGGTGAAGTCTCAAGGGATCAGGATGGGTAGAGTCTCTGAACAATTAACTAATTTCACAAGAAACCTGCTGGAACTTGAGAAAGACTTTTCACCAAGTGGTTACAGCGCCAAATTCATTGGCAGTATACTTGACCCCATCAGGAAATCCAAGCTGAACAACCCCAACTTCCCACTAAAAAAAGAGAACCAAACGAGGAGGCACAAACATTCAACAAAGGCTGTTTCAATGACAATCTCCTACTCCACAGACTGCAGAGAACTCATAAAAGCAATTAAAGACAACTGGGTCATCTTAAGCAGCAACCCAGCAATTAGCGAAGCTGTCCCTAAAAGACCCAACTTTAACATCAGTAGAAACAAAAATCTTGGGACTTTGTTGAATTAAGTAGGTTTCTCTTAACCACAGAGAGACCCAAGGGTGCCCTCAGCTGCGGGCCCACCTACTGTTGCTTCATGAGTGGCAAAACAAGATGTTTTTTGCCCTAATTCAAAAAAAAAATTATTTTATAAGCAAAGAACACAGCAACAGCAACACAAAAGGGGTAATTTACCATGCACAATTCTCAAAATGCCTATCCTTCTATGTCAGAAAGACCATCAATAAACTGAAGACACTCGTAAGCTAGGTACCTGACTGACACCAAACAAAATAACTACCTGAATGCACTAGCTAAGCACGGCCTGAACTTCCCCAGACATGATTTCTTCAAATTTCACGTTCTAGACAAGCTCACCTTTGAGGACCTTCAAGGACAGTTTAACGACTGGCTTGAGAAGAAGGAATTAAGAGTGGCAAATAAGACTTGAACCAACAGTACTTCCTAGCCTCTATTCCCAACTTTCCATTACCAGCGTATTAAACTTAAGGATTCATCACCATGCGTACTACTGAAAGCACAAGCTACCTTATCCTCCCTGGGATGCAGAAACATTTCAACTTCCAATGCCACTCACCACTCACAACTAATTTTGTAACTGCAAAATATCGACTTCTTTGAGGCAGTCACCAAAACCGTAGACGAGGGTAAGGTGGCTCACACAGCCTAGGCCAAGGCTTTTGACACCATCCCCCACTCTGGAATTATAGCTAAACTCACAAAGCTAGGTATAAATCCCTACATCACAAGATTGGTTGCCAACTCACTGACAGAACCCACACTGTAAAAGTTGCAGACTCCAAATATGACCTCAAACCAGTGACAAGTGGAGTACCACAAGGTTCAGTCCTGGGACCTCTCCTGTTTGGTATCTACTTCTCCGAAGTACAGGCTAACACAGAAGGCCTCTGGCTAATTAAGTTCGCAGATGACTGCAGACTAGGAGCCATAGTCAAGTCCCCAAATGATGTGGACATCCTACAGAAGGGCATAGCTGAGACATATGCCTGGTGTCAGAGCCGTGGCCTCAGGCTCAATGCCAAAAAGTGCAGTGTCATCCCCTATGGTTAAAAACTCTGTACCCATGAACTACCACATAGGCAGCAATCTACTTAACACCGAATGTGTGATAAGAGACCTTGGGACCCAGGTGGACAGTAGTCTCTCCTTTGATAGTCACATCGCCACAATAGTCAGAAAGTCCTTCTACGTGGCACACCTAATCATAAAAGGGTTCTCATCCAGGAAAAAAAAAAAAGAGGTAATTGTTCCTCTCTACTCGACACTCATTAGACCCATTATAGAGTACAATGCCCCTTTTGGAATGTACCTCACAAGACATCTGCAGCAGCTGGAAAGGCCACAGAAGTACCTCACAAAGAGGATTACTGGCCTCAAACAAATGCCCTACACTGACCGTCTCAAATATCTCCAGCTTTATTCTGTAGCATATCAACTACTCAGAGGTGATCTCTGCCTAACATATAAAGCTATGTCAAACCCAGAGCTGTTGGGACATGCTACACCTAAAGAAATCCCAATCCCTCCGAGCTACACGCTTCTAGGGACCTAAACCTTGTCACCACAATAAACAGGACATGCTGGAGGGATAGATTCCTGTCCCAGAGACTTCCCATACTCTGGAACAGGCTACCCATCACTGTCAAGCAAAGTTCTTCATTAACACACTTCAGGAAGAATCTTGATGAGTGGATGGGAAATAGGAAATACACCCCTGGGATCACTTCTGTGTCGCTGCTCGACAGTGGCACAGGAAAATAACTTTCTTGGGTGGTGTAAGCCAGGGAACCTTGTTGGCTAGGCTTACGTAAGCCCTTGGGCCAATAGCCTAGTACCTACCTATGAACCTAGTGTGTGTTGTATCTTTTTAAGAAGTGTTCCAAGGACAGCACGTACATATAAATAGCAAGTACATGCTAGCTTCAGTGCCATTTTGAGAGTGCAGCCACAGAGTGAGCATGTATGAGTGTGACAGCTAGTCTGTTTATAAGTTTATCTAAGTTATTAAGCCTCAATCTGATGTGTTTGTACATAATAAAGCTGCTTGAAAATAACACACTTAACTGTTGCAATTGTCGTGCCAATTATGAATCTAAAAGAGAAAAGTGCTTAGCATTTGGTCAGCAATGTCACAAGTGTAAAAAATGAAACCATTTTCAAAAGTTTTGCAAATCAAGTAAACCTCACACAGTTAAAGGGTCACTTAAAAAAGCAAGTTGATCACACACAGAGCTGCAACCCAACATTTTACGTAGATGGGGTATCAGTAATTGGAAAAAAGGTTGATGCGGCAGAATTGCTGACAAAGAATGAAGTCTGTTGTACTGTCCAGATCAATGGTAAATCCACCAAGCTCAAAGACGACACTGGTTCAAAGTGTAATGTTATGTCAGCAGACATTTGCTAAGGTGAGAGCTGGTGAGCAACTTAATGTGGCTAGTTGTGCGACATTTGTTGCTTATGGAGGTGAAGAAATTCAAACCAAAGGCTCAGTAGTGCTTTCATGTTACTTGGCTAGGAACTGCTACAGTTGCTGTTCTATGTAGTCCGAAGACCTGTGCAGTCATTGTTGGGTCTCAGAAACAGTTCGAGGAAGAATCTGGTTTCCTTTACCAAAGAAGCTCATCATACAAGCACATGTCCTAGTTCTAGCATCAGTGAAGCTATTTTCTCAGAGTATGCAGATGTTTTTGATAAGTTAGGAAAACTTACAGTTGTGTATTCTATGAAGTTAGACCCAGAGGTCAGTCTAGTGGTTAGACTGAAAAGAAAAGTTCTGATAGCTATGCAGGTTATAGTCAAAGCTCAGCTGGATAAAATGGAGCAGCAAGGTATAATTTGTCCAGGTACATAACCAACTGAATGGGTGTCATTCATGGTAGCAGCCCACAAAAAAAGGCTCAGACAAAATCAGAATATGGATTGACCCAAGATATTTGAACAAAGCATTAAAGAGACCACATCATCATATGCGTACCGAATGCCACTTTTTTCTGTCTTGGATGCAAAAAGTTCATTTTGTCAAGTGATGCTTGATCACAAATCTTCACTGACTACTTTCAGTACCCCATTTGGAAGATGCTGATTCCTCATGATGGCATTTGGAATAAATTCAGCAAGTGAAGTCTTTCAGCATGTAATGGAGCAAATTTTTTTGGGTTATCCTTGTACCATAACAGAAGATGATTTTTTTTGTTGGAGGCAATGGTGAAGCAGAGCATGACAGAAACCTTAAAGTTCTAGACAGAGCACGTGAAGTGAACTTGAAGCTTAATCCTCTGAGGTGCAAATTCAGACTACCAGAACTTACATATGTAGGTCATTTACTTACTAGCACTAGCTTGCAACTTGACCCATCCCAGCAAGCAGCCGTTCTTGAGATACCAGCACCGTATAATGTTCAAGCTCTACAACGTTTTCTTGGTATAGTCAGCTATTTAGGCAAGTTTATACCAGACTTCAGTGAGCTGATAGCACCTTTGAGAGAGCTAACATGCAAAAATATTACATAGTCTTGGCTGGAACAGCACCAGAGAGCATTTGAAGACCTTAAGCAAAAAATTGCCAATCCACGTACATTAAGATACTATGATGTCAATAAACCAGCAACTCTTTCTGTGATGCTTCAAAATTTGGTCTTGGTGCAGTCATTCTTCAAGAATGCAGAACAGTAAGTAGCCTATGCATCTACAACTCTTATCCAAACTGAAATGCAATTTGCTCAAATTGAGTAAGAACTTTTGGCAATAGCACTTGCATGTTCAAAGTTTCATGACTATTTATGCTTGAACTATTCAGACTGAAACTGATCACCAACCTTTAGTCACTACTTTAAAGAAGCCTATGCATTCGGCTCCAGTAAGATTACCAAAAAGGATACTCAAATTGCAAAAGTACTACTACAAAATTATCTATATAAAAGACAAATTTATTTATCTGGCTGATACCTTATCCAGATCACCCAGAAATACAACAGAATAGCTTAATGCAGAGAATTTTGACTTTGATGTCATGGAAGTGCGCAATTTTTCTACCACGAAACTTGATGAGCTGAGAGATCATACAAAGGCTGATCCAGTTTTGCAAAAGCTCACCCACTACATTAATGCTGGATGGCCATCAAAGCAATCTGGTGTACCACCTGAAGTGCAAACTTATTTTCCTTACAGAGATGAGATGTTGATGGAAGATGGCATTAGTTTCAAAGGTCCTAACATTGTTTTTCCTGCGTCCTTACAACGTGAATGCATCCACATTTTGCATCATGGTCACCCAGTTTCCAAATTTACCAAAAGGCGGCCGAGATGACTAGTATTTTGGCCTTCTCTAGAAAAAGATAATGATAAAGTACTTTCTTTTTGTTCAGTATGCAATAGTATTAAACTACATTTGCAAAAAGAACCACTTCAGCTTAGTCAAGTTCCTGAACGACCTTGGTCAACAGTAGCCACTGATATATTCGAGTGGAACAATCAGCATTACTTAGTGTTGGTAGACTCTTACTCAAACTGGTTTGAGATTGATTTACTATCTAACAATGTCCACTGCTGTAATCACCAAGATGAAACATCATTTCTCAGTCCATGGTAGTTCACATAAAGTTATTTCTGACAACAATACCAATTTAAGTCATCTGTTTCAGAAATTTGCAAAAGAATGGGACTTTGTACATGTTACTAGTAGTACAGAATACCCACAGTCAAATGGACTAGCTGAATGTGCAGCACAGAATGCATAGCAATTACTAGAGAAGTCAAAGCATGGTAATACCTATGCCTTTTTGAATTTACTCAATCTCAGAAACATACCCCATGATGATATACTTGGCTCGCCTGCTCAGAGACTTCTATCTATGGAAACCAGAACAACATTGCCCATCAGTTCCAGTTTGAGGCTTAAAGCTAAGAATGGAACAATCGAAGCCCAACTATTCAGAAAGCTTTCTTTCCAGAAGTCCAGCTATAATAAACCAAGCAGATTTCTTTGTCCAGTGAAAAAGGAGAGAGAGTGAGGATACTAATGGCAAAAGGTTTCAACCAGATTGGTCAAACAACAGGTATATGTGCAGAGCAGAGAACCTACTTTGTAGAATCTGAGTGTATGGAGTACAGGAGACATTGCAGACATCTTTCTGCATCAGAATCCATATCGCAAAATTGTTCCTGTGATCCAGACAATGTTCCTGTTGCAGAACATGTCTTAGTTCCGTTCCTGATGTCCCCAAAGTTGAACATTCAGCAGAGACATTCCAGTTGCTAGACCTAGTTCTAATTTCTATGTCACACGATTTGGTCGTATTTCCAGACCTAGTATGAAATACACACAGCTACCTGGACATAATTGTCTATATGTATTTCATTCTGTATAACTGCATGGGAAATGATTATTTTTTTTATCAGCTGCATGTCAGTTAATGCCATCAATAATGCATGACTCATTTCTCAGAGGGAGGATGTAGAATAGTGTGTGTTGTACCTTTAAGAAGCATTTCAAGGACAGCACATGCCTATAAATAGCAAACACATGCTAGCTTCAGTGCCATTTTGAGAGTGCAGCCAGAGAGTAAGCATGTATGAGTGTGATAGCTAGTTTGCTTATAAGTTAGTCTTAGTTATTAAGCCTCAATCCTGACGTGTTTGTACATAATAAAGCTGCTTGAACAGAACCCACAGATGTTCTTCTGTTTTATCCTGACCAGACAAGCAACATAAACCTAGAATGATTAACTGTTTTTTTGACAGTCCAAAAGTTCTGATTTTTTTGGGTGCATCTAATCCTGACATCATATTAATATTTATGCTTTTTCTACTCTAACTGCTGCTAAGTTCTATGTCGTACTACTACTTCACAATCTTTTAGTTTTTACTTGTTTTGGATACTGATCCTTCTCCTAAGCCTAAGACAGATCTGAAGAAGCACTGGCAAAAGTGGGGTGCAACTGTAACTTGCTGGATAAGTCCTTGTTCCCCCGAGAAATTTTAACAGCTGATGGAGGAGGTCAAGCATGAATTACTCTGACTTGCTCTATATGGACATAAAATATCTTTGAGTAACTGACGCATAACTGAATGCAAAATCTCACTTCAATATTGTATATTTTTATTAGACAACTGTTTACAAGATTAACTGATTCATAACTAAATGCAAAATCTTACTTTATTATGTACATTTGTTAGCATAACTATAATAAGCGATCGTCTATCCAGCTGCCATAACACAGATTAGTTCAGAAAATTAGGATAGAGCATAAAGTACAGTTTTGTACCTACCATAAATGCAGATGTTCGAGTGTACACCCTGCTGCAGTCATCACACTTGGGGTTATCCTGTCGTCAGGCGGTACCGCAGTCGGCTGGAATTCCAAAGTCTTGGCCCGGCGTTGGTTGCTGTCGCTTCTTCCCTGACATCAGTGCGCCAGGGGTATATATAATGCATCCGACGCCATTTTCTTCAGTTTTTCTTGCCCCAGATGTCAGGTGCCCCCAAAAAGGTGGTCAGTAATTAGTACCAAATAAAGTAAATTTTGCACAAACACAAAATCCCTCCAGCTATAAGCAAATACATCAGGAAGGTATTGTAGAGATTTAGCCAGTTAGATCAGACAGGATGGAGGGAGGGTAACCTAGACTGCATCAGGGTGTACACTCGAACATCTACATTTATGGTAGGTACAAAACTGTACTATGTTCATCGTGTTACCCTGCTGCAGTCATTACACTTGGGTAGAATCCCAAAGCTAAGGATGGGTGGAGGAGTCAGAGGGTTAGAGGAGGCTAGAAGGCCCTGCAGAATTGCAGTGGCGAAGCCCGCCCTAGTCTTAGAGTAAAGTGGTAAGTGATAGTGTTTGGTAAAGGTGTGTGCTGAACTCCAAGTTGCAGCTTCTAAAATCTCCTTGGTTGGAACCCCCCTGAGGAAGGCTGTAGATGTAGCTGTTGCCCTGGTAGAGTGGAGCCTAATGGTAGCAGGAAAGTACAGTTTTGTACCTACCATAAATGTAGATGTCCGAACTGGATAGCATCTGCAGTCATAACAACAGGGTTGTCCTGTCGTCAGGCAGCCCTTCAGTCGGCCGGATTCCAAAGTCCGGGTCCGGCTTCGGCTGATGTCGCACTTCACCCGACGTCATCTCTGTTGGTCTTCGGGTATAAAGGCATCAGCCGACGCCATTTTCCTCAGTGTTTCTTGCCCCAGATGCCAGTAGCTCTCTTGAAGGCTAAAATTTGGATAGATGCCAATGTTTCCAAAAAGATAGAGGTAAACACAAAAATAAGCATGTATGTACATATATACAAACAAATACACCATAAAAGACTCCCCCCCCCACCAGCTAGCTATTAGGAGGGTAAACACCCTAGGAGTACCACAGAGGGAAGGAGGGAGGTAATCCTGACTGCAGATGCTATCCAGTTCGGACATCTACATTTATGGTAGGTACAAAACTGTACTATGTCCTTCATGGATGCATCTGCAGTCATAACAACTGGGTAGAATACCATAGCCAACTAGGGGGGGAGGAGGATAAAACTAGATTATGGTGTGTTTAGGATCCCTTGCAGTACAGTAGTGGCAAACCCTGCTCGGGATCTGGAATATAGAGGCAAGTTATAATGCTTGGCAAATGTATGCACGGAGGTCCAAGTAGCCGCCTCAATAATGTCTTTGGTTGCCACTCCTCGTAAGAAGGCTGTGGTAGTGGCTGTTGCCCTTGTAGAATGAGGTCTTATGTTCTGTGGAATTGGTTTTCCATGGAAGGAGTAACAGAATCGTATGCAATTTCCTATCCATTTGGAGATTGTCTGTTTGGAAATAGCTTTTCTTTCCTGTCCTGTTGCATAGGCTACAAAAAGTTGGTCAGTCTTTCTGCTACTTTTTGTTCTGTCCAAGTAGTAGCGTAGCTGTCTATGTACATCCAAGGTATGCAGTATTCTTTCCCCTCTGTTTTGTGGGTTTGGAAAGAAGGTAGGTAGGTGGATTGCCTGGTTTAAAGACACTCTGGATACTACCTTAGGCATAAATGTAGGGTTAGTCCTCATGGACACTCTATCTTGGTGGAAGATTAGGAAGGGTTGCACTGCCATTAAGGCCTGTAGTTCTGAAACCCTCCTTGCTGAAGTAATTGCCAGTAGGAAAGCAGTTTTCCATGACAGGTGTTGTAAGTCTGCTGTTGCTGCTGGTTCAAAGGGTGATAGTGTCAACTTTTCTAGCACAAAGTTTAAGTCCCAAGCTGGTAATGGTGGTTTCCTTGGAGGTTTTACATTCTTGATTCCTCTGAGGAACTGCCTGAGCAAAGGGTGAAAAACAGGTGGATCAAAGCTGTATTCTGCTGAAATAGCTGATGCATGTATCTTGATGGAGGAGTAGGACAGGCCTGAATGAAGAAGTTCGGCCAGATACTCCAGAATGTTAGGCATATCTATGTTTGACACATCTTTTCCTCTTTCAGTACTCCAAATGACAAACCTTTTCCATTTTCCAGCATAGTTCCTTCTTGTTGAAGGTCTGCGTGCTTCAAGAATAATGTCTTTAACTCTTTGGGAAAGTTCTGGATTAGCTGCTGCTATGTGATGTTCCATGCAGTCAGTTGCAACGTTTTAGGTTTGGATGTATGATGCTGTAGTTGTTCTGAGTTAACATCAAAGGCATCAGGGGTATTGGCCACATATTGTTCGAGACATGCTCCTCAGCAGTGGGTACCAGTGTTGTCTTGGCCAGTTTGGAGCTATCAGGATTATCCTTGGATGTTCTTCCTTGATTTTTAGTAATACCTTGTGTATCAAGGGAAGAGGTGGGAATGCATATGCTGTTAGGCCTTTCCAGCTGAAGGAGAGCGAATCCACTTTCCATGCTAGTGGGTGGAATGTCCTTGTGCAGAATTTTTGAGCTGGTGATTGAGAGGTGATGCGAATAGATCTATCTGAGGCATTCCCCATTTCTTTGAGATGGTCTTGAAGATGTCCGGTGCAGCTTCCATTCGTGGGCATCCGATGTGGTTCTGCTTAATATGTCTGCTAGAGTATTTTCTTTTCCGGTACAAATATTGCCTGTAACTCGATGTTGTAGGTGAGTGCCACGTTCCACAGTTCCAAAGTCATTCTGCATAGGGGCTGTGGATGTGTGCCTCCTTGTTTGTTGATGTACCACATGACTGTGGTGTTGTCTGTCCTTATCATCAACTGGCCCTCTTTGAGAAATGGTCTGAACTTTTGGATTTCCAGTTTTACTGCCAGCATTTCTTTTAGGTTGATGTGCAGGTGAAGTTGATCCTGTGTCCACAATCCTTGCACGCATTTGTCCAGCATGTGGGCCCCCCATCCTAGGTCTGAAGCATCTGTTGTGATGGTCTGGCTTGCTTGACATCTGCGAAAGGGTAGCCCTGGGTTTGACTGGCATGCCTGAGCCCACCATAGAAACTCCTGTTTTAAGCATGGAATTAGTGGGATTTCTGTTTCTAGGCTGTGTCTGTGTTGGGACCATAAATTCTTTAGGTACCACTGTAGTTTTCTCATATGTAGTCTGGCAAGTGGGACCAAGATTATGCAAGATGCCATGAAGCCCAAGGCCTGCAGTACTTTTCTTGCTGTTAACTTGTTCAGTTTTGTTAGTGCCAAGAAGTAAAGAGGGAGTTCTTTTGTTTTTCTGTAGTTAGGAATGCCATTTGTTTTACTGTGTCCAATTCAGCCCAAGAATGTCCTTGTTTGGGATGGTATCAGCCTTGACTTTTGTAAATTGACTGTGTATCCCAGTGCTTGTAGCAAGTAAATGACCCTTTGTAAATCTGTTGTCAGCTTGCTTTTGTTGTCCCCTTGTAGCAGGCAGTCATCCAGGTATGGGTAAATTTGAATTCCCTGTAGTCTGCAATGGGCGATTACTGATGCCAGGCATTTTGTGAATACTCTGGGCAGTAGATAAGCCAAAGGGAAATGCTGAGAATTGATAGTGCTCTGATCCTGCAAGAAATCTGAGGTATCTTCTGCAGATTGGTCGAATGGGGACGTGCAGGTATGCCTCCTTGAGATCTAGAGTTACCAGCCAACACTCCTTGCCCAGCATGGGAAGAAGTTGCTGTAGGGTCAGCATTTTGAATTTTGGGACAATGATGTATGTATTTAAGGTGGATAGGTCGAGAATAGGTCTCCAACTTTTTTCCTTTCTTGGAACTAGGAATAGTCTGGAGTAGAACCCCTTTCCTTGCTCTGCTGTTGGCACTCTTTCCACGGCTCTCATGTTTGCTAACTGCATTATCTGTTGTAGAGCCTCTGTTTTTTGATTTGGAGGTAGATTTGGCATTCCTCTTTTGACTGGTAAAGTGTGGAAGTGGAAACGGTAACCTTGATCTATGGTTTTTAAAATCCACTTGTCTTTTGTTATATATTGCCAGTTCTTTGAAAATAAGGTTAACTTGCCACCTAGAGGAGCTGCTATTTGTTCCCTGGTAGGCGGATTTAGGGTTAAGTCACTGTGGTTGTGTTGTTGTAGTGGCAGTGGTTGTGTCTGTGCCTCTGTTGTTACCTTGCCACTGTCGTCCTCTGTAGGCACCTCCTCTGGATTGGTTTCTGCCTCTGGAACGTCTATTCCTGCCCCTTTGGGATCTTGTGGAGTCAGGAAAGGACCAATTTTTGGCAGGCCAGTTCCTGCTAAACCTTGGTGGTTGAACCTGCAAGAAATCTTTAACCGTTTGAACAGATTTTGCCTTTTCTTCCATTTTCTTCATAACCTGCTGGGCAGGTGTACCAAACAAACTTGTCTTATCCATAGGAGCATCTAGTAACTTAGCTTTAACATGATCCGGTAAAGCTTGCTCCTTAAGCCATGCATGCCTTCTTATCACTGTGCCAGTCATGGCTGATCTAAATGAAGCCTCCAGTGCATCATAGCCACATTTTAAGAAATGGTTACTAACCTGTTGTATGTTATTTACCATTTCTAATACATATTTCTTATCAAGAGATTCATCAGTGGTTAGCTTTTTTGTTAACTGATCAAGCATAAACTCTTGGTATTGTATCATGTGAAACTGACAGTTTAAAGCTCTAGCTGAGAGAGTAGCTGAAGTGTAGACCTTTTTGCCCCATCTGTCTAATGACCTTGCTTCCCTTTCAGAAGGAATAGGGTTTTTAGCTATGGTCGTGGCTACTGCCTTGGGACCCTGGGATATAGTTTCGGGATCTGCCAGTGGGGCCTTGTAAAGGTGGTGATGAGTGTCTGGTACCCTGTAAAACCTGTCTGGTTTGGCAGGGGCTGGAGGTAAAGAATCTGGTGCGGAGCAGACATCATTGAAAGCATCATCCACCACAGAGAGAACAGGAGGTATAGCTAAGGGCCTGTGCTGTGGAAGGTGCAGAAAGGTCCTAAGTCTTTTTCTGGAGTCTGAAAAATCCTGTTGCTGCCATTGGAACTGCTCTCGCATGGCATGTAAGGTTTCCCCAAAGGAGAATTCTTCTGGTGGAGAAGCAGCTGGAATGGATTCTTCAGCATCTGAGTCTTCAAAATTGGAGAAAGGAGCCTCTGGCTGGTCAGTTACGTCTGATTCATCGGCAGAATCATCAGAGGACACTGGCTCAGGGGGCTCTGCCCTAGGTCTCTTCTCTGGGGGCTGAGAGGCCCTGTCTGGGTGAGATTGAGATCCTCTAATTAATGAAATTAAATCTTCTGCCAGAGTAAGCATTTGAGAACTAGAGGAGGGCCTGGTTGTAGGGGGTTTAACAGGCACTGTTTTAGTAGTCTTGGCTGCTTTAGCCCTGGCAAAGGCCTTAATGGACATGGCTGCTGGAGGCCTAGCAGCACCACGTGCTGGGGTAGAGACATCCAAGGGAATGGTGTCTGATAAGCGGCCGAAACCGAGACACTCGCGGTTTGCTTAACCATGGTTTCGGCCGAAACCGCGGACCGCGAGTGTCGGTCTTTATCTTTGCGTTTTTTGGCAGATTGGGTAGTCGGAGGATCCGACGGCATAATATACGCAAAATCAGAACCGAAAAACTGTTCAGCAAACTCCGACCGACGCCTAAGCGTTCGTCGGTTGAAAGAAGCACAGGCCGAACAGGCTGCTACGTCGTGGGCTGGGCCTAAACAAGGCAGACAATAAGAGTGGAAATCTTTATGAGGTATTTGTTTTCCACAGGTTAAACAATTATTAACTTTTTCTGACATCGGCTGAGGCAAGAAAGAGTCCCCAACAGGGTACTTAGCTTTAGAAGTCTTCGAAGTAGTATTCGGTAGAAGTAATCTCTGGATCCGACCGACCGGCACTTGCGAACAGCTTCTGCTTCGGGCGCCACACGGCAAGAAAGACTGAGGAAAATGGCGTCGGCTGATGCCTTTATACCCAAAGACCAACAGAGATGACGTCGGGTGAAGAGCGACATCAGCCGAAGCCGGACCCGGACTTTGGAATCCGGCCGACTGAAGGGCTGCCTGACGACAGGACAACCCTGTTGTTATGACTGCAGATGCATCCATGAAGGACATCTGGTTTTCCATGATGGGTATAGCAGAAATGAATGCAATGTCCTATCCATTTGGAAATGGTTTGTTTTGATATAGCCTTCCCTTGTGAAGCTGTAGCATAGGATACAAAGAGCTGGTCAAATTTTCTGAAAGCCATAGTTTTATCCAAGTAGTAACGAAGTTGCCTGTGAATGTCCAAGGAATGCAGGAGTCTTTCTTCTTTGTTCTGTGGATTTGGAAAGAAGGTGGGTAAGTGAATGGTTTGATTTAAAGCCACACTGGAAACCACCTTAGGCATGAAGGAAGGATTAGTTCGTAGAGAAACTCTGTCTTGATGGAAAATGAGGAAAGGTTCCACTGCCATTAGTGCCTGCAGCTCAGACTCTTCTAGCTGAAGTTATTGCTAGCAGCAAGCAAGTCTTCCATGATAGGAACTGTAGATCTGCAGAGAAAGCTGGTTCAAAGGGAGGTAGCGTAAGTTTTTCCAGAACAAAATTGAGGTCCCATGTTGGTGTAGGTGCTCTCCTGGGGGCCTAATGTTTTTTGCCCCTCTGAGGAACTGCCTTAGAAGTGGATGCGAAAATAAGGGTGAATCCATGTTGTAATGGGCTGAAATAGCTGATGCATGGATTTTAATGGAAGAAAAAGAAAGTCCTTTGTGTAACATCTCAGTTAAATACTGTAGAATGTGAGGCATGTGAGGCTCAATTGTGTTTTGGCCTTTAGCTTGGTTCCAGGCAGAAAACCTTTTCCATTTGTCCGAATAAGCCTTCCTTGTGCTTGGCCTCCTAGCTTCCAGAATAACATCCATAACTGCTTGGGAAAGAGGAGCTGGCTGGATGCTTAGGTGATTTGCCATGCAGCCAGATTTAAGGTTTTGAGCTGGCTGTGAAGAATCTGATTGTTTTGCTGTGTGAGCAAATGGGTAATTTGTGGTAAAATTCAAGGTGGGCCCTGGGCCATATTCCTCAATAGTGGGTACCAGTGCTGGTGTGGCCAGTCTGGGGCTATGAGTATCAGTCGTGGTCACTCCTTTCTGACTTTCAGAAGCACCTTTGTGAGGAGAGGCAATGGAGGGAAGGCATATACTGTCAGGTTTTTCCAACTGAATGAGAGTGCGTCCACTTTCCAAGCTTGATGGTGAAGTGTCCTTGTACAAAATTTGTTAGTTGATCGTTTTGAGGACTGGCAAACAGGTCCATGTCTGGAAAGCCCAATTTTTGAGTTATCATTGCAAATACTTGTGGATCCAGTTTCCATTCGTGGGGATCCATGATGCTTCTGCTGAGGTCGTCTGCCAATGTGTTCTTCTTTCCTGGCAGGAAATGAGCTTGTAACTGAACTTGGTAAGCCAGAGCTGTGTTCCACAAGGACATTGTTTGCCTGCATAGAGGGTAGGAGTGTGTACCCCCTTGTTTGTTTATGTACCACATTACTGTGGTGTTGTCCGTCCTTATTGTAAGCTGTCCTGGATGTAATAGATTCTTGAAGGCTGTCAGAGCATTCTGTACAGCTAGCATTTCTTTTTGATTGATGTGCAGATTCCTTTGATCTGCAGTCCATACGCCTTGAACGCACTGTCCTGCCATGTGTGCCCCCCGGGCATACACTGATGCATCTGTTGTCATAGTTTGCCTGACTGGGGGAAGGTGAAAGGCTGACCCTTGTTGAGGTGACATGCCTGTGACACCATAGAAACTCCTGCTGTAGGCAGGGAATGAGAGATATCATTGTGTCCAAGCTGTGGCTGTGTTGAGACCATACGCTTTTTAGGTACCACTGTAATTTCCTCATATGCAGCTTTGCAAATGGTATTAGTAGTATGCAAGATGCCATGAAGCCCAAGGCCTGCAGAATTTTTCTTGCAGGTAGTTGGGTCTTTGTTGCCATTGTTTTGAAATATTGAGTCAGTTGTAGTTGTTTGTCTGGCGTCAGATAAGCCTTCTGGGCCGTTGTATTCAAGCTGGCACCCAGGAATGTCATTCTGTGAGGGTACTCGTTTTGATTTCTTTTCATTTACTGTGTACCCCAGGCAACTTAGAAGATGTTTTACAAAAGCCAGATGTTGTAAGAGGATATCTTTGCTTTCTGCTTGGATGAGGCAGTCGTCCAGGTATGGGTATATTTGTATTCCTCTTTGTCTGCAGTATGCAATTACTGTTGCCAGGCATTTTGTGAAGACCCTGGGCGCAGTAGATAAGCCAAAGGGCAGTGCAGAGAATTGGTAATGAGTTGAACCTGCAATGAAACGGAGGTATCTTCTGCAACTTTGTCTGATAGGGACATGCAGGTATGCCTCCTTGAGGTCCAACGTTACTAGCCATGCTTCCTTGCCCAACATGGGAAGAAGCTGCTGTAGTGTTAGCATCTTGAATTTGGGTACTTGTAAGAAGGTGTTTAGAATTGAAAGGTCCAGAATTGGTCTCCAGGCATTGTCCTTTCTGGGAACTAGAAAGAGTCTTGAGTTAAATCCTTGGCCTTGCTCTCGAGTAGGTACCAGTTGAATGACTCTCATGTCCATGAGAGCTGTAATTTGTTTTTGTGCCTCTGCCCATTGATTTTGTGGCAGGTTTGGCATTCCTCTTTTCATTGGCAAGGTGTGAAAATGGAATCTGTATCCTCGTGAAATTATGTCTAGGACCCATTTGTCCTTTGTGACAATGTGCCAGTTGTCTGAAAAAAGTGTGAGTTTTCCTCCCAAGGGGGCTGCCAAGAGAGTGTTGCTTGGCCAGATGAGCTGCAAGTCATTGAGTTTGCCTTCTGGTAGTTTGGGACCTGTCTTCTCCTCCCTTCTGTGTTGCAGTGCCCCATTTGGCGAGGTTTGTACTGGGCTTGTGGTTGTCCTCTGCCTCTTGGACATCTGTATTTACCCCTCTGCGGTCTGTCAGTAGCTGGAAAGGACCAGTTTTTTGTTGGCCAATTTCTGCTGAAGCGAGGGGGCTGTACCTGTAGGAAATCTTTGACTGTCTGCATAGATTTTGCCTTATCTTCCATTTTCTTTAAGACTTCTTCTGCTTTAACTCCAAAAAGAACATCCTGCTGTAAGGGAGCATCTAGAAGCTTTGCTTTAACATGATCAGGCAGAGTTTGTTCCTTTAACCAAGCATGCCTACGTATAACAGACCCAGTGACAGCTGCTCTGCAGGAAGCCTCCAAAGAATCAAACCCACATTGTAAAGTATGTTTGCCCACCTGTTTAGTTGCATGCAACAGATCCTGCATTTCTTTCAATTCAGACTGTTGAGGGAGTGTGCTCATTCTTTGTTTTAACTGAGAGATAAGAAATTGCTGATACTTTGGCATGTGAAATTGGCAATTTAGTGCCCTCATAGCTAGGGTGGCTGAGGTGTAAACCTTTTTCCCCCACCTGTCAAGTGCTCTGGAGTCCCTTTCAGAGGGTACAGGATTTTTTTGCCATAGAGGCCTTAGCCCCTTTGGGACCCTGGGAGATAGTCTCTGGATCAGCAACAGGGCTTTTATAAAGAAATTTGTGGGAATCAGGCACTCTATAGTATCTGTCAGGTTTGGCCGGAGCAGGAGGTAGAGAGTCTGGGTTCAAACTGGATTCTAAGTAAACATCATCCACAATGTCTTAAACTGGGGGAATGGCAAGTAGTCTGTGCTGGGGGAGTAAAAGAAACTCTCTGAGCCTTTTCTTTGAGTCAGAGTAGTCCTGACCTTCCCAGTGAAAATGTTCCCTCATAGTGTGTAAAGTTTCCCCAAAGGAGTAGTCTTCAGGAGGAGAAGCTGAGGGAATGGAATCCTCAGCATCAGAATCTTCATAAGGGGAGAAAGAATAATCTTGGTCCTCTGAGGAGCCTGAGGAAATGGACACTTGTTCAGAGGATGCATAATCCTCCTGTTGTCTAGGCCTTTTGTCAGTGGGGGGTTGGGAACCCCTGATTAAATAGATCAAATCTTCAGCCATTTTGAGCATCTGTTTCTTAGGCATGGGGCCTTGAACAGGTGACTGAAGTGCAGTCTTTTTAGGTTTAATAGGAGTCTTCGCCTTAGGATAAGTTTTAAATGGTGAGCGTCAACGGTCTGAAAACGCCTTCAGAAACCGAAGGTGTTTCTGCAGCACCGACATCTTTTTCAGCAGTGTCGTCGGTAGGGGCTGAACAAAATGGCTGCGTCGGCCTGGTACTTTCCGCCAAAAGTTCCGAAGCGGTCTCGTGTTCCAGATCTGCGGTGGTCAGGGGCTGCGTCGGAGCCTCACTGAAGACCGGTGAACCGGAGACTGGACCAGCCGAGGCCTCGGAGTATGGCTTGGGTCTAGGCTGCCTAACCTTATCCTTGCGTTTTTTGTGCACCCCAGTAGTCGGTTGCTCCGACGGCATAGTGTAGTTAAATTTTCTACCGAAATAGTGTTGTGCGAAATCAAAGCGTCTTTTTATAGTACGCTTATTAAACCTAGCACAAAAACGACAACTAGTGACGTCATGGTCTGGGCCTAGGCAAGGTATGCAATAAGAATGAAAATCCTTATGAGGCATTTGCTTCCCACAAGAAATACAATTGTTAACTTCTTCTGACATCGGTCTGAGGCAAGAAAAGTTTCCCCAACGGGGTACTTGGCTTTATTGAAGACTTCAGTCTGAAATTCGAGTTCGAAAATCTCAGGAGTCGGCCGACCGGCACGTGCGAACTGCTTCTGCTTCAGGCACCGTGCGGCAAGAAAGACTGTAGAAAATGGAGTCAGATGCATTATATATACCCCTGGCGCACTGATGTCAGGGAAGAAGCGACAGCAACCGACGCCGGACCAAGACTTTGGAATTCCGGCTGACTGCGGGACCGCCTGACGACAGGATAACCCAAGTGTGATGACTGCAGCAGGGTAAATCGATGAACATCTGCACATTTATTCTTACTATAAGATGGTATTACCTTTTACATGACCCTATGACTAATGCAACATATGTTTTTCATCATTGCAATCTGATAGCGGGATGTGGTGACTGGGCAATTCATTTACCCATGTGTTCTTGTGTTTCTGTTTAAATTAATTTATACTGACTTTTATTTTTATTCCTATGTTTATTATTTTGTATTATCTTCACACTGTTTTTGGCTATGGGGACTTGCTCGCCCGCTCCATTTTTCTGAGCCAATAGCCTGGCATTTTCTCCACTGGTGATCCAATGGCCTGGTCTGTATTTTCCCCAACACTATTGGTTGCCTGGGCGGCTGCTCACTAGCCCACTACTGTCCGACTCCTCCTCTAATGGCTACAGCCCTGCAACAATGACATGTTCTGGGGTCCTCCCTCCTGGCTCGGCCTGGGCTTATCCCTAACACTTAGCATTCCCTGCCATTTCTATCTTATCTCCACTGGACATTTCCTCCCACCTTACAGACACAGTCATCCCTGCTATTGTTGACCAGTCACCGTTCAAGTCCTCCCGCCACTGGCTCGTGTTCCTTACCCACTGGCTAATGGGATTAATGCATGGCACATTGTACATTGGATACTAGCCTTCTACCACTAGCCAATGATAGTGCAATGAGGATGGAATCCTAGCTGGCTACACAATGGAATCCTAGCTGGCTACACAACCCATTTATGTAATCACTTAATCCCCTATCAGCTTACAGTTTTCTTTCCAATTGTTAATTTTAAGATCAGCGGCTCTCTGTCTCCAGTTCATTTACTGGCTATTGCTTTTTTTTCTGTGTATTAGTCTCCACTGGCCCCCTCCTCAGAACAATTTCCAATCACTATTCGTGCCCAGTCACAAGTTCTATTGGTTAATGCTACTTGGTTTCAGCACCCATCAGAGATTATTCTCAAGGTCCACTGGCCATTAGTTTTTTTTCCCACAACCAGTCACTCTTACCAAGAACAAGAATCATATCTGAATGGAACATGATTTAAGTGTGAATACAATAGATAAATATAAAAAGCATTTAACAAATGTTGTGAAGTTCACACAGTGCTCATGGTGGGCGATCGTCTCTGACTGTCTTAAAAAGGATTGGTTCAAAATTAGGATAGAGTAGAGCATAACTGTAAATTTATTCTTACTTTAATATGGTATAACCTTTTATATGACTCTGACTAATGTAACAATTGTTGTTTATCATTGCAATCTGATAGCGGGAACTTGTATGCGAGTTGTGCTGACTGGGCAGTTCATTTCACCACATTTTCCAGTGTTTCTGTTTAAATCTAATTTATATTTACTTGTGTTTTTATTATGATCTTCACACTGTTGTTGGCTATGGAGACTTGCTCGCCTGCTACATTTTCTGAGCCAATAGCCCGGCATTTTCTCCACTGGTGATCCAATGGCCTGGCGAGATGCTCACTACCCCACTGGCTGATTCCCGCTCAAGTGGCTACAGCCCCGCAACTCTAACATATTCTGGAGTCCTCCCACCTGGCTCCGTCTGGGCCTATCCTTTACCCTTAACATTCCCCACTATTTATACCTTATACCCATTGGACATGCCCTCCCTTCTTACATCCCACCTTACAGCCAACTTCATCCTTGCTACTGTTGACCATTTACCTTTCAAGTCCTCCCACCAACGGCCTGTGTTCCTTACCCATTGGCCAAAAGGATAAATGTACAGCACATTGTAATTTGGATACTAGCCTTCAACCTCTAGCTAATGTACATACATTGAGGATGGAATCCTAGCTGACTTTACATGTCTTTTATGTTTCGCTATATCCCCTTATCAGCTTATTTTCTTTCCACCATATATTAACTTTTTAAGATCATTGGCTCCCTGTCCCCAGTTCATTTACTGGCCATTTCTTTTGTTCCAGGTTTTAGTCTCCATTGGCCCCTTCCTTCAACCAACTCCTAATCACTAGTTTTGCCCAGCCACTGATGGTTAATTCTACAAGGATTCAGCACCTATCAGAGATTTTTCTCAAGGTCCACTGACTAATAGTTTTTGTTTTTTCCACACCCAGTCATTCTTACCAAAAGCAAGAATTGTATCTGAATGCAACAAGATTGTGATTTAATTGTGAATACAGTAGATAAATATCGACTGAAAGTTTGCTTAAGATAAATTAAAATTGAATAAAAGATCTTACACCGTCTTACTGTTTTGAAGTATCGCGGTTAATTTACTAAACTTGGCGATCGGATACAAGGGCGATTTGGTTAATTTGAAACTCTACTGGCATCAACTTTTCATCAAGGGCTTGGCTCCCAGATGTCTTCCAGTTACATTTCACATAACAATATGAAATATCACCACATGCTTCTCAACAACAACATGCAAGTAAGCTGGTGTCCAGCTTTAAAAATACACACATTTACAATCATTTAATGTAATTTTACTATAAATGAATCTAAACTTGGGGGAAGAAGTCCTAATAACATTAAAAATGTTTTATTCAAGAGAAATGAATCAGACTTTTCTTCTGCTGTATTGACAAGCACATTAAAGTATTATTCTAGGCCATCACTATTCTCTGCAAAATGATCTGCTTAACATGTCATGCACAAGAGTATAATGAAAAACATCAGACTGTTGAAGATGACATCTCTAAACCGATGGATCTAGTAAAAGGACATACTGCAGTCATCCTTTCATACTTATTATAAAAGCTTTCAGGCAATAACCACAGTGTGTTCAGCTAAAAAAAAGTACCCAAGACTGCTATGATACCATCGTGGGATTCAGTGCAGCACTATACTGAATTCGGCCAACTTTACTTGTTCCCATGCATAACCTGTTGCAAATTAATTTTCTGGTGAAATGTACATAATTTTTTACTTACAATGTAATAACAGCATTTCTATATGTGACAAAAGTTCAACGTAACACCCACAAAGAAAAGCGAGTTTAATACACATTGCAAAGTATAAATATATCGTACATATTCTCCGAGATAGTGGCCTGGTTATAGGCAAATATCTCTGAATCAGTGACTCTGGTGTCTTATGTATAAAAACAGTTGTTTAGGTTGCACTTGCCCATAACAGCAGATGTTCTACAGAAGCCTTTAGGCTAAATGGGTGTGTCTTGTCCATGACACAACTGACCAGCTTCCAAAAGTCCTGGCTCCCTCCCATACATTCACTCTAATTAGTCAGCCCTATGGAGGGAAGTCAGCAGTTAGAGTTAAGATTTCTTCAAGACTTTCTTGCCCAAAAGTTAAGGAGCAGCACACGCATCCTGAACCACTAAAATGCATAACAAATAATTTTCTCACAGCAAGTAACTATATATAAAGGTAAGAGGTTGAAGGTTAAGTGCGGCTACTACAGTAGTGAAGAATTTGAACATCTACTGTTATGGGTAAGTGCAGCTTACACAAATGTACTATGTCCATTATTTCTATTGCTGCAGCAGTGATATTTTGACTATTTTGGTTGATTATCAAAACTTATCCAATCTGAAAGGACTGCATATATA
The DNA here is from genome assembly GCF_019279795.1 of Protopterus annectens. NCBI lineage: Eukaryota > Metazoa > Chordata > Ceratodontiformes > Protopteridae > Protopterus > Protopterus annectens. The sequence goes on along the minus strand of NC_056746.1, from coordinate 293,702,747 downwards.
GATTTGGAGCCCCTGGAGATTGGTCCTAGAAAATCTTATCCTGGATAGAGAGAAAAATCCAGTTTGGAATGCCTTGTAAAGGTATGTACAGAAGACCAAGTAGCTGCCTCTAGAATACTTCTACAGTCCATCCCTTTCCAATATGCCATCAAAGAAGCCAAGGCTCTACTAGAATGAACATTTATACTGCATGTCACTTGTTTATACATGGTGGGTACAGGAAAAAGCAATAACTAAGGACAATCATCTGGAAACAGTTTGTTCTGACAATGGTTGCCCTTTCTTTGTTTCAAAATAAGAAATAAATAGCTCATCTGCTTTTTTTAAATGATTTAGTTCAGTCAAGACAGTAGCTGAGCTACTTATGTAGTATCCCTTCTCCCAGTTCTGAGGATCTCGACAGAACACTGGAAGACTGATGGCTCAATTCAAAGTAAATTCCAAAACAAGTTTGGGCAATAAATGAGGGCTTTTTTTTTCCTTAATGACACCCCCATCTCTGTGGAAGAACACAAAGGGGTTACCCCACCATGACAGCTTGCAACTCAAGATACCCCTCTTACAGATGTCAGAGCTATGAGAACAGTTTTGCCATGTAATGAATCAAATCTGCTTGAAGATCATGTCTGAATGGAGACATGGTTAACTTTTCAAGGACTAAGTTAACATCCCAGGAAGGAGCAATCTATTTACGCAGAGGTCTCAGGTGTACAACTTCCCTAAGAAACTGTTTCATTAAAACAGAAAAAATTGAGGGATCCATATGCAGACATGCTGAAATGGTCACAAGATGTACCTTGATAGAGGAACAAGAGAAGCCAGAGGATAGTAACTCAAAATATTTAAACACCAGTGAAGTATAATCCCTAATCATGCTCTAGTTATAGGCTAGGCACTAAACAGAAAATCTTTTCCACTTATCCATACATCTTGTAGAAGGTTTTCTCTTGTACTCTGGTACCTGTTGCATGCCCTCTGAAAAGAGGTGCCTAAAATGAATTAGAACTGAATCACCCAAGCAGTTAGTTGAAGATGTTTGAGACTGGGGTGTATCAAACTCCACCTGTCCTGTATGAGTAGGTCCAGTTTGTGAAGAAGCTTGTGGTAATTCTCCTTGGCCAATTCCATAAGAAGTGAGGTCCAATGCTGCTTGGGCCAAAAGGGGGGGGGGGGTCAAGCACAGTTATTTGGGGAGTCCTACTAAATTTTCAGAGTTACCCTGGATATTAGTGGGAATGCATTAAAGACACATTTATGACCATGGGGGGCATACATTTTCCAGGCTTGTTGGCAAGACATCCTGGAACAGAATTTTTTCAGTTGTCTGTTTTGAAAGGAGGCACACAGATCTACTTGAGGTATTCTTTACAAAAAGATCAATTCATGGAAGACCTTACCATTCAATTATCAGTCATGAGGGTCTATCCTGGTTCTGCTCAGCTTGTCTGCCACTACGAAAGATGATAATGCCTGAAGGGTTAAGAGATGCTGAAGAGCTATCTCCCAAGCCAGCATAGCCAGCCAATACAGAGGGTACGGCCTGCTGCCACCTTGCTTCTTTATGTACCACATCACTGTAGTGGTGGCTGTAATCGCTTGAGGAAGTCCTGGGAACTAAAGATGGAGATTTTAAGGTATGTGCCACAACTGACATTTCTGACACTGATGTGCTTTGGTTTGTCTGAAAAGGTCCACAGGCCTCGCATCTTTACCCCCAAGTGAAATCTGAGGCATCTTTAGTTACAGACTGGATTGGAGGTAGAGGAGACAGGGGAGACCTAAGTTTGCTTCTATAAGTAAACTCCACCAAAACCTAATCGTGGAAAAAAAAATTCCAGAAGATGCAAATGTTGGGTCCACGTATGTATGTATGCATTTTTTTTTTTTTTTTTTTTAAGAAATCTCTGAATCTTTCTTACGTGCAACCTGGAGATAAGAACCATGACAATCACAAGCCATGACCCCAAGGATCCTGAGATACTCTGCGGCTGAGGTCTGAGGCCGATATGAAAAAGCTCAGGAAAGTTCAGGAAAAAAATCAACCTTCTCCTGTATCAAAAAAAGCCTTTCGCTGTAAGGTGACTATGAGACAGTCTAGAAAGACAATCCTGTTAGATGGATTCAAGCAGGATTTCTGAACATTTATCTGGAACCCAGACTGGTCAAAAGAGAAGAAATTAATTGTAATGGCTCTTGGCATTTGGGAAAAGACTACAAAGATAAGTAAGTCATTTAAATAAAAAAATATGACTATCTTCAAGTCTACAATGAGCTGTAACTGGAGCTAGACACTTAGTAAACACCCCTGGAGCTGTAGATGACCCAAATGGCAGTGTAGAGAACCGATAATGTGACCCAGTGATTGAAAAACAGAAACATTTTCTGAAGCCTTTGACTAAGGGAATGTGAATGTGAATGCATGCATCTTTTAGATCTAATGTTGCCAAAGAACTTCTTTGTATAATGAGAGGTAACACATTTTGAAGACTCAACATGATGAATTTTGGAACTTTCACATACAGATATAGAAAAGAAAAATGTAGATCTGGAATAAATGCCTTTGCCACTACTTCTGATTTAATGGCACTGGTTCTATGACTCCCAAGATGAGCAAGTGTGGAAGAACCAGAGGGGAAAAAAGTCTGCTTGGTTCAAAGTGGGGAGGAACACTGTTGAAAGGAGGTATTTATGCCCAGTGCCAGCCGTATCTCTCATGAATCATTTTTAACACACAAGAGCATGACAATCTGCTGCCAAAGGGGAATGTACAGAGCCAGTTTGTAGGACAGACTGAGAGACACAGGGACAGGAAAGAGTGCTTTTATAATCATTCTGAAGTACAAGACTCTCTCTTTTTTGGAAAGGATTCTTGCTTCTTCTTGTTCCCCTCTTGCAATCTCTTTTTGGTTCCCTGTTTGGCTTGAGAAGGCAGGAATTGTTTATTTTGTTTCTTAGACATATAAAAACGATTTGGAAGATTACAAATTAGGGTCTAAAACATCTTGGCAACTCCCTGTATTAATTTCTCTGTCTCAAACCGTTTGAAAACCTGAATAGAGGACAAGACAAAAAAGTCCTTATTTAAACCTAAATGTAACATTTCAGACCTCACCTCATTGGAAAATGTCAGATGATGTACCCAGGAATATCTCTAACACTATTTCGGCCCTACACACATTGTGTAAAAATCATGTACAGAATTCCAAGATGGATGCATGCTGGTCAACCGCTTACTTTCAGGTGAATGTATATAATATGGAAAGAGAGTCACTGAAATTGTCATTTTGGGTAAAATTCAGTTATTGGCTAGTAGGTACTCTGCCTGGAAGCCACCAAAGAAGGCATTTAGAGAACTGAAAGAAAATCACCCAGAAAAAGTGAAGAGAAAATACTGGCTGGGAAGATTCCTGTAGCTGTCTGGAAAAAAAATGTTCAAATTCCAACTTTGGTACAATACATGGCTTAAAGTAACCTTGTGGAAAAAATAAATCAAGTGTGCTCAGAGCTGATTGAAATAAATGAAACAATGGAGGAGTATTATCGACTCAAATAACAAAATGGAAATAGTTTTAAACCGCTATTCAGATGAAGTGATAAAACTGCAAAAAAATAAAAAATTGAAATGAAGAAAAGGCTGGCTGAGTACGAGACTGCTTAAGAAGAGCTGTTTAAAAAAAAATGTTAGAGAACATAGTACACAGGGAAAACCCAAGATTTTCTGCTCTACCAGAGAAGTTGGAAAGAACAGAATATATTTTATAGAAGTGCAAATAAGCAACATGACTGCTATTCCACAGCAGGATTTGTTCATTTCAAGGGCACATCAAATCATCAACCCTTTTCTCCCCATTTTTCTACATAGGGTCAAGGTACCATGTTAACTGTTGCCATCTCTCGAATCAATGCCATACTCGTGCCTTCTACTGTCTCAGAACTTCTCATACACAATCCATCCACCTCTTTGCTTGACATCCTTGTTTCCTCTTACCTTCTTCCTGTTTGTCCAAAATCTTCACCAGACTGTTTTCTGTTTGTGTACAAACCATTGTAATTTGTTCCTTTGATCTTTTCTGCAATTGGATCTACTTTGGCTTCTGTTCTTATGTCATTTCTTCGTCTGTCCCACAGTGTGCATCCTACCATCATTTTCAGAAACTTTGTTTCCATCACTTCTAGCTTCCTCATCTGCTCTGCCTTTACTGCCCAGGGTTCTGTACCATATAGTAGTACTGGTTGTTCCTGGCATCCCTTATGAAGGGCATCTGACCATCTTCTTTATCTTTCTGTCTTGGCCTTGTAACCTGATATAGTTTCTTTGTGCCACCTACAGAGTCATTTTCCAGAAGCTGGTAGAGTGCCTCCAATGTCCTATTATTTGCTATAGCAACTCCTTTCATAGCTTCTTAGTTAACCAACAAGTATTCCTTCCTAGCGTGGTTGGCCTTTTCTAACTCACTTTTTTCTGCACTTCCCCTTTCTTTTGATGACATCCCAAACTTCTGCATTCCACCAACAGCTTTCCTTATGTACCTTATCTCCATACCTGGCTTAGCCACGTATCAGTTATGTAGTCCTCATAAGTGCTGTTCTGAGGTGCTGGCATTCTTCAACTCCACCTATTCCCTCCTCTTTTTGGTGTGCTAGAATCCTGAGTAATTCCTTGAACTGTTGTACTTTCTCTCCAGTCAACTTCCACGTCTTCAACCTGATCTCTATTAACCTTAGAGCCTTCCCTATCCACTGCTTGTAGATGATTTAGGCAATCAGTGGTTTATGCTGTGGGCCAATTGTTTCACTGGGAATGACTTTGCAATCATTGATTTTACCCCAGTGCCCTTTCCTCACTATAACAATTTTCTGAAAATGTACATAGTTTTGTGTGCTTATTCAAAGTTAATATGGTGGTGTTCTTAAAATGTACTTAGCTTTTTGTTTGAGGGTTTTAAGAATAGCAAAAAGTCTTGAAAAAATAGGTTGGTATTAGGCTAACTGACCTTGTAGGCTATTTTAAGCCTAACAATCTATCATATTTGAGAATCAAACCCTGCACCTTTTGTCTGCAAAGTAAACACTTCAACCATTATGTCAACCTCAACATCAGTTCAAATGGAGAAAAGAAAGAACAACCATATAAAAAAAAAAATCAGTCTAACAAAGTGTGTGCATGTAAGACAAAAGTTGGAAATATACATTAAAAAAAACTGTCATGCACGATAGGTGAGAACAATAGCTTTTTAACAGAATGGCTATTCTTTCCATGTTATGCTGCAGTGTAAATGGCCTTACAGAAACAGACAAAAAGAAGAGAATATTGAATTATATTAAGAAATGCAGACTGCAAATGGCAATGCTGCAGGAGACGCACCTGGAAAGAAATGAGCATGCAAATTTGACAAAGAAAGGATTTCAGGATGGATACTCAACAGAACATCGCGGACAAAGGAAAATGGGAGTAATACCGACTGCTAGAAGGGATCTAATTGTGACAGAAAGGGAAAAAAGGATTATTTGTGGTATTAAGAAGTTATTGGCAAGGGAAGGGGATTAGGCTGGCATGCATTTACAATCCAAAATAACCACACAACCGTTAAAAAATGGCTTGGATATTTAATTCATACAAAACATTAGCACTTTTGTCCCAAAAGTAAGGACTTCAGGGGTGGTCCGATACATGTGACTATTTGCAATAAGCTATTAATGACTGCATTTCTTGGTGGTATGTTATCTGATAAAGTCCTTACTTTTGTAATGAAAAAGCTAATGTTTTGTATGAATTAAATATGCGAGTGATTTACATTGGTTCTGTGGTTATTTTGTATTTTTATTTTTTGGTTCCTGGTTGTTTTTCATGCATTTACAATCCACCAAAAACTGCTATTACAGGCCTTAACAAAACTTTGGGAGAAATAAGCTTTTAGCAGGAAATATTACTTTTAGGTGAGGAATGGAATTTGATTTGCAATAATGAGGATATATAAGGGTAAACTAGTAAGTAGGGAAACTGTAACAAAAGATGGTATATTTCTGAAAAACATTTGGTATGAAAGATGTGACGACAGTAGTAGGAACTCAAAGAATTCACATATTATCCTCAAAGATGCACCAACTGGGCTACACAGGATACAACTTATATTTCACAAGATCATGTGCATTTAATTGAAAACTTCACACATCCAAAAACAATTTCAGATCATGCACCCATAAAAAGCATGATACAAATGCTGGGTTAAGTAAAAATGAGACTTTGAAAATTTTTCACCTACCTGTTAAAGAGAGCAATACAAAGAATGGATAGTGGAAATTATTAGAGAATCAATAGAGAAATTTGAAATTTCTTCAGAAGGGATAGCTAACGAGTGGGATAAAATGGAAGTGGAGTTGAAAAATAGGGCAGAAATAAAAGGGAAAGAGGCACTGTTAAGTAGTAACAGGAATTATTTAGAAAGGTTGGCAAAATTAGAGATACTTTGGAAGTTTTATGAACACTTGTATAAAGCAAGAAGAATGTGGAAACCAAGAAGGATCACAAATGAAACAGTTACGGAAGATTCAATTATGCCAAGGTTAGAGGATTAAGATATTAATAACAAAGTTAAGACAGGAGGAGATAAGATAAAATGGTAATACCAGGAAAAAATGGAATTCCTGTTGAAGGAGGAGGGAAGAAAGTGATAAGGATCTGGAAGATTTTGTTTAACGATATTTTAAAAGGAAGGGAAGCACCAGTATCTCGGAAGAAAGCTGTGGTGACTATCATCCGAAGAGGATAAAGACCAGTCAAACCCAGCTTCATACAGACCCACTTTAATTTTAAACCATGTTTACAAAGTATTTATGCCTAAACTACTTAAAAGAATGACAACAGTGTTACAAAGCTGACAGAGACAGATCAATGTGGTTTTGTGGAAGGGAAGCATACATTTGATAATATTAATAAAACAATGATGATCCAAAGGGAAACAGAAAGTAAAAAAAATACCACTGTTCTTGATGGGTGTTGAAGCAGAAAACCCATTCGACACAGCAAGCTGAGATTCAACAGTACAGCAATGGAAGCATTTGTATTCTCTGATATAAAAATAAGGTTAATATATGAAGGGTCGGTGGCAAGAATTAAAGTGGGAGGGCTCTTCTCAGATGAGTCGTGTCTGAACAGTGGAACTAGGCAGGGGTGTCATCTTTCCTCTTTGTTATTTGCTTTACATTTAGATGCCACTGGCAAAGAAAATAAGGGATTCAAGGATAGAGCTGGTATGGTAATCAAGAAAAGTGGCTTTATTTGCAGGTATTATTTTGTACTTCATAAATCTAGAAATAGCCTTTTTGATGTTATGGAACATAGAGACAGTTTCAAGTCTTTTCAGAATATATCCCACTAGCTTCTTCTCTCTCAGCTCCAGATCATCCATTCTATCCTATACCAGCCTTCCTACTGCCCAGCACTATCCACTCACATCTCCCATTATTCTCCCTCCAGACCTCTTTGAAGCTCTAACCAAGACCTACTACAAATCTGCAACCCAAGTCTAAATTTGGACGCAACATGTACAGCTATCATCCCACTATTGCCTGGAATAGGCTCCCACTAGAAATCAGGACCCTTACACATCCTAAACAATTTAGGACAGCCACCAAAGAGCACTTTAAAAGTCACTGGTCCTGCCACTGTACTCTCCCTCAACATCCCCTACTTCTCATACCTTAATCTACTTTCTACCCTTAACTCACTCTTCTCACTTTCCCCCTCTAATCTTCCTTGACTACTCTTTCTACTGTCTTCTACAATCTATTAAGCAAATTGCCTCAGAGAAACTTTCTATTGTAATTGTCTTGCCTTCATGCAACTACATCATGATAAAACTGTTTTTTTTTAAATACTTACCCCAAAAACTATACTCATCTTAACGACATATTTCTTTTTATACATCTTGAAATAGTTATGCTATACTCCTGATTATTGACACTGTATAACATTGTATTGCTACTTAATGCCTTGTAATAATCCTGCAACATTGCTGTTTAATGCTAATTTACAATGAAAATTGTATAATATGTTGGAGCTTTTCTCCCCGGGCCTCTGCTGAAAAAGGGCTCTTCAGCTCAGTTGGACAATCCCGGTCAACAAATGTAAAATAAAATAAAGAAAGAAAAATAAATAAAATATAAATTTAATGAAGATAAAACAAAGACTATAGCCATAAATTTTGTACCCACACACGAATTGGTTCAGCAATACCGATATTTATGGAAGCACAATAAGATGAACTATTTAGGAGTATGGATTAAAAAGACTTGTTTTATAATAATTAAAGATATATGGGATGAGACTAAACAAAAGATAATACAAAAACTGAGACAGTGGAAGCTCATTTATGGATATGGATAGCAAGATATAAGCAGTGAAAATGTGTTTAGTCCCTTCAGTTTTATATACAGGTCAGGGATATATATATATATATATATATATATATATATATATATATATATATATATATATATATTGTAGAAACCCCCAAGTCCCGAAAATGCACAGAATCCACAAAACCAAACAACTGAGCTGATGGGCGTGTAAAGGCAAATGCGTACTACAAGACAAACCAACTGCCAAGTTACATATAGTCCCAGAAATCAATCTCCGTGATCCAAAAGCTTACGAACTGTTTTCAACCTCCGTAATCCAAAAAATACTTAAAGGCTGCTTACAATAGTTCCAAAGCAAAAACGAAAACCATGCGGTTCAAAAAACGTTTAATTGTGAGCGCTTTCACGGCTGAAACAAGCCGCTTCTTCAGACAAACAACGAAGCGCTGTTAAAGCGCCAAATTTAAAATAATTTCAACAACAGATACCTCCTCCCAATTTCCGGGTTTGCTACCCGGAGATATTTAAAGTGACAGTGCCATATTGCTACAAATTAATCACTTATTTAAAGCATAAGGGCATAACTTGCTCTATGCATAAAAACACTCAGTTAAAAACACAATATCTAGAACATCAAACATTATACACATTGCCAATAACATTCTAAAACATTTCATCATTGTAAACATTTCAATCTAGATACTCAAATGGAAATTGAACAAGTTCAGTTCAAAAACCATGACATCACTAAGGCTAGCACGGCAAATTATAATTGTATAAACAAATACAGTTCCATAACCTATATCTATATACTTGTATCTAGTTAATTGAAAGTTAAAATTATATATACAAGTGTAAACTTATATGAACGTATTTATAAATAAATACATATTTCTATGCATATATTTGATTTGTATTTTGAGCATTGGTTACTGTATACAGGATGGATTAAGATGTTTAAATGACATGTCCTTTTTACTATTTTTATTTATACAATTTTCTCCATTATTTGTTGTATATCCATATTTACTATAGGCAAAAAATTTTTTATATATGCATACAATATTTCCATTAAGTATTATTAGTGAGTTATTTATATGTGCCATATTTTATCGCTACATTTCATTATGTGGCAGTGCATATTATGCACACATTTTTATATTATCTGTTTTTATAGGTTCATACATTCATATATGGAATGAGTATATTATATATATATATATTGCTATTAGTTTATATTTTTTGTAAATATGAGTTATAATATTAGTTGATATTTACTTATGCATTTGATATTCATTAAATATATGCATAGAAATATGTATTTATTTATAAATACGTTCATATAAGTTTACACTTGTATATATAATTTTAACTTTCAATTAATTAGATATAAGTATATAGATATAGGTTATGGAACTGTAGTTGTTCATATTATTATAATTTGCCATGCTAGTTTTTGTGATCTCATGGTTTTTGGACTGAACTTGTTCAATTTCCATTTGAGTATATAGATTGAAATGTTTACAATGATGATATGATTTAGAATGTTACTGGCAATGTGCATAATGTTTGATGTTCTAGTTTTTGTGTTTTTAACTGAGTGTTTCTATGTATAGAGTTAATTATGCCCTTATGCTTTAAGTAAGTGATTGATTTGTAGCTATATGGCACTGTCACTTTAAATGTCTCCGGGTAGTAAACCCGGAAATTGGGAGGAGGTATCTGTTGTTGAAATTGTTTTAAATTTGGCGCTCTAACAGCGCTTTGTTGTTTGTCTGAAGAAGCGGCTTGTTTCAGCCGTGAAAGCGCTCACAATTAAACGTTTTTTGAACCGCATGGTTTTCGTTCTTGCTTTGGAACTATTGTAAGCAGCCTTTAAGTATTTTTTGGATTACGGAGGTTGAAAACAGTTCGTAAGCTTTTGGATCACGGAGATTGATTTCTGGGACTATATGTAACTTGGCAGTTGGTTTGTCTTGTAGTACGCATTTGCCTTTACACGCCCATCAGCTCAGTTGTTTGGTTTTATATATATATATATATATATATATATATATATATATATATAAAATCAATGAGGGGAAGATGGCAAGATTTAAGTGAAATAAACTGATGCTCACAAAAGAACAAGGTGGTTTAGGACTACCTGATTTGAATGGATATTTTAGAGCTATGAAGTTAAAGCTCAAATACATACCACAAGTAAAAGGTAAAAATTCCAAGTGGAAAGGGATGATGATGGAGTGGAGTAGAGTCAAGAAATAAGGAAAGAGTGAGTTTCTGGATGTAGATCCTTAGAGAATAACCATACAAAATATTACATTCATAAAGTCACAGAAAATATTCTCAATACTAAGCCAACATGTAAATGGAGAAGGGATATTTTGTTAACAGAGATGACTGCAAGTACAGAGAACAGAAAATAGGTAAGATGGGGTTGGAATTTACTGGAGAAAACTGGCAAAGAAACCAAGGCAAAGGGAAAAGTAATATAGTGGGATGAGGCCATAAAGTTATAATGGCAGGTTAGAAACTGCCTTCTGCCACAGGAATTGATATAGGGGACAGGCAAAGAGAAAAATAGGGGATTCCTAAGTGAAAAACTTGTTCTGGTAGAGGTTTAGTTGAATCTAGAATAAAAGATGCTGTGGAAAAGGTGAAAATTAGTACGGAATATAAAATATTACATGACAGCTATAGGAATCAACCAAAGGAGGGTAGAAAAGACTGAGAAAAGAGAGAATGGAAAAGCAATTTACAAGGGAACAATGTAAGGACATTTGTGCATCTCCCAAGTATGCAATAAAGTCTAAAAGGTTTAGGATTTTTGACTGAAGTGTTTGGATAGGCATTTTACACCCCAAGCAGACTTCAAATAATTTTTCTTCAGACAGATAGCAAATGGTGTGATAAGGAAGAAAAGGTATCTGTTTTGGGGAGTGTAATGAGCTGGCAGATTTTAATAATTGCCTACAACACTCTTTCAGAAATAATGAGGGAGCAAATGATTCTTTTGAGCTGGGACATAGAAACCAAATAGGCCTAACTGAGTTTAATTCTATCAGGTGTCAAAAAAGCAATTACTACAAAATGGAAATCAAAATCTAAACCAACTGTATTTGACATACTAAGTATTGTAAGAGACCAAATAGCTGAAAAAATCTTTAGACAGCAGAATGAGCACATTACATAGCAATAAATGGAACTGGTGAGAACACACGCAAAATCATGTTCAGGAAAAGTGAAGTAGGGAAGGAAGGAACTGAGCAATTTATGTAAAGCTGGAGTAAATGAAAAGTACAGTTTTGTACCTACCATAAATGTCGGTGTTCGAGTGTTCACCCTGCTGCAGTCATCACACTTGGGTTATCCTGCTTTCAGGCGGTCCCGCAGTCAGCCCGAATTCCACAGTCAGCCCGAATTCCAAAGTCTTGGTCCGGCGTCGGTTGCTGTCGCTTCTTCCCTGACGTCAGTGCGCCAGGGGCATATAAGAGGCATCCGACACCATTTTCTTCAGTTTTTCTTGCCCCAGATGTCAGGTGCCCCCAAAAGGTAGGCTATATATATATATATATATATATATATATATATATATATATAAATATACACACATATGGCTATATAAAAAAATAAAACAAAACCCTTAGGCACCAGAAAATACACCACAGAGGTAGTATAGGATTAAAGTGGTAGAGATAAGTTCAGCTAGTTCAGAGGGGATGGAGGGAGGGTAACCTGGACTGCAGCAGGGTGAACACTCGAACATCTATATTTATGGTAGGTACAAAACTGTACTATGTTCATCGTGTTACCCTGCTGCAGTCATCACACTTGGGTTGAATCCCAAAGCTAAGGAGGGGAGGTGGAGTCAAATAGGGTTAGAAGAAGCTAGTAGGCCCTGCAAAACTGCAGTGGCAAAACCAGCTCTAGTCTTAGAGTAAAGAGGTAAGTGATGGTGTTTGGTGAAGGTGTGCACTGAACTCCAAGTAGGAGCTTCCAGAATATCCTTGGCTGGCACTCCCCTAAGAAAGGCTGCTGATGTAGCTATAGCCCTGGTGGAGTGGGACCTAATGTTAGCAGGTACTGGTTTCCCATGATGTGTGTAGCAGAAACGTATGCAACGTCCTATCCATTTAGAAATGGTCTGTTTTGAGATAGCTTTTCCTTGTGATCATGTAGCATAGGCTACAAAGAGCTGGTCAGTTTTTCTGAAAACCTTAGTTTTATCCAAGTAGTAACGTAATTGCCTGTGAATGTCCAAAGAGTGCAGGAGTCTTTCTCCTTTGTTCTGGGGATTTGGGAAGAAAGTGGGCAAGTGAACGGTTTGGTTTAGGGCCACACTGGATACCACCTTTGGCATAAAGGAAGGATTAGTTCGTTGAGAAACTCTGTTTTGATCCAAAATGAGGAAAGGTTCCACTGCCATTAGTGCCTGTAGCTCTGAGACTCTTCTAGCTGAGGTTATTGCTAGTAGTATGGCAGTTTTCCATGAAAGAAATTTTAAGTCAGTTGAAAAAGCTGGTTCAAAGGGCGGCAGTGTAAGCTTTTCCAGGACACAGTTGAGATCCCAAGTAGGTGTTGGAGCTCTCCTTGGCAGTCTTAAGTTCTTAGCCCCTCTGAGGTACTGTCTTAGGAGTGGATGTGAAAATAAAGGAGGATCCGTGCTGTAATGAGCTGAAATTGCTGAGGCGTGGATCATAATAGATGAAAAGGAAAGTCCTTTGTGTAACATCTCAGTTAAATACTGTAGAATCCGAGGAATGTTTGGCTCCAGGGGATTTAGGCCTTTAGCCTGGTTCTAGGCGCAAAATCTTTTCCATTTGTCTGAATTGGTTTTCCTGGTGCTGGGCCTCCTGGCCTCCAGAATGACATCCATAACAGCTTTGGATAAAGGTGTTGGCTGGTTGTTTAGGTAATTTGCCATGCAGCCATGTTTAAAGTCTTGAGCTGGCTGTGTAGAATCAGATTGTCTCGCTGGGTGAGCAGGTGAGGAATTTGTGGCAAAATCCATGGTGGGCCCTGGGCCATGTTCCTTAAAATTGGATACCAATGTTGGCGTGGCCAGTCTGGTGCAACGAGAATTATTTGTGGCCTCTCTAATCTGACCTTCAGCAGTACCTTTGCTAGAAGAGGCAGTGGAGGGAAGGCATACACTGTTAATGTTTTCCAACAGACTGAGAGGGCGTCCACTTTCCAAGCTAGTGGATGGAAGGTCCTTGTGCAAAATTTTTGAAGTTCGTGGTTGTGGGGGCTTGCAAACAGATCTATGTCTGGGCGTCCCCATTTTTGAGCTATCATTGCAAATACTTGTGGGTCTGGTTTCCATTCGTGTGGATCCATGATGTTTCTGCTTAGGTCATCTGCCAATGTGTTTTTCTTTCCTGGCAGGAATTGTGCTTATAATTGAACCTGGTAAGACAGTGCAGTGTTCCACAAGGACATTGCTTGCCTGCACAGTCTGTCCTTATTAGTAGTTGTCCTGGGTGTAGAAGGGTCCTTGAAAGCTGTTAGGGCATTCTGCACTGCTAGCATTTCTTTTTGATTGATATGCAGGTGTCTCTGATCTGTAGCCCATTTGCCCTGAATGCACTGCCCTGCCATGTGTGCTCCCCAGGCGTAGTCCGATGCATCTGTTGTCATAGTTTGCCTGGCTGTGGGTAAGGTGAAAGGCTGACCTTTGTTGAGGTGACATGCCTGTGCCCACCATAAAAACTCCTGTTGAAGACAGGGAATGAGTGGAATCATTGTTTCCAAGCTGTGGCTGTGCTGAGTCCATACACTTTTCAGGTACCATTGTAATTTCCTCATATGCAGTTTTGCAAATGGTATTAGTAGTATGCAAGATGCCATGAATCCCAAGGCCTGCAGAATTTTTCTTGCAGGGAGTTGGGTCTTTGTTGCCATTATTTTGAAATATTGAAACAGCTGTCGTTTGTCTGGCATGAGATAAGCCATCTGGGCGGTTGTATTCAAGCTGGCACCCAGGAATATTATGTCTTGTGAGGGCACTAGTTTTGATTTATTTTCGTTTACTGTGTACCCTAGGCAACTTAGAAGGTGTTTGACAAATGCCAGATGCTGTAAAAGAATGTTCTTGCTTTCTGCCTGAATAAGACAGTCATCCAGGTATGGGTATATTTTAATTCCTCTTTGTCTGCAGTAAGGAATTACTGGTGCCAGGCATTTTGTGAAGACCCTGGGCTCAGTAGATAAGCCAAAGGGCAGTGCAGGGAATTGATAATGTGTTGAACCTGCAATGAAGAGGAGGTATCTTCTGCAATTTTGTCTGATAGGGACATGCAGGTATGCCTCCTTGAGGTCCAAAGTGACTAGCCAAGCATTCCTGCCCAGCATGGGAAGAAGCTGCTGTAGTGTTAGCATCTTGAATTTTGGTACTTGCAGATAGGTGTTCAGAATTGAAAGATCCAGAATGGGTCTCCATGCTTTGTCCTTTCTTGGAACTAGGAAGAGTCTTGAGTAAAATCCTTGTCCTTGCTCCTGTGTAGGTACCTGTTGAATGGCTCTCATGTTCATGAGAGCTGTAATTTGTTTTTGTGCCTCTGCCCACTGATTTGGTGGCAGGTTTGGCATTCCTTTGATCCTTGGTAAGGTATGAAAGTGGAATCTGTATCCTTGAGAGACAATGTTTAGAACCCATTTGTCTTTTGTGATGATGTGCCAGTTGTCTGCAAAAAAATGCTAGTTTTCCTCCCAAGGGTGTTGCCAGGAGAGATTTGCTTGGTAGTTTGAGGATGGAGTCATTGTGTCTGCCTTCCGCTAATTTGGGGCCTGTCTTCTCCTCCTTTCTGGGTAGCCGAACCCCATTGGCGAGGTTTGTATGGGCCCTGTGACTGACCTCTGCCCCTTGGGCGTCTGTATTTGCCCCTCTGTGATCTGTCTGAAGCTGGAAAGGACCAATTTTTTGTTGGCCAATTTCTGCTAAAGCGAGGGGGTTGTACCTGCAAGAAATCCTTGACCGTTTGCATAGATTTAGCCTTATCCTCCATTTTCTTTAAAACCTCTTCTGCTTTGACACCAAATAATACATCCTGTTGTAAAGGTGCATCTAATAATTTTGCTTTAACATGGTCAGGGAGGGTTTGCTCTTTTAACCAAGCATGTCTCCAAATGACAGAGCCAGTAACAACTGCTCTACAGGAAGCTTCCAGTGAATCAAATCTGCATTGTAAAGTATGCTTGCCCACCTGCTCAGCTGCATGCAATAGATCCTGCATTTCCTTGAATTCAGGCTGTTCTGAATGTGTGCTAATATTTTGTTTTAACTGAGACATCAGGAATTGTTGATATTTCAACATGTGAAACTGGCAATTTAATGCTCTCATAGCCAGAGTCGCAGAGGTGTATATTTTCTTTCCCCATCTATCTAGGGCTCTGGAATCTCTTTCAGGGGGCACAGGATTTTTTGCCATAGAAGCTTTCGCTCCCTTAGGACCCTGGGATATGGTCTCTGTGTCAGCTACAGGGCTTTTATAAAGGAATTTGTGTGAGTCAGGTACTCTGTAGTATCTGTCTGGTTTGGCTGGAGCAGGAGGTAGAGAGTCTGGATTTAAATTAGACTCCAAGTAGACATCATCCACAATATCTAAAACAAGAGGGATAGCAAGAGGTCTGTGCTGGGGTAATAAAAGGAACTCTCGGAGCCTTTTCTTAGAATCTGAGTAATCCTGGCCTTCCCAGTGGAAATGTTCCCTCATGGTATGTAATGTTTCCCCAAAGGAGTAGTCTTCAGGGGGAGATGCTGAGGGAATAGAGTCTTCAGCATCAGAATCCTCATAAGGTGGAAAAGTGTAATCCTGTTCCTCAGAAGAATCTGAGGAGAGAGAAACCTGGTCAGAGGATGCATAATCCTCCTCTTGTCTTGTTCTTTTGTCAGGAGGGGGATGGGAACCCCTGATAAGGGTAATTAAATCTTTAGCCATCTTAAGCATCTGTTTCTTAGGCATGGGGCCTTAACCTGTAGGTTTTAAAGGAGTTTTAAGCTTAGCATAAGATTTAATGGTGGGTGTAGTCGGTCTGAAGACACCTTTTGCAACCAAAGGTGTTTCCTCTGCACCGGTGTGTAATTCTGGTCCGGTGTCGGTAGATGGCTGCGTCGGCCTAGTAGACTCCGCTTGGGAGTCGGCAGCTGTCTGGGGTTCCAGCTCTGTGGTCGTCAGGGGCTGCGTAGGCGCCTCACGGAAAACCGGAGAACCGGCGACAGGCCCAGCTGAGGCCTCGGGGTCTGGCTTATTCCTAGGCTGCCTGTCCTTATCCTTGCGTTTTTTTATGAATTGTGGTCGTCGGCTGCTCCGAAAGCATGATATAAATAAATTTCCTACCAAAGTAATGTCATGCAAAGTCAAAACGGCGTTTGATAGTGCGTTTATTAAACCTAGCGCAAAACCAACAACCTGTGACGTCGTGGTCTGGGCCTAGGCAAGGAATACAATAGGAATGGAAGTCCTTATGAGGTATTTGCCTCCCACAAGAAATGCAATTGTTAACTTTTTCTGATATCAGACTGAGGCAAGAAAATGTTCCCCAACGGGGTACTTAGCTTTATTGAAGTCTTCGGACTGAAATTCACATCGAAAATCTCAGGTGTCGGCCGACCGGCACTTGCAAACTGCTTCTGCTTCGGGCACCGCACGGCAAGAAAGACTGAAGAAAATGGCATTGGATGCCTCTTATATACCCCTGGCGCACTGACGTCAGGGAAGAAGCGACAGCAACCGACACCGGACCAAGACTTTGGAATTCGGGCAGACTGTGGGACCGCCTGACGGCAGGATAACCCAAGTGTGATGACTGCAGCAGGGTAACACGATGAACATCTTCTTACAAAGAAAGCAAACTTATGTAATGAATACTACATGTAAATATAAAAATGTTAACATGTTTTTTTCTTTCCTATTATTGTATGTCTATGATTATTGTATGTCTATGCCTTAAATGATAATTTAATAAAGGTGTTTAAAAATAATGTAGTGATTTGACAGTCTGAACATGTAAGGATTAAAAAAAAAATATATATATATATTATATATATATATATATATATATATATATATATATATATATATATATACACACACACACTAAGAGATTAAACATTTTATTATAAAGCCAAACATATTCACTAACAATCTGAATGACTAACTTACCTTGGTATCCTGGGATCATGCCATGAGCTGACTCCAGTTTGTGTATGTAGGAAGTAGACTTGACCTTGTCCAGTTGCTCTCTGTTCTACAGTTAAAAAAAATAAAAAAATAAAAATAGACTTGCAATCAACTATTTTAAGCAACGGTACACTTACATTTCCAAACAGCATACTTTAGTTTTTCATAAGTGACAACAGCAATGAAAATCTTAAACTTCTGAATGAGGTACCATGCCTGGCATGTCGATTGGACTTGGTATTCCAAAACATAGGGTAAAGAAGCACATGAGCACTTTGCAATAAGTTTGGTATGCAGCTATTCAGAACTGCAATCCTTAGACATGGATTGCAGTTATAGCAGCAGTGTATAAAGTGTTCCCTATTTTTTTTAAATGAACTGTGCACAGGACTATAGTGTACACAGTGGTGTGTTAAGTTTAATGGTGTATTTGCAAATGTCATCACAATCCCTTCTGCATCCAAACAGCTAATGCACTATGCTGTGATGCATGATACTGCATCAGCCCAAAAGGAACAAGATACATGGTTAAGGTATACTTACAGATTTCTTCTGCTGTAATATTTTACCATGATTTGGATATCAGTTATTTGCCAGGACAATGGTAACAGGGTCAATATAGTAATATGGAAATGAGAGGATCTGATGTTGCATGAACTGCCACTGACAGAAGCTCAGCAGTGACTGTGTGCGGGCGACATAAGGTGCAATTAAGGTATCAGGGATTTCCCAAACCACATGGAATTTTACTTCCATTACAATTTTCTGGCATGCAAAGCAAACTGTGCTTTTTATTATTATTTTTTTTAACAGTGCTGATATGTTGCTCAGCTATGAATGCTGAGCAACATATGAGTAAGAAAGGGGTACAACAGCAAAGCCAACTACACCACCATTAGACTGCATGTGGCTGATGTCCTACAGGTTACCACTGTTGGGAACAGCTGCAATACTGATGGTGTTGTTTTCTTCAATTATGCACGATCGGGGGGTCATTTGAATTTGTACTTTGTACACAAAGCACTATGGCTACAAAATAGGTCAAGACTGTGCTGCCCTGTGTCTTTCCCCACTGCATACCATATTTTACTACTCACAAAGCTTTGGTGTTCCACACTACTGCATACTAGCCCTGCTCTATGGCTGATAATTTTTAAGAATAGTGCTCAGAGGGTGTGGTCAAGATGTGTAATGACAGCAGCAACTGGTGAAAGCTCTGTGACTGAAACATTTTCTTTGACAGAAAATATAATAAAAAAAATTAAAAACTGGAAATATTTGTTAGCTAATTTTATTTAGTAATAGTCAGAGAAAAAATTTATAGCTTCAAGTTCTTCAAAAGTTGCAATTTACCTGTCAGAATTTCAACTGCTTGATTAAGAAAGAAGAAGACTGCTACATGAGACAATCAATAAATGGCACTTAGGATTCTAGTGCTAAAAAGACATCCAGACATTAATATTTAGCATGCAGGATGTACTACTTCAAATGGACAAACTGGATATCAAAATAGAAAGTTTCAAATGAGAATCCAGAAAGAAGATGAAACATTTAGAAATTATTATGAAACAACAAAGTGCATAAACCAGGAGTACGGCAGAAGCTTTAAATGATCATGAAGGGAGAGTAAACTGAAGGTGAGTCTCAGACTGAATTTCTTTTAAAACAAAATAACTGTCTCATATATAAAGTTGATGACTTAGAAAATAGACAGATGAAAACATTAGAATTTATAGTATACCTGAAAAGTATGACAGACAATATAAAACTTCTTAACCTGGCTACATAAAACAGTAAATCTGCTTGAAACTATCTTGGAATTTCAAAAGGCACAAATTCCTGAGAGCACCCTTGAAAAAGGAAAACTCACCACCACGTTCAAATATACCCAAGTTCATGTCTAGCTTAAATAAAGATCAAATATTAAAAACAGCATGCTCCAAATAAAATACTAAAAACAGCATGGTCCAGCCCACCTACTAAAATAGGTAAACATGTAGTCAGATATGACAATGATTATTCCAGTAATGAGTAAAAGAAAATCCTGCTTACCACTGATCGAGAAACTTAAAAAGAACAATATTAAAGCCGCTTTGGTGTTTCCTGCAAAGATCAAATTATTTCTTTCTGAAGGAACTAAAATATTTGACGCACTGGAGGAGGCATCCACTTTTGTCAAAAAAAATAAAACCCTTAATACTGAAGAAATGGATTGAAACAGTATAACCATCAAGAGACAGAACTGAGCTGAATTCCTGGAAAACTGCTTCTTAAAAAAAAAAAATTAAAAACAAGTGAGTTTTATTATCTGAATGCAAGAATCATATTTTCTGAAGCAAGAGATTTACCCTTCAAAGGTTTTTACTATATTGATAGTGAAAGACTTAATATTTAACTAAACGTATAAATGTTAAATACTTCCTGTAAGAGAATGTCATTAAATTATAACCAATAGAACTCGTAACTAACACTATACAAATTAAGCATTTTATTTGATTTTTTTAACTTTGCATAGTATGTACATTGATGGGTTAACTGAATGTCTTATCTAAGTAATATGTTAATTAGAAGTGTTAACGTGATGGTGATTTTATTTTCTTTATTCCTGTGCAACACATTCCATATAGTGGTTGTTTATGAAGCAAGTAACACTTTAAAAAAAAAAAGAGACGAAAAAATATTCCAGTTGTATGAAAATGCTAGATTCTTGCTTGCCTTGCTTCCCTGCTTGCTTGTTTTGATGAAATTCTAGGTTAAAGTTCATCACTAATGTCTGTGAAAACAGAAATTAATTTTCTTTTTTTTTTCAAGTATATATGTGAGAAATCTACTCAAAATAATAAGTTATGAACTTACCATAACGTTCCATGTTTGTAGTCCATCTCACCTACATTCTTGCTGGATGGGTTCGGAGCCGATCCTCGGCTCCGACTCGGCCGATACGAAAGCTCAAGAGCTTTTACTGGCTCGAGGCTATCCCCTATCCCATGGTGTACCACGGCAACTTCCCAGATCTTGTTTGCAAGAAAGTAACTAAATACATAATAGTAATTTAGCATTAATTGTAACTAGTATTTGTATAAAAGGAAGTGATGTCAGTATTTTGTAAAAGTCTGAAGAAGTTTAACAGGAGTTAAACAAAAAGCACTTCACATCTGTTGTTCACATTTGTTATTTTTGGTCAAATTAAGTGCCATTTTGGGATATATCTTTTATTGGCGTTCTTCAGCTTGGTGGCTCCTCGTTTCGTTTGTTTGTTGTACCAGTAGTGGTTTGTAAGTCATTGTTCGATAATAGCAATTATACTATCAATAACTATGTACAAACAAACAAAAGGACTTTGTTTTACTATCTATGCTATGTGGACAGACTATAACAAGGTCAGACAGCATATAATGGATAGTCCCCACCAGTTCCTCCAGGATACAGGAAGGGGGAAGGAGGGTGGGACGCCAGAAAGTAAGCAAAATGGACTACAAACATTGAACGTTATAGTAAGTACATAACTTCTTAATGTTATGTAGTCCTATCTCGCCCATAATTCTTGCTGGATGGGACAGCGTCCCCAGCACCTTTATCCTGGTTGGCTCAAGCAAAGAGACTTCAGCACAGTGGACCCAAAGGATGGCCTGTCCAGGGAGGCCAAATCCAATTTGTAATGAGTGACAAAGGTATGAGGTCTTGCCCAAGTAGCTGCTGCACAAATGGTATCAATTTGGAGTTTTGATTTGAAGGCATATGAAGCTGATCCTGCTCTAGTTGAATGGCCTTTTACTTTAGCAGGTAGTTGTTTCCCAGCATTTTTGTAAGCAAATGAGATGCAGTCTGAAAACCATTTAGACAGAGTCACCTTGGAAACGGGCAAGCCTTTGTTTTTCTCTGAGAAGGAAACAATTGATCCAATTTCCTAAAATCTTTAGTCCTGTGCAGGTAAAATCAGAGAATTCTATGGACATCTAATTGATGTAGTCTGTACTCTGATTTATTACTGTAATTTGGGAAGAATACCGGTAATTCGATAGTTGTGTTTAGATTATGTTTTGAGCATACCTTAGGGAGGAAGGAAGGGTTAGTTCTGAGGGAGACTTCATCCTTATGGAATATAATGTATGGAGGTCGAATGGTCAGAGCTTGCAATTCTGAAACCCGCCTAGCAGATGTTATAGCTACTAAGGACAATGTCTTCCAAGACAACAATTTCAAGTTGGATGAAGAAGATGGTTCAAATGGTGGAGAAATCAATGAGGTCAGAACTAAGTTTAATTCCCAGTGCTCCAGAGGTTGCCTAACTGGATGTCTGAGAAGGACTCCTCCTTTCAAAAAGGTTTTACATAAGGAGTGGGACCATAAAGGACTTCCCATGTTCTCAAAATGATAATTTGAGATGGCAGCCAACTGAACTCTAATGACAGCAGCTGGAGCTCCTTCTTGAAAAATAGATGCAAGGAAGGACAGGATAGACTCTATGGGGGCTGAGTAGGGATCTAAGCCTTGTTTAGCTGACCAAATGGAAAACCTTTTCCATTTCCTGGTGGAAGGTTTGTGGGAAGAAATGAGAATGTGTTTAACGGTAGGAGAAAGGGATATACACCTGGCTATTCTTGGAACTGGAGCAGCCATGCTGTCAATTTCTGGGTTTCGATGGTAGGATGGAACTGTCCTGATTGGTGAATCAGGTGGTCTGGAAATGGTTCCAGAATCCATGGCTCCTCCAAGAGACAGGGCGAGAGGAAGGGAAACCAGACTTGGCAAGGCCAATAAGGAGCATTTAGGATCAGGGTACTCCCAACAGTTTTGCTTTCTGAATCACTTATGGTATGAGAGGAAAGGGTGGAAAAGCATAAAGAAGTCCCGGAGGCCAATTGTGGACCAGAGTGTCCCTGGGTGACATCCCCCAGATGGGGAATGAGGGCGAAGTAGTTGCTGCATTTGGCATTCATGTACGTGGATAATAGGTCGCAGCAAGGGTGGCCCCATTTGGGAAAATCTCTTCTGCAACTTCTGTTTTCAGGGACCACTCGTGAGGCATCAGAATTGCTTGACTCAGTTTGTCTATCACATTGGACTTCCCCGGAATGTGCATTGCTACCAGAAAGCGTTGAGTGTCCATCTCCCATTTCCATACTCTTTGTGGCTCTCGACAAAATGGGTAAGACTTGGTTCCCCCTTGCTTATGTACCACACTACAGACATGTCTGATAGAATCACAATTGTCCTGGTGGGAAGAGAACTGTGAAGTGCTTGCAACACGTATAGCACTGCTCTCATCTCCAGAACAATTATGTGCAAGTGGTTCTCGTGATCCTGCCAGATATCTTGGACCGTCACTACTAGATAATGCCCACCCACCCTACCTGGGAAGTGTCTGTGGTCAAGACTGCGTTTTGTTGAGGGAGAACAAGTGGACGACCTAGATGCAGCTGATCTGTATGTAACCACCATGTTAGATCCTTCTTGCAGGAGTTTGTAATGAGTATTTGGTGGGACAAGGGTAGATCCTGCATTGACCACTGGGCAAATAGCAGCCAATGAAGTACTCTTATGTGTAGACAAGCTAAGGGAACTAAAAGAATGGTGGATGCCACAGTCCCTAGAACTTGAAGAAATATCTTGGCCTGTACTTTGTCTTTGTTCAGCAAGAATCTGACTTCGTTGCGCAATGATTCTATCCTTTCTGGAGTCAGTTTTGCTGTCATGGTGGTTGAGTCTATGTCTGAGCCTAAGAAGACAATGCCCTGTGCTGGAGATCAGGCAGATATTTCAAGATTTACTGTAATTCCTAATCTGGCGCACAAGGCTAGAGTCTCGTCCCTGGCTTGGATTAGTTGGTGCTTGGTGGTAGCAGTGAGGAGCCAGTTATCTAAGTAGGGAAACACCGGAAATCCCTGATGTCTCAAGTGAGTCATGACCACTGCCATACATTTGGTGAACACACTGGGGGCTGTAGTGTAGCCAAAGGGCAGTGTTCAAAATTGAAAATGACTGGCTCCCAGCCAAAAGCGTAGATGTTTTCTGGAGTGTCCATTTTGATATGGTAGTACGCATCCTGAAGATCTATGGAGCACATCCAATTGTCTTTTCCGATAAAAGGAAAAATTGACTGCAGAGTGATCATACGGAACTTCGATTTTTTTTTTTTACAGACTTGTTTAGCTTGCTGAGATCTAGAATTGATCTCCAGTCCCCAGTCTCTTTCGGAACTAAAAAGAATCGTAAGCGCCGGATCCTATTTGCTCTGTGGGGACTTCTTGGATGGCTCTCTTTTGAAGCAACGAGATGACCTCTGATGTTCCACGGTCTATTTGACTGGGTGGTACATCTGGTAAAGACCGATTTGTAGGGGGATTGGAAACAAAGGGAATCAGGTAACCTCTGGAAATTATATTTTGTATCCATCAATCTTGGGAAATTTGTAGCCAGGCACTTGGGTACTGTGAGAGACGACCCCCGACTGCCTCCAGAGATGGACAGTCAGGCAACCCCTCAGGAGCGATGAAAGGGACGGTCAGACACCCTGGTGTTGAGGACCCCCTCTGCCGCGAGCGCGGCAACTTCCATTATAACCTCCCCCTCTGCCTCTAGGGGAGGTCTGACCTTGTGCTTGACTGAAACCTTTTCGGGATTTACAGAACCACATTTTCCCTCCTGTGTGACCCCTTGGGATAGGGTCTGGAAGTAAGGGAGAAATGGACTACGACAGCAGATAAGGTTTTCCCTTCCTGCTCGCAACTGGTCAAAGTCACCTTTACCTGACGTCCAAAAAGAGTTGAACCATCAAAGGGGACTTTGGTTAAGGAAGACTTGAAGGATTCCGTAAAATTGCATAAACTCATCCAGGAAGGTCTCCTAAGAGAGTTCCCTGCTGCGGCAGCCCTGTTCGCTCCATCAGCTGCATAGGAAATCAGCCTCATGGAGGAGTTAGCAATAGAGGTAAGGGTGAAGAGCTGCGCAGATACCTTTGTCAGCAGATCCCAAAGCTACTGAGCCGTGAAGGGTCTCTTCCAACTCCTTTAGGAGATCCCTTTAAAGCCTAGTAAAATGGGACAGGTAAATTCAGCGATCTTAAGGTAAAGACCACTGAAGAAATGGAACGCTTTCCATACCTATCCATCATCCTAGACTCTTTATTAGGAGGATGAATATTTGAGGATGTCTCTGATAACTCCTCCTTCGTGGCTGCTACTACCACAATAGCATCCACAGGTACTCCCTTAGTTAGAAATGATTTGTCTTCTGGAGCACTGATAAATTTGTTTGGCCTCCTCGGGACAGGCTCCACTGTGTCCGGAGAGGTCCAAGCTTTCCAAGATATTACCCCTAACAGTCAGGAACCAAAAGCCTCAAGGTACACGGATTCATCCTCAGTAGGGTTAGAGGTCTTCCAATCATCCCTCTGTCTAAGGATTTCAAGGATGTCAGCAAAAGAGACATCCTCAGAGGGGGATCTTGGGGACCCTTCTGACTCATCTAAATCAGTGTCAGAAGTGACAGACTCAGGTGAGTCAATGTGCTTCCTCTTACAAAGTCTCTTCTGAGGGACCTCTCCAGTGGGGTAATCTGGGGAGGTCTCAGAAGAGGGGACACCTCCAATGGGGGCTCCTTGGGGCTCTGGTTCCGTACGCTTAGGGGCAGGCGAGGGAGAAGAGGTTGCTGCCGTTTGCTGGAGGGACATCGGGTCCAATGTCAGGGCTTTAGCACTAGACAAAGCTTTCTCTATTGCCTCAAAAGACTTACCATCCCACTCTGAAGAAGACCTCCACTCTGAGGAAACAGAAGGTAGACTCCGAGCAGGAGGGGCACGCTCCGAAGCAGATGTGGGAGCCGTGCTCACATGAGTGGAAGCACCAAGAGGGAGGGCCGGTTCTGAAGAAAAAACGAGGCGACTATCCCTCTCGGAGTCGACCGGAGAGCGCCGGCTCCCAGACCCCTCGGCCCCAAACTGAGCCGATGAGGTTAGAGTTATCAGTTCTGAGGAAGCAAAAAGAATTCTCGGAACCGACGGTTCCAGTACTAAAGGACCGGAAACATTAGACTCAGAGAGTGAAGCAGTTGGAGGAGGCACAGCAGACTGAAGATGGGATGGCTCTGAAGCCTTTGGAGCCAGAGGAGCTAAAACTTTTGCCAGCACCGGGTCACAGAGCAGCCTCTTCACCACCAGCTCTACATCCTCATCAGAAAGTGTCCTGGAGGAACGGGTGGAGATAGATGGAGATCTCCTCCTTTCCAAAATCAGAGATCTTAATGTTGGTGAAACCAGTTCCAAAATCGGTGAGTGTCTCGACAGAGAAGATTGTCTTGGCACCGACGAAACAGACTGCATCGAGACTGAAGAAGCAAAATCAGAGCCAGAACTCTCTGGCTTCGTCACTTTTGATTTCTTCGTTTCCGAGGCAGGAATCGACGGAGATTTCCTTTTATGACTTTTAGGAACTGTCTGACCTTGTTCCAGCTGCTCTTGGAAGGAACTAGTCATAAGGGCCCTATCTATAAGTTTTCTTTTCCTTTCATAAAGAACCCCGGTGCTGAAGGCATGACAGAAGGTACAAGGTGCTTGCAAATGAGCCTCTCCAAGACAGTAGACACAGCTGGTGTGATTGTCAGTCAATGACATTTTTGAGAACATTTATCACATTTTTAAAGCCAGAAGGGTGGTGTTCTCTGTCTTTATCCTTTGACATATTTTTTTGAGAAGAAAGAACAATGCAATAACAAAAAAAAAATAATGTTACTATAAGAAGAAAAATATTTTTGCTTTTTTGTTGTTTTTTTATATAGAGTAAGGCAAAACCTAGCACACAAAGGAAAGGCCCTCTAATTTAAATGGGAGACTACGGCCCTCAACTAAAACGGGCCATACAATCCTTAAGAAAGGGGACAGGGTTAGCAAACACTCATGACAATCACTCAGATAATAAGGAAAAAAATATTAAAGAGAAAAGTGAAGAGATGTAGTCAAAAATATCAAAAATATTTCACTTAGCCAATGAGCCAGTAAGAAGACAACCTCAAAGCTTTCTCTGCAAACAAGATCTGGGGAGATGCCGTGGTGCACCATGGGACAGGGGATAGCCTCGAGCCAGTAAAAGCTCTCAAGCTTTAGTATTGGCCGAGTCCGAGCCGAAGATCAGTTCCGACCCCATCCAGAAAGAATTAGGGCAAGATAGGGCTACATAACATCTTTTTATTTCTTTTCTTTTCTTAGAAGTGAAGAATTGGTAAAACAAAAGCTACAATAATGTTTCATATTGAGCTGTTGCTGACATACATTTTGCAAACATTTTGTAGAATGTTAATAGCTTATGCTGTCTTACTAACTCTAACTGCACATATTAATGGAAAGAGGTAAAGTTAGATGCATGTTACTGATTAGAACAGTTTAAAAGAATTAAGAAGAATGAGAAACTTAGAGGAAAATAGCAGCTACTCTGTGCTGAGAGTTGTCATTTTCACATACTGTAATCAAATTCTAATGTCAGGATATAAAGCTTAAATCAGAACAGTCCACAATGGCTAAAAACACACATTCAAATTTTATATATATATATATATATATATATATATATATATACACACACACATACACATATAGTCAAGAGACCTTGTAATATTACAATTAGTAACAGGAGTAAATATCTTATGAATAATATGCATATGCACAAGGAATGAAATATATACCAAGTAAGATTAGCAAAAGAGCATAATCAGTAAGTTAACAAACATATACACACACTGTAATCTCTAATAGAGAGCCGATTGTTAAATACCTCTCTGGTATGATATTTTAGAAATACAAGTTATATAGGATAAGGCAGAATATTAGAGGGCAAATAAGACAAACTACATTTAAATAACCTGCTTATAAGAAAGACGTACTACATATACCTGGCATATGGCAGAAATCTGAAAGTACAAGATCTCATATCATTTACATAGAAAATCATATAAGAAAATTTGAATCTTGGCCATGTTAACGTTGAAGTTTTTTTTTACATATTTTATGTTATTAGATTCACTAAGACTACCTGAAATAACTAATTTCATATGTCAGAGTTGAGATACGAGTGTTATACTGCTGAATCAGTACATCCATTTTAATAGAAAATAAAGTAGATTTTTCAATATGTTTGAACACAAGAAGGGAAAATAGGATTTGAATTAAGCACATTATAACTTCTGAATACAATATAGACTTCAAATTGTTTTTGACATCAAAAAATAGCAGGACATTCTCTGTGACCTCAGTAATGTATATATTTTATTAGATTTTTAAATAGTTTGACGTTTATATCAACAGTGTTACACAATTATGAGAAACAGACATTTGTACTTTCAAAATTCAGAGCTTTTCTTAGCTCTATAAAATGTGTGTTTCTTTTCAGCACAAAGATTATATACACGTACACTGATTTTCCTTTCATATACCAGTTTAGCATGGTAAGATTACCTCTCAGTTTTATCTTTCTTTCTTCAGGTCCCACCTTGTTCTACTTACTTATTCAGAAATTTAGTTATAATAATGTTGAATAAGTGAATAATTTAGGAATACTTATTGGACAGCTTATACTACTATTACATAAATAAGTATACAGTATACTATTTCTTAGATTATTTAATATTTCTGATTAAGATTAACAGAAAAGAATTATTAAACTTGTGTAGTAATGGGGGGAATAGATTTAAATGGCAAAATATATAACTAAATTAATAGTCTCATTTTAACATATACAGGTATATATTATATTGATCAGCTCTGAGCCCTTTCTTATTTGCAATGGCGATGGACAGGTTGACAGATGAGATCAGACAGGAATCACCATGGAATATGATGTTTGCAAATGACATAGTGATCTGTAGTGAGAGTAGGGAACAGGTGGAGACGACCTTGGAGAGGTGGAGATATGCTCTAGAGAGAAGAAGAATGAAGGTCAGCAGGACTAAGACAGAATATATGTGTGTGAGGGAGAATGGAGAATAGAGGAATGGTGAGGATGCAGAGAGTAGAGGTGGCGAAGGTGGATGAGTTTAAGTACTTGGGATCAACAGTTCAGAGTAATGGTGAGTGTGGAAGAGAGGTGAAGAAGAGAGTACAGGCAGGATAGAGTGGGTGGAGAAGAGTGTCAGGAGTGATTTGTGACAGACTAGTACCAGTAAGAGTGAAAGGGAAGGTCTACAAGAGGGTAGTGAGACCAGCTATGTTATATGGGTTGGAGACAGTGGCATTAACAAAAAGGCAGGAGTCAGAGCTTGACGTGGCAGAGTTGAAGATGTTAAGATTTGCAATGGGTGCGACAGATGGACAGGATTAGGAATAAGTATATTAGAGGGTCAGCCCAGGTTGGAAGGTTTGGAGACAAAGCCAGAGGGGCAAAATTACGCTGGCTTGGACGTGCTGAGGAGGGATGCAGAGTATATTGGGAAAAAGATGCTAAGGATGAAGCTGCCAGGTAACAGGAAGAGGGAGGCCTAAGATAAGGTTTATGGATGTGGTGAGAGAGGACGTGCAGGTGGTTGGTGTGACAGAGCAAGATGCAGAGGACAGGAAGAAATGGAAACAGTTGATCTGCTGTGGCGACCCCTAATGGAAGTAGCCGAAAGAAGAAGAGACAGGTATATATTATATTATGTGTAAGTCACTGTAGCTTTTGGCTAGTTTTTTTTTGATGTATTCTTAGGTACTGGTGGGTACAGTAACTGTAAAGTCATTTGTCTATTTGATATGCAAATTAGGAACTTTGGCATCCATGGTAGGTTTTGTTTTATTAGTAACATATACAATTACAGTTGTAGAACTGTTTTTTTTTTTTTATCTACGAGTTTTAGTAGTTTTGTTTGTGGAAAGGAAGAAATAAAAAAATGTGGAATGCTAAGATAGTGTTGCAAGAATGCACTGAGTGTCTTGTACACAAATTAATATGGTGGATGTGTTTGCCATATCTTTTACAAGAAATTTTTAAATACACAGTACGGATAATTTTAATCTATTAATGTAAAATGATTAAATAATAGTAACAAAAGGAAATCGTTAATGAGATCTAAAATTAAATAGAGATGACATTCTTTCAAGAGATGCACTTAATAGATAAATATATACACTATTTAAATAAGAGTTACGAAATGTTATCACTTGCTTTTAACAAAAAGAGAGAAACCGCTATACTTTGGAGAAAATCTGGTGTAATGCCTAAGGTCATAGAATCTATTAATGATCCCAAAGGAATACATACATCTGCAATAATTAAATACAATGGCAAACTCTATACACCAGCTATTTTTTACTGGATTCTTGAAATAGGTGGAATAATGGCTAAAGATCACTTAAATGTAGTACAAAGTCATTGGAAAGGTAGTTTAAGTTTAGCAGGGGATTTTAACTGCATATCTAGTATATAAGACATGAGTGAACAGAAGAAAGCTAAAATTCCAGAATCAGCTAAAGCACTAAACAGATGGATTAGCTGATTTAATAGTAAACGCAGAAGAAAAGTCATTGTTCTTCACTTATTATTCTTATGCACAAGGGATGCAAACTAGAATTGATAGGATTTATGCCTCTACAGATTTACTTAAAGTGAATTTTAAAACTAATGGATATAAGGAAATTTCAGATTTATAGAATCTCAGTATATATGATGAAATTTAAAGCATGTAAGAGTTATCTTAAAGGAACAAACTGAGATTTTTTTTATCTTTGAATGATAATAGGTTAGTAAAGTCATACTATGGGACTTCTTAAAAATGTATATCAAAGATAAAATGGGAAGATGAGCTAGTAATAAATTGAAAGAGTGGGATAAAGAGTTGCTAGAAATACAAGATGAAATACACAAAGCAAGGTCCAATAAACAAAGAAATTAGATAATACTGAAATCATTAAAAAAATTAATGACAAAATATCTAACAGTTTTAACGCATAAAGTGGAGATAGCTTTAGAAAAAATAAAATTGCACAGTTATGCAATGACTTCAAAAAATCTACATAGATTAGCTAAAAGAAGCAAGACATTAAGCAAGAAGGCACCAATCAATAACATCCAAAATCCTAAAACTAACAAACTTACTTCAGATATAAAGGAAATGATTAATATTAAAAAAAAAATAATAATCCTGATTATTACAAAATTGACAAGTATTTAAAGAAAAATGTTACTAATAAACTTAATGACCAATAAACATCTCTGCTAAATAAGCCTATTACCCTAACAGAAGTTAAAGAAGCTTTAAAAGGGGGGAAATGGTGAAGCGCAAGGGTTACATGCTTTAAGTATGAAATTATATAGTCTGCTTCCATTAAATGTTTTAGAATTACTGACATTTTCAAGATAATTCAGAGTGGCAAAATAATTCCTACCCTCATGGAAATTTTCTGTAATCTTATCTATACTTAAACAAGGAAAGTCTAATTAGTTAGTTTCCTTATATAGGCCTACTTCATTATTAAATTTAGACTATAAAATTGTCACTTCCATCTTCTTTACTAGATTAAAAGATACAGTAGATTAAGATCATACAGGATTTATAGTCATCTGATTAATGTATATATATAAAAAGGGTAGTAACTCTCTTAGATGTAGCAAAGGGAATGAACAAGTAATTGGGCCTAATTAGCTAGATATCGAAAGGGCTTTTGAATCTGTAGATTGGAACTACTTGTTTAAAATTTTAGAAGCATTTGCATTTTCAGAAAAATTTACTGGAATATTAAAAAGCCTGTACAGAGACTCCAAAGCATATGTTAATACTGGATCTTACATTTCTCAAGTACTCACTTTAAAACAAAGGCACAAAGTGAGGGTGTCCCTTGTCCCCTCTGCTATCTGCATTAATTATTGAACCATTAGCTAACAGAATAAGCAGAAATGAAAAAATGGATTCTCAATTAACAAGGATTGTCAATCTAAAACACAGCTTTTTGCAAATATTTTAACTATAGCAGATTTGAATTATTCAACAGAAGAAATGGATAAGAAAATTGAAAAGTTTCAAGAAGTACAGCTGCTGAAATTTAATAATAAAACTGAAGCTTTAGTGTTAAATCAGTTACTAGACAGTAAGTTTAAAGATAAATACAAATGGGAAGGAAAAGAACTAAAATATTTAAGAAAAATCTATCAAGATGTGAAGCTTATTAATAATTTTGAAAAAATAATTGAAGCATTACTTCTTATTAAGAAATGGAATGATTTTTTTGTTACTTTTGATGATAGGTTAGTACCTACTAAAATTATATTACTGAAGATTATATACATATTGCATTCAACAGCTTTAACACCTGTCAAAAACTTTTAAAGAAATGGAAAAAATGTTAGCTGCATGCTTATGGTATCCTAAAAAGCTGAAAACTGCTTACAGAAATCATACAAGACTATGGGAGTATGGTGTTCTTAGCTTCCCAGATGTAGAATCTTATTCTATTACTAAAGATTTAGATGGACTCAACTTACAATAATCAATGGAAAACCAATCAGGAGCAGATTTTCCTGAATTATTTCAAGTTTATCAAATATGATACATTAGAAATATGTAACAACCCTTTCATCTGGTTAATAAAATTTACCTTAGAAGGAAATTCATTTAGATCTTTACACTCTGCATATATAAAATCAAATGTTTAAACAGGTAAATATGATTTTAAAACACAATTAATATCAAAATGGAAATTTTTGTGCTTTCTCATTGCACACACCTCTAGATTTAAGGAAGCTCTGAACAATGTTAAAATTAATTTACTGAAAAGGAATGGATTAGTATTATGGTCTGGTTTCTTTGAAAAAGAAAAGTCAACCTTTAAAGGAATATTTAATGAAAAGATAAGCTGAATGTATCGGTTAATCAGTTAATATCGAGCAGTAAAAAATTAAATGAATTTGTAGAGGAACAGAACACTATTCCTCCATTATATGAATAAATTGAAGTTTGTCCAAGTTATAAGAGTTAATTATAAATAATAATTTTAATGCAAAATTCTGGAATTTTTTAGATAGCAGTGGACTGAGTGACCCAACAGGATGTAAAACTGTTACTTAAATCATTTAGTCAAACTTCAAGTTTATACTGGAAAGATTGTAAGTGGAAACATGTATACATACATTTGTTACCCTCTGTAAAATCTCTTAAGTTTAGAAAAATGACTTCTTCAGTCTGTTGGTGATGCAGTAAAGACATAAAAACTGAGTGGCAACACACGTATATGGATTGTGAAAAAAATAATGTATATTGGGAGGAGAAAAGTATGTTTTTAAGGAGTTATGGTCTAATAATTATTCTTTAACTAGATCAATAATACTAATGACTGTTCCACTTCCTTTATCTGGAAAAGCCAAACAAAAAATGTGACGGGGTCCACTGGCAGTAGCTAGAAAAGTTATTATTAAAAAAACTGAAATGTTAATTCAGTTCCCGCATTCAAAGAATTTTTAAATTTAACAGCAATACTATGTAAAATTGAAATAAAAAAAGAATTGATTAGAATACAATCTAGAAATCATACTAAAACTTTTAATGATTGGAATAACCTTGAAATGTTGCTATTGAAATACCTAGACTCTTAATGTGTTAATTATACAAGATTACCCTAATGATTCAATATATTCCTAATATTGTAATAACAGCATGTGATAATTTCTTCCTTTCTGTGTATATATTGTACACATGTTAAATTAATAAAAATGTTCTTAAAAAAAGAATAATGCCCAGATATGCAAATTGTCATTCAATGGTCTATTTTAACAGCACCACTAAAGTAAATTAACCATACAAAATTAGTTTGCTTACTTTCACAAAGCTAAGATTTCTAAGTAATGCATGCTACTGTGACAAGCTCCAACCAAATTCATAATGCCTTAATGCAACAAATGGGAAATATTTACTTAAGATTTCCCCCCACAACTGCTAACCATCAAATACATCTCTCAATAATTCTCCTCAAACGCTGCAGCTATCACTTCAAGCAACTCAGCATTCAAAATTAAAAGGAATCCAACTATGGTACCTTGAAGAGGAGGATGTATGTTTGCTGGAATTCAATGATGTCTGTCAGCAACAGACAAGGGTTTCCCAAACACACCCTCTGTTGTGGACTCTGTGCTATATAACCCTCCTTTTTAACTAAACCTTCTCAGCCTCTGCCAGTCTCTTTGGCCATGAAGAAAAAGAAAAAAAAATGACTACTTTCGCACTTACAACAGCAAGTAGCACACTTGAACTTCAACACAAATCACTATGACACCTGGCTTGCTAAATTAACGCAGTTTGTTAGTAACCTAGACTACAGCACGTCCCTGTATCATATTACTGAAACAATAAAAAAAAAACTGTAACTATCCTAAACAGTTATTCACCCCACCTCAGTTTAGACAGCTCTAGACAGGAAGCCTATAAGACAACCAGAATCCTGTAGATCCTTATTGGTCTATAACCTATCAATTTTGTTTTTCATGCACATGTGCAGTATGTGACTATTTCAATGTAGTGATTCCTTTCTATTTATGGTATTTAAACATTTTTGGTGATGTATTATTGGTACTGTGCTCTGGTATATTTCACCATTTGTCTATGCCTCACAGCTCAGGTCATGGATGAATAGGGGCTTTGAAATCCTTGCTCATAATACACTTAAGTATGTACACACAGACTGACCAGCCCAGATACACACAAGTCATTAACACTCAGACTGACTGCTTGTTGATGGAGTGAATGAATGTGAAATACTGT
Organism: Protopterus annectens; assembly: GCF_019279795.1. Taxonomy (NCBI): domain Eukaryota; kingdom Metazoa; phylum Chordata; order Ceratodontiformes; family Protopteridae; genus Protopterus; species Protopterus annectens. The sequence goes on along the minus strand of NC_056746.1, from coordinate 293,668,494 downwards.
TGAAGATTTCTCATGAACGGAACACTGAATGCATGCAGGTAAAGTTAATGTGAAAACTAATGACAAAGCTTTCAGATTTTCTCAAGTTTTTGGCATTAGGGGTGGGAGTGTTTGTGCAAGTGAAGGCGGGTTAAGATCAACCGAAGAGTTAAGTAAGGGGTTAGATTTAGTGTGGTGCATGCATGTTGCTGTGTATTTTATATATATATATATATATATATATATATATATATATATATATATATATATGTGTGTGTGTGTGTGTGTGTGCGCGTGCATGTGTTTGAGATATCTTGTGAAGTGATAGTGTGACGGAAAGGGTTTTTCCAAAATGTAGGGTTAGCGACAAGACCACAGTTATGGATAGCACACATTAGTAAGCTGGTGCAATGGGAGCACAACTACAACTTCAATGAAACCACCTACTCCATTCTCTTCCACCTATGCTACTGATAGCTATAAGCAGTATTTTTAAGGCCTGCTTTAAACTAATTAAACTTCAATCACCTTCAATTTCATACTTCAAGCCCACTAGCTGCAAACTCTAATACCATTAACTTATCCTATGTGCTTACTTTTTACAATTTCCAAACAGAACATGTACCTAGCATTGTTTTAAAATGTAGATGTAAACAAAACAGACAGCCAGCACAGCAAAACGTAAAGCAGAAGGTGAGATCTAAAGTAGCACAGTTACTACAAGCAGAACAAAACAAAAGTACAGTTGTGCAAATTCTTACCATAACGGTAGATGTCCCTCTCTCACGGAGGAAGTATTCATTACAATAGGGATAACTTGCCAAGGACTGCCTGATGTCTAGCCAGGTTACCAAAATCTTTAGGTTGCTTTAAGGTATGCCATACATCACACGTATGCTCCTTGTGTAGTGTACAGCATAAAGATGATGATCAGACATACAATCCTCATAAATGAAATCTCCAGTAGGAATGCCAGTCCAAGGAATGGAGAGGTAATCAGTACATCCAAAAGAGAAATGGATCAGGGGATGGAGGGAGAGATTGAATACTGCAACAGTGAAGAGAAGGACATCTACCATTATGGGAAGACTTTACACAACTGTACTATGTCCTTCTATTTCACTGTTGCAGTATTCCTTACAATAGTAAGACTGCCAAACCTCAGGAAGAAGCCTGGCTAGAGGAAGGACCAGCAGAGCCCTCTAGGAAGTAATGAAGGATGGCCCTAGCAAAACTAACTCTAGCTCTGGAGATTCCATCCAACTTGTAATGTTTGGTAAATGTATTCACACAAGTCCAGGTAGCTGCCTCAATAAAAGTTAGTATCCAAACCCTTGAAAAATGCAACAGAAGCCACAGCTCTAGTAGAATGAGCCTTAACAGAAGAATAAGGAAGGCTCTTACCATGAAAGGAACAACAAAAAGAAATAGCTTTTGAAATCCAAAGAGGATCTGCTTGGAATGTGAACAGCCTGAAGAGTTGCTTGATACTAACCCTAAGGACCGCAGATGAAAGGAAACAAATAGCTGATTAGATTTCCTAAAAGTCTTAGCCAAATAAAATTATTTATTTTCAATTTGATTACCAGGGAAGCCCACTGGGCCACGAAGTACCCATTTTCAGTGGAGACCCAGGGAGAAAAGCTCCAAAGGTAGTACAATCAAGGTTACAAATGCATGAGATAAAATACAATAGAAATGTACAAACAGTCAGGAAGATGTGAATTGCAAGTATACATAGTAAGAACAGTGCAAAACATTTTTTTATACTAGGTACAAACATAATTAGCAATATTTACATCCTTACAGTCAAGTGAGAGTCAGCTAAATCTATTTTAGTGGATTTAGAAATGAAATCAGAGAGCAGATTGGTGCAGGAGTAGAGAGGGGCTTAGTGTAGAAAATCCCTTGAATTTATATAGGGTGAAAGCAAGAACATTTCCATTTGGAAGATAGGTGTAAGAAGTGTTGGGTTTTGAAGGATTCCGCATTAGGTATAGTCCTAAGTGAGGGAGGGAGAGAGTTCCATTTTCTACCTAGAGAGAAGGATAGAAGTAGCTGGCCAGCGGGATGTTTAGGTCTGTGAATGAAGATTAGGTTTTGGTGTTCAGATCTCAATGATCGGTTAAGGATGTAAGGGGGAAGGATGTTGGATAAGGCTGGGCATTTCTCTGGGTAGAATATTAATTTGTGAGAGGTCATTAGTTGAAGATAGTCAAGGTGGTTAGGGAGTTCTAACCAGTTCAGAGACTGTAGGGTAAGGCAGTGGTGCGTTGAGGTTTTGGATTTAGTGGCGAATTTAGAGATCTTATTATAGCAAGCTTCAAGTTTAGAGGTGAGGGAAGCAGACAGATTAGTTAGAAGAGGGGCACCATATAGTAGAGAGGGAAGGAGGTAGGTGATTGCTAAGGTGTGCCTAGAGGAGTTTGAAAGAAATTGATTATTCCTGTAGAGCATACCTAACTTTTGGTGTTTTTTTTTATGTTTTGTTGTATGTGGAGATCGAATTTGAGGCGTTAATCAATGGTAATGCCAAGGAGTTTAGCGGAAGGGACCACTTCTATAGGAGTGTTGGTTTGGCTAAGGACGTTGAAAGAGTTTTTGTCAAAGGAAGAAGCCTTGGTAGGGAGCAAAATTAGTATTTTAGATTTATTGGAGTTGAGGGAGAGATGGTTTTGGTACATCCAGTTTTCTGTAGTAGAAAAAGCTATTTGTATTTTAGACAGAAGTTCAGAAAAGTTGGGGGTGGCACAAACTAAGGTAGAGTCATCAGCATATTGGATAACTGTAGTGTCAGGGAGGACAGTGTGAAGGTTATTTATGAAGATGTTGAAAAGTATGGGACAGAGGATGGATCCCTGAGGAACGCCGGTAGGTGTAGGTAAGAAGGAAGAGGTAGAGTCCTTCCATCTGACAGTCTGAGATCTGTCAGAAAGGTAACTGGAGAACCAGGAAAGAGTATTAGGGGAGAGATTAAGGTTGGTGAGATGAGAGAGAAGGTGTGTATGGAAGATGGTGTCAAAGGCTTTAGAAAGATCTAGCAGAACAGTGGATACAAAAAGTTCAGAATCTCGGGCTTGATTAACAGTTTCTAAGAAGGAGAGTAGGGCAGTTATGGTGCTGTGGCCGGGACGAAAACCGTGTTGGGTGGGTGTAAGTAACTGATCCTGAGTTAAGTAGGGTAAAAGTTGGTGGTGGACACATTTTTCTAGAATTTTAGATATTGGAGAGAGTAGGGCTATGGGGCGGAAGTTAGAAATGGAGGTGTTTTTACCTCCTTTGTGAAGCGGTAGAATGTACGCTGAACACCAAAGTTTGGGTACGTAAGACTCTTAAGGAATTGTTGATCAGGATACTAATTGGGAGAGCAATACCTTCGGCTGCGCATTTGAGGAAGGAGGGGGGAATGTTGTCAGGGGCATTAGAGCATGGCTTTAGTTTGGATAAGAGCTTTTTTATGAACATTGTGGAAACTGGTTTGAGCTGGAACATAGAGGGACAGTTATTAAGGATGTTGGAAGGAGAGTTTAGAAGGTTGGGTGGATTATTGTTAGGAAATATTTTGGTTAGCTTAGCTATAGAATCTGTAAAGAAAGTGTTGAAGTGAGAGCTCAGTTCCTTGTCAGTTAAACTAGGGTCAGGGCAGGGGTTATTTCTTGACCCAGGATGGAGAAGAGAGTTAACAGATTTCCAGAACTGTTTTGGGTTTTTATTATTATTGGACTGAAGTTTATTGTAGTAGTTTTTTTTGTCCAAGGAGACTAATTTTTTTACTTGGTTGCGGAATTGGGTATATTGGAGCAAGGCAGAAGACAGTTTACTTTTCTGAAAAAGCTTCCAGGATTTGTCTCTGAGATGCATGGTATGTTTACTCTCTTTGGTCAGCCAAGGAGCAGAATTGGCTTTGATTCGTTTGTTTCTTTGGCTGGCTAGGGAGTTAAGAGTATTTAGGAAGATAGAGTTAAAATGCTCTACAGCACTGTCAAGGGAGAGAGTGTTAAGGATTTGCCAGTTGATTTGTTTGAAAATGTTAGAGAAAATTGTACGATTGAAGTTGCTAAGGTTACGAGTTTGAATGTAATGATGTTGGAATTGTGAGGGGTTAGCTGAGCGATGAATGTAGGCAGGTAGATGGTCACTAAAGGAGTCAGGGATAGTGCCAGAGTGAGAGAGAGAGATTTTGTTTGGATGGGAGACTAAAATCCAATCTATGATGGACCCTGGGGGGTGGATTTTGTTAGGACGGGTTGTAGAATGGATTACTTGGGAGAAGTTGAAAAGGTTAATGGCTAGGGAGGGGGAAGGTGTGTTGATTTTGTTCCAGTCAATGTTGATGTCACCTAGAATAAAGGTTTCATATTTTATTTCAGATGAGACCCAATGGAGAATATTCTCAAGGGTGGTGATATCGCCTGGGGAGATGTATAAGGAAATGAAGCACATATTTTTATGTTTATTGAGTCGGAGGAGACTTGCTGTTATTTCAGTATTTTTGAATTGTGGGGTTGGGATAAGAAGGGGGATTATGGAGAGAAGGTTAGAGTAGATTAGGGCAGAGCCTCCACCTTTTTTATTTAATCGGTCACTCCTGAGGATGTTAAAACCTGGAGGTAAGATTTCAGAATCAGAAACATCTGATTTGTCTATGCATATCCAACATGTACAAGCACCTTTTCACTGGTGGATTGTGGAGAAGAGAAAAACTGGGAAAATAAATAGACTGATTCAAGGACAACTCATTCATCACTTGGGCATAAAAGGAGGATTAGTAAGCAAGGCCAACCCTGTCCTTATGAAACACCAAAAAGTAGGACAAGCCATAAGGGCTTGAAGTTCTAACACTCGTCTAGTAAAAGTAAGGGCCAACAAAAGTACAGTCATCTTTTCTGTTTTAGGGAAGCTGCAGCTGCAGGCTGAAAAGGAGCTCGAGTCAATTTTTCCAAAACAAAATTAAAATCCGAGGGAGGAGGAACATGCTTCCTGGCAGTCCTAATATGAAGGACACCTTTAAGGAATTGTTTAGCCTCAAATCTAGAAGTTAAAGGAGGAGAAAGTCAGATAAGCAGAGATTGCTGATAAGTGGGCCTTAACAGATGAATAAGCCAACCCAGCATCGAGCAATTCACACAGATAAGAGAGAACCAAAGGAACATCCACAGAAAGTGCACTCAGGTTACGAGAAAGACACCAAATAGAAAACCTCTTCCATTTGGATAAGCAGGATTTCCTAAACTCCTGCAGAACCCCAAGGACATCCTCAGAAAAAAGGTGTCTACATGGAATAAAAATCCTATCACCCACAGTGTCAGTTAAGAGTGGACAGGTGGGGATGGATGAGAGACCCTTTGTCTTGTGTGAGTAGGTCCACCCTGGGAGGTAACTTGCAATGAGTGTCCTTGGCTAAATGCAGAAGAGGGAACGAATGCTGTCTCAGCCAAAAGGGAGTCACCATTAACATTTTGGGAGCATCCTGTTGAACTCTGAGCAGGACTTTTGAAATGAGGGGAAGGGGAGGGAAAGCATAAAGAAACATCCCCTTCTAAGAAAAAGATAGGGCATCCACCTTACAAACCAGAGGACCTGGGACTCTGGCACAAAAAAAAAGAGGATGTGGCCTGTTCAGAGGGAGGGGGGGCAAAAAGATCTATATGAGTAGTACCCCACTGGTGGACAATGTCCTGAACCACATCCCTGGGGAGCATCCATTCATGGGATTGAGTTAAGGACCTGCTCAGTGTGTCTGTCAGAAAACTTTGATATGAGGGAATGTGAACAGCCTGAAGAGTTGATCGATACTGAACAGCACATTTCCATAACAGGAGTGCCAACTGGCAAAGATAAGATTTTGCCCCCCCATTTGTTTACATAGCACATCACTGTGCTATTGTCTATAAACACCTTGAGAAGAGAGGATGAAGAGCCAGCAGAAGAGCTCTCATCTATTTGACAGTAATGTGTTCTTTCTGTAGATGAGGTGACAACACCCATTGCATCTTTATGGAGCCAAAGGCTGTTCCCAATCCCACATCTGATGCTTCTGTGAACAGCTCTTGAGAGGGAAGAGGGGTTGAAAAGGGAGCCCAGGGTTTAAAGAAAAGGATGCACTGCTCAGGAAGTCTGCTTGCTTGCTTGTCCTGCGAAGGAATGTAACTGGCTTGCAGGGATAGGTTATGCTGGCATGCTAGGTTCCAAATTAATAGGGCTAACCTGCACAATTGGTATGCCTAGGTACCTCCCTGTTTGTTGATGTACCAGATAACAGTGGTATTGTCCGTTACTATCAGAAGAGGACCTGGCAGCAGTAGTGGTAGGAAGGTCTGCAGAGCTAAAAGAACTGCTGTCATCTCCTTTACATTGATGTGTTTGGTTAACATAGGAGGTTGCCACTGGGCTTGGACTCTGTAAGAGTGCAAGGTGGCTCCCCAGCCTGAGTCTGAGGCATCTGTATGTAACATTTATGTGGCTTGAGGGGGCTGCAGGTGGAAGTCCCGAGTTTTGTTGTACTTGTTGGACCCATCAAATGATTTCCTTCTTTAAACAGGGAAGAAGGGAGATAATTTGGTCCAAGTGATTCTGGTGTTGTGACCAGATATTTTTGAGGTACCACTGCAGTTTTCGCATATGCATTCTGGCCAATGGTAGCATGGGAATGGTTGCTGCCATCAATCCCAGAAGTCGAAGGAATTGCCTTGCAGTGACCGTCTGGGAGAACAAGGCTTCCCAGAAGTGGGAAGTTAGAGAGAGAACCTTGTCCTGTGGGAGAAAGGCTTTCATTCGTTCTGTATTGACTCTGCAATCTAGGAATATCTTGTCCTTGTCTGGGTTCAGGGAGGACTTCTTGAGGTTTGGGGTGAACCCTAGACTTTGTAAAAGGGACATAGTGAAGTGTAGATGCCTTAAGAGGGAATCTTTGGACTGTGCTAGGATAAAGATGTCGTCCAGATCTGGGCAAACCTGGATTCCTTGGATCCTGCAGAAGGCAATGGCTGGAGCTAGGAACTTTGTAAACACTCTTGGGGCAGTGGATAAACCAAAGGGCAAGGCTGTAAATTGGAAGTGTGAGGACAGGCCAGAGAAATGCAGGAAACGTCTGTGTGAGGCCCTGATGGGAATGTGCAGGTAAGCATCTTTTAGTTCCAAGGTGACCATGAAAGCATTTGAGGGTATGAGGGGTAAGAGAGTGGGAAGTGATAGCATTTTGAAGGTGGGTACCTGCAGATAAAGGTTTAGGAAGGAGAGATCCAAAATGGGTCTCCAGGGACCGTCCTTTCGAGGGACTAGGAACAGACGGGAGTAGAATCCCTTTCCTTCTTGTCCTTGTTGTTGCAGGTCTGACAGAACTTGTGGAAGAAGATGGCATTGTTTTTTTGGGGGAAATGGAATGCCCTTCCAGGGGGGAATTTGTTTCCAGGATAGAAAGTACCCTTTTTGAATAATGGTTAATACCCATTGGTTTGTAGTGATTTTTTGCCAGAAGGGGAGACAGTGGATAAGGCGAGCTGAGCGGGGCAGATGGGTAAGGCAGTCACGCATTATTAGGACCTCCCCTGTCCTGAAAGAGATGTCTAGGCTGAGGAGGTGGGCCAGTAGACCTGGATGAGGAATGTCTTCTAGTTCCTCTTCTGGGTCTGGAGGAGGAGGAGGCAGCAGAATGTGGGTTACACCTAACAAAGGTCGTCTTAGCTGGGTAGTTCCTATAAAATTTGGGTATAGGGGATACCAGGAGATGTTTTATATCCTGTAATTCTTTGCTTTTTTTCTTGCAGATTCTTAAATAGGTCTGCAGACTGCTTTCTAAAGAGTGAGTTGTAATCCAGGGGGGCGTCCAAGATTTTGGACTTTAAGTCCTCTGGCAGATTCTGTAGTCTAAGCCAGGAGTATCTCCTAAGGACAGATGCTGATGCTGCAGAGCGAGCTGAAGCTTCTGCAGCATCGTAGCTGCATCTTATGGAGTGTCTAGCCACTTGTAGGAGATATCCGTCTTAATTGAATTGTCAGGGATTAAAGCCAGCATAGAGGTGGTTTGGGATACTAAGTCCAGGGCAGACTTGGTCATGTATGTATGATAGTCAATGGCTCTGAAGGCCAAAGTGGAGGCAGTGTACACCTTCTTGCTTATCCTATCCATGGATTTGCTATCTTTATCCGTAGGCAATCGGGAAGCAGAAGGTAACAACCTAGAGTGTTTATCAGGGGCAGTGGCAATCACTGCTGGGTCAGCTCAGGGTGGCTTTAGGAGGAATTTTTCTTCCTCTAGCACCTTGTAGAAGCGGTCTGGGCGCTTAGGTGCAGGAGGCTGTGAGTCAGGTGTTCTAGAAGCTGCAGTAAAGGCATCCAAGTATGCTGGAAGAACAGGGGGTGCAGCTGAAGAGGAAGGGGACTCCACTTGCAGCAGTTCAAAGCATCTTTTTTGGGTTTCTGTCATCTGGGAAGTATCCCATTTGAAATAATCTTTCATTTTGGTGATGGTTTCACCAAATGTAAAGTCTTCAGGTGGAGAATCCCCTTCCACAGAATCCTCATCAGGAGAATAATATTCCTTGGGAGAAGCAATCTGGGATGCATAAGAGATGGATTAATCAGAGGAAGAGTAGGAAGATTCATGTTCTACTTCCTGAAGGAGGGGAGCCATGGGGATGGAAAAAGCAGAGGGAGGCCTAGGGCTTAGCAGAAGCAATGTAGTTGTGGGTGAGGCAGAAGGCCTAAGGGCCATAAAAGCCTGCATAAGCGAAGAGGTGAAGGCCTCCCAGTCCGGAGGGGCTTCAGAAGCATGAGTAATGTGTTTTGTTTTCTGCTTCTTTTTGGTCAGAGTGGCCTTAGGAGTTGGTCTAGAGTCGGGTTGGGCAGTGGCTGTATCCGAGGTCTGGATTCCTGGTCTAAGGAACCACCAAATCTGGTTCCCCCTCGACATCGACAGGCGTAGGTGTCTGAGAAAGCTCCGTAGACGTGCCGGTCATCAGCTGTAAAGCGGCCTCTGCGAGGAAGGTCGATAGAGCTGACGGATCCGCTGAGCATTCAACTCCTACATCAGCAGTTGGCAGGGTATCCAGGTGCAAAGCGGCAGGTGATGAAGGCCTAGGCATCTTGGCATCCTTACGCAGAGGTTCTTGGGCGGCCTCCGAAATGGGCTCCATCATGAGAGCCAATCGTTTGCGGCACTGATTTTCTAAGTAACAATTTAAAGCTGCAAGGTGGCTACGTAAGGTCTTAGGAACAAAAGACTTAAAATAGGGCAGGCGTTACGGTTGTGTTCTCGGCCTAAGCAGAAAACGCATTTGTCATGGGCGTCCTTATGGGGGATTTGGCACCCACATTGGCACTTTCCCTTTTTCCCTGAGATCAGCTGAAAGCTACAACAACCAAGCCTAAGCAATGTGAAAGATCGGTAAAATATTAGAAATGCAAAAACCCAATGGGTTACTTATCTAGATTCGATCCAACGTCTGGAGAGCGATCGTATGATGCGAAGTCTGCGGCTGAAAAGTTCTGAGGATTGTGCGTGCAGACATCACACATAGGGTCCCTGGTTTATGGCCCTACGTGTGACGTCCCATGCAGCTGCAACAGCCAAGCTGAAGCTTTTGCATAGGAGCAGACATACGAATCGCCTGAAGGCAGGAAATCCCACACCAAGAATACTGCAACATAGGAATAGGAGGACATCTACAAATACTAGGGGATGCGCATGTTAAAGCCAAACTGGCTTCAGAAACCACTGAAACTTTCTCATGTGGAGTTTGGCCAGAGGAAGCATAGGAATGGCGGAAGTCATGAATCCCAGAGCTCTCAAAAACTCCCTGGTTGTTATAGCGGCCAGAGGAAGAAGAGTTTGAAAGAAGGCAATGAGTCTTAAGACCTTGGGAGGAGGCAGGGATGCTGGCATAGGCACAGTCTGGATCCTGCACCCCAGAAAAATATGGTCTTTAAGAAGGAGTCAAAAAAAGACTTTGAAGTTTATTGTGAACCCCAGGCTTTGTAGAAGGGAAACGGCAAAAATGAAGATTTCACAACAGGATCACTGGACAGGATGCCTGAAAGGAGTTCGTCCAAGTAAGAAAAGACCTGGATCCCCTGGAGCCTGCTAAAAGCAATTCCAGGAGAGAGGCATTTGGTGAATACCCTTGGGGCAGTAGAAAGGCCAAAGGGCAAAGCAGATGACTGAAAATACAAGGATGCAACAGAGGACCAAAAACTTCCTGAAAAGGGATGGATTGGGAAGTGGAAATAAGCATCCTTGAGATCCAGAGACACCATATAAGCCTCAGGAAGCAAACGAGGGAACAAAGTCCAAAGGGACAACATTTGGAAATGAGGGCACCTTCAGAAATGTGTTTACATGAGAGAGCTCTATAACTGGTCTCCACGTACACTCTCTCTTTCTAGGTACTAGAAACATCCTGAAGTAAAACCCTCTCCCCTTTTGGGACACAGTCACCTTTTTTCCCCAAACACCTTTATTGAATTATCACTTGTGACACAGGCAAATTTACATTCATATAAAAGTAATCTAAGTATATTAACATAAACATTGTACTTCCACATATATTGCTATATACCATATAACCTAAGCAATATTACATAAATTATTCAATTCCTGCCTTTTTTTTTTTTTTTTTTTTTAACAAGTAACATCTTTATTAAACCATCATTTACTACATAGACAATCATACATTTATATGAGAAAAAAACACACCAACACAATCCTAGTCACAAGCCTTTTACATCACAAACCATGACATACTCCCAGTTGCAAACATTATACATCACTTATAATCTACCCACTCTTTCTCACTCAAACATTACATAGCTCACTTAAGTCTTTCCCCTTTTAGACCACATTCCTCCCTTGTATGCATTGTTCCCACAATTCCCATTTTTTTCCTATGTAGTTTGCTCCTACCCCTTTCTAAAGATCTCAATTCCAGTTGTTTTATCTCTGTTATTATATTCACTAGTTCTAGTACAGTTGATTTAGATTATGATTTCCATTTTCTAGTAACTGCTTTTTTTTTACAGCCACCATTATTAGACACAGCATGGCCTTACCATGTTTAGGCAATTCTGATTCTGTATCATAGTTTAGAAAAATCATCTCCCTCGTCAGACCAATCTGCCCACCTAGCATCTCTGACAGTGCATCCTGCACAGAATTCTTGAAGTCCACCAACTCGCCATACTCCCAGAAAATATATTCCCAATTACCTCTTTCTTCCCCTTCATACCTCCAACATTTACTGTCTTGTCTGAAGAAAAATTCTCTGGAGTCTATTTGGGGAATAAAAATATCTATGCAAACATTTCCACACAAAATCCTAAATCCTCTACATTTTGTTGCACATTTGGAAGACATACATATATCCTTCCATTGTTTCACTGTGAATTGCTTATCCAATCTCTCTTCCCAAACCTTTTTAATCTCTTCTGATTGTTTCTTACAGTTATCATGCAATATTTTATACGCTCTACTAATTATTCCTTTTTTTAATGGCAGCTTATGTTTCAGATTCTATTAATAACTCTACCAGTGCTGGTCTTTCGTTTAGGACCCCCCCACCCACCATTTCTTTCTCTTTGCCTATACTCTGACAGCAATCCCTGATAGGGAAAGCAATTCTTTAACCTGCAGTCCAAATAAATTCTTAGCGTCTTCCCATTCTATCATCTTTCCCTTTCTAGTTATTTGCTCCCAATACCTTGGTTCCTTTGCCAATTTTCCCCAATACATTCTGGCCCCCTCTTGCATATTGTCTGTATCCCTGAGGAATCTGTAGCCAAACAGGTAGAAAGACAGCGAGGAAAAGAAAAAGAGGGAAGTGCCTGGGAAGAACAGGATAGTCAGGCAGCACCTGGTTTATCGGGAAAAGGAGACTTCTGAGGCACAGACGTCTGAGTAGCCTTCACAGGAGGAGCCCACTTGCCACCCTTATGAGGAGTGTGAGACTGCCTGTGAACAAAGGCCGGCTTACTGGGGTAATTTCTATGAAATTCAGGCACAGCAGAAACAAACAAATACTTAAGTTTCTGTAAAGCCTTGCCCTTATCCTGAAGAGACAAAGAAATCAACATCAGCCTCGCCAAACAAGTGTTTATTATCTAGAGGGACAGCCATCAACAGCCTTAATATCATCAGGCAAAAGGTGAAGCTGAAGACAATAATACCTTCTCTTCACTGACCCAAAAGAAGGAGCCCTACTGGAAGCATCTGCTGCATCACACGTACACTTGACATAATGATGAGTGACTTGTCTGGCTTATTTGAAAGCTGGAGGTTGAGAGTCAGGGTGAGTAAACATGGAGGCAAAAGCACCCAAATAAACTGGAACAGGAGGAATGGCAGAAGGACTGGAGAACTGTATTTGAAGGTCATAATATTCTTTTTGGACCACAGACGTTTGAGAACTGTCCTATTTAAAATGGACGCTCATCTTAGAAATGGTCTCCCCAAAGGATATCTCCTCCATAGGAGATTCTGTCCCATCTGAATCTTCCTCAGGAGAAGCATAGTCCAAGGAGGAAAGGATTTGGGATGAGCAAGTCAGTGAATCACTGTCCTCATCAGATGAGGAATCCTCCTGTGAAGTGGCTTGAGCCCTGGTCCTTTTTTAAGAAGAGAGACAGGCAAGTGAGGAAATTGGCAGACCTGAGGGAGTACTTAGAGCCATGTAGGCCTTAAACAAGTCTTCTGTGAAATTCTGCCACTCCTTCTGAGAGTCTGGAGGGGGAGAGGAATGTTTAGTTTTTTGTCTTCTCTTTGATGGAGTATCCATCCGGTGCAAAGGAGAGATGGATGAAAGGCCTACATTCGACCACATCAGATTCAATATCCTCTCTCACCACAATCTGGGTTACTCCCCTGGGGCCTTCAGACATGATGAGCCTAGAGATTTCCCCTGGATATCGGGAGCTGATGTCATTGAGGCCTCTCGATGTGACTACATCCGGTTCCAAGGTGGCCTGTAAAACAAACTCAGTCTGTAGATCCAGATCTGCGACAGAGTGCACCTGCAAGCTCTCATGTGCTTCAGGAAAGATGTCTATACGGACAGCAGTAGCTTCTGCTTCAGGCCTAGGTTTTTTGGCCTTGCACTTGGTAGACTCTGTTGTCGGGTCCTGGAAACCCTCCATCTAGCTTCTAGCTAAGAACTTAAGCCGTTGATTTTCCAAGTGGATAGCAAGGGACTACAGCCAACTACGGAGGGTCTTGGGCACAAAAGATTGACAAATTTAATAATTTTTATGGTCGTGCTGGGCCCAAGACAGAAAAGGCACTGGAAATGACTGTCCTTGTGTGGAATTTGTCTTCTACAGTCGCACTTTCCTTTCCTGGATGACATTAAACTCAAAGTATAGCAGTAGTAAAACGCAAAGGATTCCCCAAGTGGACACTTATCTTTATAGGAGAAAATAATTCTGGCAGCAGAGCAACGTCTGAGACTGGTGATCAGACTGCTGGCAAAGAAATTCTGAGGATGGTGCATGTGTACGTCTCTTTTATGGTCTACACCCAACAATAGCCTACGTCAGACATACCGCGCAACCTATGGTAGTAACAGATTTTGATATACAGGCAGAAGTTGGGTCACCTTGGCAGGCAACTCCTTTATGTAAAGAATACTGCAACAGTGGAATAGAAGGACATCTTAAAATCTATTATATAATTTGTCAGATGTGAAATATCGCCAATAAAAATCAATGAGAATTCTGCGACATTCCAAGGGAAAAGGCAGAGTTTGTTTAGAAAATCCTCAAGACACTGCTGCTAGAAAGCTTCCTATCTGTCCTGAGGAAGGAATCATTGTATGGGATAGGACTTAAAGGACATCCCAGAAAAACTATTCTGAAAAAAAGAATGAGGAAAGATTTTTTCCAAATCTGTCTTGACAAACTAAGCTTAGAAAGAGATCTTTTACTCAGAACATACGTTACAACAAGACGCAAAACAATCTGCAAAACACAGTTATCTAAATAAGAAACTGACTGCCCTGCCATCTGAAATAGGCCATTAGAGCAGCCTGACTCTTTGAAACCCCTTCACATATGTTAGTATACCAAAGGCAAACCAACACATTGAAAATGTAAATCACGGACAGAAAAAATGGTAACAAGTGTCTGAAAATTGAAAAGTGAAAAAAAGACAGTTTGAATATATGAAGACAGGACCGATGAAGAATTTCTTGACCAGGAGGAAAAATAGCTACTACCAGTTACAAACTTAGCTTCCAAGGGTGTGAAGAGGACTGGAATCAAAGAAAACTGAGACTTGTTAATATAATAATGCCAGGGTGGGAGGAAGAAAAATTGGTAAGGGAACATACAGTACTGCCTGCTACCTGAAAACCCCAGCTCTAGGGAAGACTTTAGCTTCTTATAGAAACTTCCTTTCATGATATTATTAAACTGCATTACCTTGCTGGGAGACTTAGTTTGATTACTGGTTTGTAGAAGACATAAAAATTAGTGAGAGAAGAGGAGAAAGGAGAGAACCTCTGAAATAAGACTATCTTAATATTACCCTTTTAAAGGATCTCAGCAGACAAAAGACCAATTAACACATTCTATGAAGAGAAGCATAAAAAATGTCAGCTTTGACATTCTTTGAGAATGTACACAGACATCTCTTCTCATCACTAACTCCTGGTAACTACTTTAGAAAGTAAAACACAGCACAGGAGTTTGACAGTATGGTTGGTGTGTGTGCGTGTGTGTGTACGCATACCATACATATATATATATATATATATATATATACACACTTGTTTGAGATTGAAGACAGACTGTCAAATAATATGTTAGGTGTAATAAGGGATACTCAAAGACTGCCCACACAGGTGGAACAGCTACAGAAAGAATAAAACCACCAAAAGCATGTCTGTTGGGACTTGAGTAATACCTTCTGTTCACAATGTAATCTGAATGCTTTATTTACCTATCCAGTACCTAATCCCTAACCTAAGAAAAGTGGCATGTAGGATGGTTCCTTCCATGAAAAGAAGCTCCTCACAGTGGGTTAGCTATGGAGCAACTTCTGGTCCCATTCCTCATGCCTGCAAGTGTGACTCTCTCCTTCCCAAACAGGGCAGCTGAACAACTGCAGGGGACGTGCCTGTCTCTCCCCCCGGTTAGTAGTGGCTTCCTGAGGAACACACCAGTAAGACCAAGAGAAAATATGAGTGGTCTGAGGAACAGAAGTTCTCATCAGAATCATCCAGCAATGGCTGCAGCCAAAGGGATCCAGAGTAAAAACTAAAGCCCCATAACTTTATTCATCTTGCAGCTAAGGGAAGAAGGAATTAAGTTAAAGACCAGGATCTATGCTCTAACTGCTCAAGGAGCATGACAAATTGTTACACGAGCCTTGAAGAGCAAGTCTTACCGCCTACCTAAAAGTTAACATTTGAGATGATTTTTTTTTAAATGACAGTCATCAAAATACACTTGCCCCAAAATGAGGGAACCAATTCTACTAAAGAATTATACATTTCCACAAAATGTAATTGCTAGGGAATTCTCACAAGGAACCATTACTATCAACCACAAAAGATGTGTGATGAATCAAATACAAACCTTCCTGACAGAATACAAAATTAGAGATTTATTACTTTACATCTGTTGATTGGGTAGATCCGGCTGGGCATGAAGGCCCCTTTTCTGTGAATGCCTGGGAAGAAAAGCTCCAGCACATGCAGCAAAATCAAAAATATTTTAAGTTACTAAAACAATGTCAGGCTGAATACAATTAAACTACATTTTACAATGTCAAAACAGATAAGAGTAATTATTTATTCTGTAGTAAGGCTTCTTTTACCAACTATACTCTAATAGTAAAATAACTGTAGTAGGATGAATGTCACAGTACAGGGTACTGTGTTATCTACAAAGGGTAGACAGCAAAATGTTGATTTAATTCTGAGATATAACTGAATGGGTTCAATGAAAAGGAGTGGTTTTAGGCAAAGAAGCAGCCTGCTTAACAGACAAAGGCTCCCTAAATTTTTTCTTGTGAATGCTGGAGAGAAGAACCAAACAGCAAGTATTTCAGTTGAAGAAAGAGCCTGAGCTGTGACTAGTGGAAGAGAGTTGGTGAACATCCAGACAGAAAAGGTTGCTGTTAAAAAAAAAAAAAAGAAAGTGAATTCCTTTTTGAATTTACAGAGGACCAAGCAGCAGTTTCTAGAATACTTCTAGACTCCAACCCTTTCCAAAAAGCCATCGAAGAAGCCAAAGTTCTTGTAGAGTGGGCCTTCACCTTGCCTGGAATAGATCTGTCATGGTTTGTACAACAAAAGGTAATAGCTTTAGACAATCTTTCGGAAACGGTCTGTTTTGACAAGAGTTGCCCCGTCTTACCTTCACAAGAAATGAACAACTGATCCAATGATCTGAAAGATTTAGTTCCGTCAAGAAAGTACCAGATTTATCTGTGGACATCCAAGGTATGGAGTACCCTTTTTCCTTCATTTTTAGGTTCAGGAAAGAAAATGGGGAGATGGAAATAGTTTGACAAAGTAAACTTGGGCGCCACTTTAGCCATAAAAAAAAAGGATTAGTTCTCAAAGAAACCCTGTCCTTGTGGAAAATGAAGTAGGGCTGACTCACCATAAGAGACACTCTGAAATAAGACATTTAAACTCAAATGCCCTTCTTGCATAGGTCAGAGCAATCAATAAAACTGTTCTCCATGTTAAGAACCTCAAGTCAGCCAGATTAGCTGGTTCAAATGGAGCACGTGTTAGTTTCTTGAACTCAAAATTAAGATCCCAAAGAGGGGCCACCAGTTTTCTTGGGATGCTCTTATGCAAAACCCCTTTCAAGAACATTTTGACATGTGGCTGCCTTGAAAGAGGAGGATCCATAGGCAGACATCCTGAAATGGCCGATAAATGAACCTCGACAGAGAAATAAGAAAGGCCATAAGATAATAACTCACACAAATACTGTAAAAACCAAAGAACAACTAACCCTGAATGGGTGCTGATTATGTTGTTGGCACCAACTAGAAAACCTTTTCCATTTGCTAATGTATGATTTTCTAGAAGCAGGCTTTCTTACCTCCATTAGTACCCGCTGCACATCCTCAGAAAATAGGTGCCTAAAAGGTATTAAGACCATATCATCCAAAATGTCAACTGAAGATGATTGCTATTAGGGTGCATCAAACACCCTTGTTCTTGTGTGAGTAGATCCATTCTGTGTGGAAGATTGTAGTAATTGCCTCTGACCTTTCTCAAAAAAAGGGAGAACCACAGCTGCCTGGGCTAGAAGTGATTCACCACAATGATCTTAGGGGATTCTTTCCAAATCTTCTGAAGTACCACAAGTATTACTGGCAAGGATGGAAAGGTGTAGAGGAACATTCCTGTCCAAAGGAAAGGTGCCTGTCTTCCTGGCCTTCCTGCACAGCGCCTTGGAACAGATTTTTGCCAGTTGACGGTTCAGAGAGGAGGCAAAAAAGTCTACTTCAGGAACTCCCTCCAAATGGATCAAATCCTGGAAGACCCCAGATACAGTTTCCATTCATGGAGGTCTGCCACACAGTTTTGCTCTAACTGAATGTAGGATGCCTGCAGAGTGACAGTGTTTTGTGCACCTATATCCCAAGTTAAAATGGATAGTCTGCAAAGGTGGTATGACCTGGTTCCCCCTTGCCTGTTGATGTACCACATCACTGTGGTATCTGTAACCACATTTCCCTGCTCTTAACTACAATATTTTACACAACCAGTAAAAATTACTTCAAGAGTTTGATTTTTTATCAAGTTTTCCACACACAAAACAGAAAAAAAAGAGCTTTCTGATAAATCTGTAAAGTAAAAGACTGCCACAATACAAACTCTAGCTAAAATAAAAACATTCTTAAAGAAAACACTTTTTACTCAAAATAAGTTTTTGTGGCAGGTTTTCCCCAGAAGGGTACTTAACTGCCTCGTCTTGAATGAGCACTAGCTGACCATTGATCTCTCAAGTCTGCAAGAGTAATGTCCTTCAACGGCAAGAAATACAGAGGAATTGACACACTGACCATAAACTGTATGCATCTCTCCTACAGTCCTTCAGTGGTTGGGGGTATGTGAAAGGTGACACAAGACTTAATATACGCTGGTTGTCATATCCTTGGCAGCATATATTCCACACATCTAGGGCTACTGCAACTGTGATCTAATGATGATTAGTCCAAAAATGTAAAAAAAATCTGGACATACTACAAAGTTCTGGAGAGCAGACAGGTACTGTCAAACCTAGTGGTGCAAAAACAAAAAAAAAACTTTCTTAGCACTTTCACCCACAATTAATACGGACTTACAGATAAAAACAGAGTCCAATACCAGCTTATGTAGCAACTAATCATGTGAAGAGGGCCACTCTATCCAGGACCAGAAGTTAATCGCTTAAAATGGTTAAGTCTTTTAATAACAATCAGAAAAATCATTTTCTGACATCAAAAAATACGTACATAGAAATAAAAACTAAACAGTTTAAAAAAAAAAAAAAAAAGTTATGTACTTACCATAACATTCCATGCGAGTTGTTCATCTCGCCTTCATTCTTTACTGATGAGTTCGGAGCAGATCCCTCGGCTCCGATACGGCCAATTGGAAAGCTCAAGGTCTTCAAATAGCTTGAGGCCAGGTCCCTATCCCATGATGCACCTGTGAGTTACTTCAGATCTTGTTTGCTGCGTATACTAATACTATATGTCATTCTACATTCCTAAAGAAAAGGAAGAGAAGTTTTGAGCAGCCAGGATGGAACCAGCATCTCTGTCATCTATCAACTCAGGAGGGGGTAGGAGGGAGGGAGGGACATAAGAATGAAGGCGAGATGAACAACTCACATGGAACTTTATGGTAAGTACATAACTTCTTTGTGTGAAGTTGTCCAATCTCGCCATTCATTCTTTACTGATGGGTAGCGTCCCAAGCACCATCAATCAAGGGTGGCTCATGGGAGCATATTTCTCAGGACCATGGATCCAAAGGTCCCTGGAGGCCTTGTTAATTTTGTAATGAGTGATAAAAGTATGAGGTTTTGACCAAGTGGCTGCTGCACAAATATTATCAACAGAAAGTCTGGCAGAAAAGGCATATGATGTAGAAACTGCTCTGGTTGATTGAGCTTTAATCTTCTGTTGCAAAGGTATATTGGCAGCTGAATAGGCAAAGGTGATACAATCAGATAACCATTTAAACAGAGTAGTTTTAACCACTGGTCTCCCTTTCCTGAAATCTGAAAATGAAACAAAAAGCAGGGCTGATTTCCTAAAATCTTTTGTTCTATTCAAATAGAATCGGAGCTGTCTGTGAACATCTAGTTTGTGCAGCATATACTCTAAATTGTTAGAATGATTTGGGAAGAAAACTGGCAAATTAATAACTTGGTTGAGATTGGTTTCAGTGCAAACCTTGGGCAAGAATGAGGGATATGTTCTAAGTGATACTCTGTCAGGGTGAAATATCAAATAGGGAGGCTTGATGGATAAAGCGTGAAGCTCTGACACTCTGAGGGCAGAAGTAATAGCTAACAGAAAGATGGTCTTCCAAGACAAAAATCTGAGATCACAAGAAGCTGTCTTAGATGGCGGGAGAATTATACATGAAAGCATAAAATTTAGATTCCGTGGAGAATGGGGAGATTTCACAGGTCGTCTCATATGAAAAGTCCCTTTGAGAAATGCTTTGGATAACTTGTGGGACATGATATTCAAACCTTCAAATCCAAGATGAAAATAAGAAATAGCAGCCAATTGTACCCGAACTGTTGTTGCTGCAGCTCCATCGTTGAAAATCATAGTCAAGAATTCTAAAATGGAAGCCATAGGGGCTTGGTAAGGATCAATGTTATTTTTTGAGGCCCATACAGAAAATTTCTTATATTTGCTAAGATATAGCTTTCTGGTAGAAGATTTGTGAGAGGACAAAAGGATCTGTTTTGTCTCATTGGAAAGGTTATGGAACCTGGCTATGATGGGAACTGGAGCAGCCAAGCTGTCCGCTTCAGGGACTGCAGAGAAAGTACAGTTGGGTACACTTACCATAAATGTAGATGTTCAGAGTGTATTCACTGTTGCAGTCATTTGGGTTATCTGCTTGCAGGTAGCCCTCAGTCGGCCTGATTAACAAAGTCTTGGGTCCTGTGTCGGTTGCTGTACCTTCTTCCATGACGTCAGGTCGTCAGGGGTATAAAACATGCAGCCGATGGCATTACATCAGTTTTTCTTGCCCCAGATGTCAGGTGCCCCCCCTAATGGGCAGCAATTTAAATATAAAAGTACAATGATATACCTCCCACAAAAAAGCAAATACACCAAAAAGGCTTTTAAGCACAGTAAAGGAAAGAAGAGGTATAGCCAAAAGAAGTTAGGGGGCTGGAGGAATGGTAACCAGGACTGCAACAGTGAATACACTCGAACATCTACATTTATGATAAGTGTACACAACTGTACAATGTTCTTCGTATTTCACTGTTGCAGTCATTACATTTGAGTAGATTCCCAAAGCTGTGGTTGGGAGGAGGAATTTAGATAGCATTAGGGCCAGCTATAAGGCCCTGCAAGACTGCAGCGGCAAAGCCAGCTCTGGATTTAGAGAAAATTGGCAAATGGTAATGCTTGGTGAAAGTATGTACAGAACTCCAGGTAGCAGCTTCTAGGATGTCCCTGGTAGGGACGCCTCTGAGAAAGGCTGTAGAGGTAGATGCAGCCCTGGTGGAGTGAGGTCTGATCACCTGGGGGATAGGTTTTCCATGGTGCTTATAGCAGAAATGAATGCAATGACCTATCCATTTAGAAATGGCTTGCTTTGAAATAGCCTTCCCATCTGCCCCTGCAGCAAATGCTACCAGAGATTTCCTTTGAAGTTTAGTCCAGTCCAAGTAGAATCTGAGTTGTCTGTGTTGTCTGTGCACATCTAAGGAATGCAATACCCGTTCCCCTTTGTTATGTGGATTGGGAAAGAAGATTGGCAAATGAATGGACTGATTAAGAGCCACACTGGATACCACCTTGGGCATGAAGGATGGACTGATTCTGAGGGACACCCTGTCCGCAAGAAATATGATGAAAGGCTCCACTGCCATAAGGGGCTGTAATTCAGATACCCTTCCAGCTGAAGTGATTGATAAAAGGAAAGTTGTTTTCCAAGAAAGAAATTTTAGGTAGCAGCTGGTTCGAAAGGAGGTAGAGTGAGTTTCTCCAAAACAAAGTTAAGGTCCCAGGCTGGGGCTGGAGCTCTCCTGGGTGGTCTTAAAGGGAAGGTTCTGTGTTATAATGAGCTGAAATGGCTGAGGCGTGGAATTTAATGGAGGAAAGAGACAGGCCCTTGTGAAGCATCTCAGTCAAGTATTGTAAAATCTGAGGTAAATTGGGCGCTGCTGTGCTCATCCCTTGAGATTGGTTCCAGGCACAGAATCTTTTCCATTTTTCAGCATAGGATTTTCAAGTGCTAGGCCTCCTTGCTTCTAAAATGATATCACAGGTTTAACTGAGGGATGGTAAAGGAGAGATTATGTAATTAGCCAGGCTGCAAGGTTCAGTGTTAGAAGCTGAGGGTGCAGAATCTGGTTCTCCTGTTGAGTCAACAGGGAAGGAGTCTGAGGCAGGTACCATGGCGATAACCGCGACACACTGTGCAGGAGGGGGTACCAGTGTTGGCGTTAGTCTGGATCAATCAAAAACATCCTTGGTTTGTCCCGTTTGATTTTTAGCAGTACTTTGGAGAGCAGAGGCAGAGGGGGGGAAGGCACAGACTGATAGATTTTTCTAGCTGAAGGACAGAGCATCCACTTTCCAGGCTTGTTTGTGGGGAGTCCTTGTGCAAAATTTGTCCAACTGGTAGTTCTGGGCTCCCCCATTTGCTTGTCAACATGTTGAAAATCCTTGGTTCCAGTTTCCACTCATGTGGGTCCATGAGGTTTCTGCTTAGTCTGTCTGCCAGTGTATTTAACTTTTCTGGCAGGAACTGAGCTTGCAGGTGCACGTGGTAGCTCAAGGCTGTGTTCCACAATGCCATGGCTAGTCTGCAGAGGGGGTAAGAATGTGTGCCCCCTGCTTGTTTATGTACCACATAATAGTGGTGTTTGTCAGTCTTTATCATTAGTTGTCCTGGAAGAATGTGGTCCATAAAAACTGTTAGAGCATTCTGTACAGCTAACATTTCTTTTTGATTGATATGCAGGTGCATTTGACTTGGGTTCCATTTGCCCTGAATGCACTTCCCTGCTAGGTGAGCCCCCCATGCATAGTCTGATGTGTCTGTTGCTAGGGTTTGGGCGGCAGGAGGTGGTGTGAAAGGTAGTCCCTTGTTTTGGTGGCAGGCCTCTGCCCACCAAAGGAACTCTAGGCGTAGGCAAGGAATGATAGGAGTCATTGCTTCTAGAGCCTGAGAATGTTGACACTATAGGCTTTATAGATACCACTGTAGTTTCCTCATATACAGTCTTGCATATGGAATTAGAAGAATGCAGGAGGCCATGAACCCCAAGGCTTGCAGTATTTGTCTTGCAAACACAGCAGGGTCTTTGTGACCACTTGTTTGAAGTAGGTTGTCAAATGAATTTGTTTCCCTGGCGTGAGGTAGGCCATCTGGGAAGTTGTGTTCAAGCTTGCTCCCAGGAATATAATTTGTTGACAGGGTACCAGGTGTGATTTCTTTTCATTTATGGTGTACCCCAAACAAGTTAGAACCCTTTGTACAAAGGCCAGATGATTCAAAAGTATTTCCTGGCTTTTTGCCTGAATTAGACAATCATCCAGGTATGGGTATATTTGCCTGCAAAATGAAATAACTGGAGCTAGGCACTTTGTGAATACCCTGGGCACAATAGATAAGCCAAAGGGCAATGCAGAGAACTGACAGTGTGTGCAGCCTGCTTTGAAGCGTACGTATCCTCTGCAAGATTCCCTGATTGGGATGTGGAGGTATGCTTCTTTTAAATCTAGTGTTGCCAAACAGGCATCTTTGCCTAGCATAGGAAGTAATTGTTGAGGAGTCAGCATCTTGAATTTTGGAATCTCCAGAAAGGTACTTAGAGTAGACAGATCCGGGACAGGACGTCATGAATTTTCTTTTCTGGGTACCAGGAAAAGTCTCGAGTAGAATCCTTGTCCCTTTTTCTCTTTTGGTACCAGTTAAATAGCCCCTATGTTTAAGAGAGAAAGTACTTGTTTTTGGGCCTCTGCCACTGATTTGGGGGTAGGTCCGGCCACCCGCTTGGTGTTGGCAATGTATGGAAGTGAAAATCTGTATCCCTGGGACACTATTTAAAACCCATTTTTCCTGGGTAATGAGTTCCCAGTTCTTTGCATGAAGAGCTATCTTTCCCCCCAAACGGACAGCCAGTTGATAAGTGCTTGGAAATTTTAAAAGGAAGTCATTGAGACAGTTTACCATAGGGGGGAGTCATTACTCCCAGATTTGGAAGTTGAGGCCCCCCCACTGCTTAGTCCTGTGTGTCCCCTGGGACTGAAACCTGGGGGTTTTGCTATGTCTCGGTTTGGCTTGAGAAGACCTGGAAGGGGCTGGAAAGGACCAATTCTTAAAAGGCCAGTGCCTACTAAATCTAGGAGGCTGAACTTGTAAGAAATCTTTAACAGTTTGCAAAGATTTAGCTTTATCTTCCATCTTTTTAAGAACTTCCTCAGCCTTGTTGCCAAACAGGCGGTCCTGATTTAAGGGAGCATCCAACAATTTAGCTTCAACATGATTAGGCAAAGATTGCTCCTTAAGCCAAGCATGCCTTCTGAGCACAGATCCAGTAACAGCGGTCTTGTAAGACACCTCTAATGAATCAAAACCACATTGCAAAGTATGTTTTCCAACTTGTTCAGCAGAATGCATTAAATCCTGTAATTCTCTATTTTTCACACAGTCAGGAATCAACATCATTTTCTGTTTAAGCAATCCAATAACATGTTGCTGATACTTTAACATATGAAACTGGCAGTTTAAAGCCCTAATGGCCAAGGTTGCAGAAGTGTAAACCTTGTTACCCCATCTATCCAGCACCCTGGAGTCTCTATCAGAAGGGGTAGGATTTTTAGCAGTAGAAGCCTTAATGCTTTTGGGCCCCTGTGAAATAGTCTCTGGATCCGCAATAGGATTTTTAAAAAGAAACTTGTGTGACTCAAACTCTGTAGTACCTTTCTGGATTTCTGGGAGCAAGAGGCAATCAGGGGGCCAAACTAGATTCCAAAAAAGCATCATCAACAATGTCTAGTACAGGAGGAATAGCTAAAGGCCTATGCTGAGCTAGGAGTAAGAAATCCCTAAGCCTCTTTTTTGAATCAGAAAAATCCTGGCTTTCCCAGTGGAAGTGCTCACTTAGAGTATGTAATGTTTCCCCAAAAGAAAAATCCTCTGGAGGGAAAGCAGAGGGAATGGAGTCCTCTGCATCAGAATGCTCATAAGTAGATAAGGTCAAATCCAGATCATCAGAAGAATCAGAAAAAACAGAATCCTGGTCAGAAGATTCATAAATCACTTCAGTCCTAGGCCTCTTAGAAAGGGGGGGGGGGTGGCTACCCCTGATTAGAGTTATTAGATCTTCAGCCATACTTACCATTTGTTTTTTAGGCATAGAGGCCTGAGCATGTGGCCTGGGCGTCAGATTTTTAGGCATGGTTCGAAATTTAGGCCTAAGAGAAGAAGGAGGTGTAGTTTTAATATGCAAGTCCATAGGCCTGAATACACCCTCAGAAGCCAGTGCCTGCACAGCGGCTCCGGACCCATCCAAGGTAAAGACATCCGCGGGCTCCATAGTTGAAGCATCTCGCGGCATACCGGACTCCAAATGGGTCTCAGTAGTGGGCCTGCGAATCAGAAATAGCGGGTATCAGGAGCTGCGAAAGCGCCTGAGTACCGGCGAACTGGCGACTGGCTTAGGAGATGCGTCATCTGCAGTTTTGGACCTTGGCAGCCTGTCTCTGTCTTTATCTTTGCGTTTTATCAGAATCCCGGTAGTCAGATGGCTAACCAATGACATTTCTGGATAATTAAACTGAGAACCGAAATATTTAGAGGCGAAAATATACCGACGACGGATAGTGCACTGATTAACTAAAGCAAAAACCGACAGCAAGGTACGTTGTGGTCAGGGCCTAGGCAAGGAATACAATACAAATGAAAATCTTAATGAGGTATTTGCTTTCCACAAGTAAAGCAATTATTAACTTTTACTGACATTGGTAAGGAGCAAGAAAAAGTTTCCCCAACGGGGTACTTAGCTTTAGTTGAAGACTTCGGTTCTGAAACTCAAAAATGAAAATTTCAGGAGTCGGCCAACCGGCACTTGCCAAGTGCTTCTGCTTCGGGCACCGCACGGCAAGAAAGACTGGTGTAATGGCGTTGGCTGCATGCTTTATACCCCTGACAACCAGATGTCATGGAAGAAGGGACAGCAACCGATGCAGGACCCAAGACTTTGTTAATCAGGCCGACTGAGGGCTACCTGCAAGCAAAAAACCCAAATATAATGACTGAAACAATTAAACACGAAGAACATGGATGAAGGTTCCCCGACGGGTGTGTCAAAAGGTCTGGAACTGGGTCCAGAATCCCAGGATCCTCCAAGAGATGAGGTAGAAGGAAGGGGAACCAAATCTGACGAGGCCAAAGAGGGGCTATAAGAATGATGGTCCTTCCCAGGGATTTTGCTTTCTGTAGAACCTTGGGTATCAACGGGATTGATGGAAATGCATAGAGGAGACCCGGATGCCAATCATGCACGACAGCGTCCCTTGGGGCTTCTCCCGGAGGGAGAATCAGGGCAAAGTAGCTTCTGCATTTCGTGTTCATGTGACTGGCAAAAATGTTGCAGCAAGGCTGGCCCCACCTGCGGAATATCCTGTCTGCAATTTCTTTCTTGAGGGACCACTTGTGGGGCAACAACATTGCCCTGCTCAGTTTGTCTGCTATCACGATGGATCTCCCCGGGATGTGCATTGCCAAACAGAAAGCGCTGGGTGGAAACAACCCACTGCCAAACTCTAGCAGCCTCTCGACAAAGGGTTAAGACCTGGTTCCTCCTCCTTTGTTCAAGTACTAGACCACAGACATGTTGCCTGTCTGAATCGCAATCGTACCCAAAGGGAGAGAGTTCTGAAAGTACTGCAACACCACAGATACTGCTCTCATCTCCAGGATAGTGATATGCAGATGTGACTCTTGATCGGTCCATGTGCCTTGGGCAGTCTTTCCCTGAAAATGCCCCCCCCCCCTATCAGGGAAGCGTCCGTGGTTACTGTGGCCGCTGGAGAGGGAAGGGCAAATGGGCATCTTATCATGACATGAAGTGAAGTCAACCACCACTGAAGGTCCTTCTTGCAAGAATTTGTGATCACTATGGCGTAATTCATGGAGAGCTCTTGATAAGACCACTGAGTGAACAATAGCCATTGAAGTATTCTCATGTGCATATGAGCAAGTGGTATAGCTAGAATTGCTGCTGCCATCATGCCTAATACTTTCAGAACTTTTGATGCTGGTGCTTTGTCCTTTGATATCAGGATGCTGACATGTTGACGAAGAAGAGAGACTCTTTTCTATTGGAAGCCTTAGAGTGGTGGTAGTGGTGTCCAATTCTGCCCCTATAAAAATGATATGCTGCGATGGCAACAAGTCAGATTCTTCTGTGTTGACTGTAATGCTCAGATGATTGCAGAGTGACAGAGTGGACTCCCTGGCCTGAATGAATGGATGCCTGGTGGTGGCGATAAGGAGCCAATCGTCTAGTTAAGGAAACAGCTGGAATCCTAGACACCTCAGGTGAGCATTGTCCACTGCCATGCATTTGAACACTCTGGGGGCTGTAGTGAGACCAAAGGGCAGGGCTCAAAACTGATAGTTATTGGCTCCCAGCCGGAAGTACAGATGATACCTGGATGGTCTGGCCATTTTTATGTGGTAGTACGCATCCTTGAGCTCTATCAGGCACATCCAATTGTCTTTCTTTAAAAAAGGGAAGTAAAGACTGAAGCTTGACCATCCAAAACTTCTCTTTCTTTACGTATTGGTTCAGTTGGCTGAGGTCCAATATGGGTCTACAATCCCCCGTCTTCTTTGGAACCAAAAAGAATCTTGAGTAAGTTCCAGATCCTGTCTGGTCTGCTGGGACTGGTTGGATGACCCTTTTTCTTAGCAACGTTTGCACCTCTACTGTTGCTTGATCCCTGTAACTGGGTGGAACGTCCGGGATTCGTTTTATGATTGGAGGGGGAGTTGCAAATGGTATGAAGTATCCTGTGGAAATACTTATATTGAGCCAGGCGTCTGGGTACAAAGATAAGCGACCACTGACTGCCTCCAGAGCAGGACAGTCGGGCCTCCTCTCAGGAAAGCTGGTAGGGTGTGTCCCAGAAAAGTGATCTCCGTCACCGTGGTGTTGCAGACCCCCTCTGCTGTGACGGCAGCATTATCCATTATTACCCCCCTCCTCTGCCCCTGGCGGGGGGTTCACCACGTGTGTCCTGAAAGACTCCTTGGGCTTTTCGGAACCACATTTTTCCTCACCTTTGACCTTTAGGGAATGGTCCGGTAGGGGTGGAAAAAAGTACAGTTGTGCACACTTACCATAAATGTAGATGTTCAAGTGTATTCACTGTTGCAGTCATTACAATTGGGTTATCTGCCTGCAGGTAGCCCTCAGCTGGCCTGAATATCAAAGTCTTGGATCCCTGCGTTGGATGCTGTCTCTTCTTCTATGATGTCAGGTCGTCAGGGGTATAAAACATGCAGCCGATGTCATTACATCGGTTTTTCTTGCCCCAGATGTCAGGTGCCCCCATAATGGGAAGCAATTATATGTTGTGTTACACCTCCAACAAAAAGCAAATACACCAGAAAGCAGAAATACACTAATACAAGAAGAAAGGTATAGCCAAGAGAAGTCAGGGGGCTGGAGGGTGAATAATCAAGACTGCAACAGTGAATACACTCGAACATCTACATTTATGGTAAGTGTACATAACTGTACTATGTTCTTCGTGTTTCACTGTTGCAGTCATTACATTTGGGTTGATTCCCAAAGCTAAGGAAGGGAGAAGGAAGTTGAAGGGCATTAGGACCAGCTATTAAGCCCTGCAAGACTGAAATGGCAAAACCAGCTCTGGACTTAGAAAAAAATAGGCATGTGGTAATGCATGGTGAAGGTATGTACAGAGCTCCAGGTAGCAGCTTCTATGAGGAAGGCTGTGGAGATAGATGCAGCCCTGGTGGAATGTGATTGTATCCGCTGTGGGGTAGGTTTTCCATGGTGCTTTTAGCAGAAATGATAGCCCATTGCATTCATTTCTGCTTATAGCAGAAATGAATGCAATGGGCTATCCACTTAGAAATGGTTTGTTTTGAAATGGGCTTCCCCTCTGACCCTGCAGCAAAGCCAACTAGCAGCTGTTCAAATTTTCTGAGAGGCTTAGTCCTGTCCAAATAAAATCTAAGTTGTCTGTGCACATCCAAAGAGTGCAGTATTCATTCCCCTTTGTTTTGTGGATTTGGGAAAAAAGTAGGCAAATGAATGGACTGATTAAGGGCCACACTAGACACCACCTTGTGGCATAAGGAAGGATTGGTCCTGAGGGACACCCTCTCTGCATGGAAGATGAAGAAGGGCTCCACTGCCATGAGAGCCTGTAATTCAGACACTCTTCTTGCTGAAGTGATGGCTATAAGGAAGGCTGTTTTCCAAGAAAGGAATTTCAACTCTGCAGTTGCAGCTGGCTCAAAAGGAGGTAGAGTGAGCTTTTTCAATACAAAGTTGAGGCCCCAGGCTAGAGTAGGGGCTCTCCTGGGTGGTCTTAAAGTTTTGGCCCCTCTGAGGAATTGCTTTAGCAGGGGGTGAGAGAAGAGGGGTGGCTCAGTATTATAATGTGCTGAAATGGCAGAGACATGAATTTTAATTGACGAGAAGGAAAGGCCCTTGTGGAGCATCTCTAAGCACTGAAGAATATGTGGTAAGCTGGGCACCGGTGCCCATCTCCCCTATTCTGGCTTCAGGAAGAGTATCTTTTCCACTTTTCAACATAGGATTTTCTAGTACTAGGCCTCCTTGCCTCCAGAATGACATCTAGCACCTACTTACTGAGGGATGCTATTGGAGAGCTCAAGGAATTAGCCAGGCTGCAAGGTTCAGGGTTTGAAGCTGAGGGTGCAGAATCTGGCCCTCCTGCTGAAACAGCAGGGAAGGGGTCTGAGGCAGGTGCCATGGTTCCAGCAGTGACATACTGCACAAGAGGGCATACCAGAGCTGGCGTGGCCAGTCTGGTGCAATCAGTACTGTCCTTGGTTTGTCCTGTTTGATCTTTAGCAGAACTTTCAAGAGGAAAGGCAGAGGAGGAAAGGTATAAACTGAGAGGCGTTCCCAGGTGAAGGACAGGGCATCCACTTTCCAAGCTTGACTGTGGGAAGTCCTTGTGCAGACTTTGTGCAGACTTTGTCCAACTGGTATTTCTGAGGGGAGGTAAACAAGTCTATCTCTGGATTCCCCATTTGTTTCTGAAAAGGTTGAATACCTTTGGTTCCAGTTTCCACTCGTATGGGTCCATGAGATTTCTGCTTAGGTCTGCCAGTGAATTTAGTTTGCCTGGCAGGAAATGGGCTTGCAGGTGCACTTGGTAGCTCAAGGCTGTGTTCCACAGAGCCATGGCTAATCAGCAGAGAGGGTATGAATGGGTTCCCCCATGCTTGTTTATATACCACATAACAGTGGTGTTTGCCTGTCTTTACCAATAATTGTCCTGGAAGAATGTGGTCCTTGAAGGCTGTCAGGGAATTCTGTACAGCGAACATTTCTTTTTGATTGATATGCAGGTGCATCTGACTCTGGTTCCATTTGCCCTGAATGCACTTTCCTGCCAAGTAAGCCCCCCATGCATAGTCTGATGTGTCTGTTAGGGTTTGGGCTGCAGGGGTAGAGTGAACGGAAGCCCCTTTTTGTGGTAGCAGGCCTCTGCCCACCAAAGGAACTCTCTCTTTATACTAGGTATGATAGGAATCATTGATTCCAGGTCCTGAGAATGTTGACACCACAGGCTTTTTAGATACCACTGTAGTATCCTCATATGCAGTCTTGTATATGGAATTAGTAGAATGCAAGAGGCCATGAACCCCAGGGCGTGCAGGATTCTCCTTGCAGATAGCTGTGTCTTTGTGGACAGTAGTTTGAAGCAGGCTGTCAAATAAACTTGTTTCTCTGGTGTGAAGTAAGCCATCTGGGAAGTTGTGTTCAACCTTGCTCTGAGGAATACAATTTGTTGGCAGGGTACCAGATGAAATTTCTTTTCATTTATGGTGTACCCCAGTGAGGTTAGAAGTTTCTTTACAAATGCCAGATGTTTTAGTAGCATGTCCTGGCTTTCTGCCTGAATTAGACAATCGTCCAGGTATGGTTATATTTGAACATTTCTTTGATTGCAAAATGCAATGCCTGGAGCTAGACACTGTGAATATGCTGGGCACAGTAGATAAGCCAAAGGGAAGTGCAGAGAACTGATAGTGCATGGAGCCTGTTCTGAAGCGTACGTATTTCCTGCAAGATTCCCATATTGGAATGTGCAGGTACGCTTCCTTTAAGTCTAAGGTTGCCAACTAGGCATCTTTGCCTAGCACAGGAAGCAGCTGATGAAGTGTTAGCATTCTGAATTTTGGGATTACCAAAAAGGTGTTTAGAGTAGAGGGGTCCAGGATAGGACGCCAGGAGCTGTCTTTTCTGGGTACCAGGAAAAGTCTTGAGTAAAAACCTTGTCCCTTTTCTTCTGCTGGGGCAGGTTGAATAGCCCTGATAATTAGAAGAGAGAGGACCTGCTGTTGGGCCTCTGCCCCTGGTTTGGGGGTAGGTCTGGCCAACCGTTTGGGGTTGGTAAGGTGCAGAAGTGGAATCTGTATCCTTGGAAAACTATATTTAAAACCCATTTGTCCTGGGTAATGAGTTCACAGTTTTTTGCATGCAGGGCAATCTTTCCTCCTAAGGGAGCAGGCAGTTGAGCAGGGTTTGCAAGGTTTAAGGTTAAGTCATTGTGACATTTTTCCATAGGGGGTGTCTTACTACTTCCAGCTTTGGAAGTGGGAGGTGCCCCCCCCCCCCCCCCCCCCCCACTGCTTAGGCCTGTGAGTACCTTGAGACTGTAGCCTAGGTGGGTCTGCTGCTCCTGGGTTTGGACTGAGAAGGCCTGGAAGAGACAGGAAAGGACCAATTCTTATAGGGGCAATGCCTACTAAATCTGGGAGGCTGTACTTGCTGGAAAACTAACAGTTTGCATAGATTTAGCCTTTTCCTCCATCTTTTTAAGAACAACTTATGCTTTGTTGCCAAACAGGCGGTCTTGGTTTAAGGGAGCATCCAGTAATTTAGCTTTAACATGATCTGGCAAGTTTTGCTCCTTAAGCCAAGCATGCCTTCTAAGAACAGACCCAGTGACAGCAGCCCAGCAAGACGCTTCTAAAGAGTCAAAACCACATTGCAAAGTATGTTTAGCAACTTGTTCAGCAGAATGCATTAAATCCTGTAATTCTTTATTTTCAGCACAGTCAGGAATCAACATCATTTTCTGTTTAAGTAGTCCCATAATATGCTGCTGATACTTTAACATATGAAACTGGCAGTTTAAGGCCCTAATGGCCAAAGTAGCAGAAGAGTATACCTTCTTACCCCATCTATCCAAGGCCCTGGAATCTCTATCAGAGGGGGTAGGGTTTTTGGCAGTAGTAGCCTTAATGCCTTTAGGTCCTTGGGAAATGGACTCTGGGTCCGCAGTATGATCCTTGAAGAGGAACATGTGAGAGGCAGGTACTCTGTAATACCGGTCAGGTTTCCAGGGACCTGCAGGTAAAGTGTCTGGGGCCAGGCTAGAATCCAAGAAAGCACCATCCACAATGTCCAGTACACTAGGGATAGCTAAAGGCCTGTGTTGAAGGAGGAGTAAAAAATTCCCTAAGCCTCTTTTTGGAGTCAGAGTAATCCTGGCTTTCCCAGTGGAAACACTCCCTAAGAATGTGCAAGGTTTCACCAAAAAAAAAAATCTTCTGGAGGGGAAGCCGAGGGAATGGAATCCTCTGCATCAGAATCCTCATAGGTAGATAAGGGCAAATCCTGGTAATCAGAAGAAACAGAAATTTCAGAATCCTGATCAGAAGAATCAGAAGGAAAACCAGTTCTAGGTCTCTAATTAGGAGAAGCCAGCCTTCACCCTCTAAAAGTAATAAGGTCTTCAGCCATTCTAATCATTTGTTTTTTAGGCATATGAGCCTGACCATGCGGTTTGGATGTCGGTTTTCTAGGCGTTGGTTGAGTTTTAGGCCTTGAAGAAGATGATGGCATCGGTTTGAAATGCAAGTCAGTAGGCCTGAATACACCCTCAGAAGCCGGTGCCTACACAGCGGCTTCGGACCCATTCATGGTAGAGACATCTGCAGGTTCCATAGTCGAAGAAGCATCTTGCGCCATATCAGACTCCAAATGGGTCTCAGTAGAGACCTGCGAATCTGAAGTAGCTGGTATTAGGGGCTGCGAAAGCGCCTCACTGAGTACCGGCGAACTGGCGACTAGCTTAACGGAAGCATCGTCGGCAGCTTTGGACCTATCCGGTCTCTCTCTGTCTTTACATTTTTTTCGGAATGTCGGTAGTTGGACTGCTTACTGAAGCCATTTCTGGATAGTTAAACCGAGTACCGAAATAATTTGCTGCAAAAATAAACCGATGACAAATAGTTTGGGGGTTGAATAAGGCACAAAACCGACAGCGAGTGACATCATTGTCTGTGCCTAAGCAAGGAATGCAGTACGGATGAAAATCTTTATGAGGTATTTGCTTGCCACAGATAATACAATTGTTAACTTTTACTGACATTGGTTTAGAGCAAGTAAAAGGATCCCCCAATGGGGTACTTAGCTTTTTTTGAAGACTTCGGTTCTGAAACTCGAAAATTAAAATTTCAGGAGTCGGCTGACCGGCTCTTGCGAAATGCTTCTGCTTCGGGCACCATGCGGCAAGAAAGACTGATGTAATGGCGTCGGCTGCCTGTCTTATACCCCTGATGACCTGACGTCATGGAAGAAGAGACAGCATCCGACGCAGGGATCCAAGACTTTGATATTTAGGCCAGCTGAGGGCTACCTGCAGGCAGATAATCCAATTGTCATGACTGCAACAGTGAAACACGAAGAACATCAGACCCCGAATGCAAACAGAGTCTTTCCATCCCTGTTCACACCTGGTTAAGGTTTTCTTCACTTTAGGCCTGAAAAGGGACGAGCCATCAAAGGGAGTACTACTAAGGAAGACTTGAAAGGTTCCGCGAAGGAACACAAGCGCATCCAGCAATGTCTCCTAAGAGCAATTCCTATACCCGCTGCCCTACTCGTTCCATCAGCTGCACAAGATATGAGGCGCATGGACGAGTTGACAGAATTTAGGGTAGAAAGCTGGGCACTAACTTTGTCGGAAGCTGCCGCAGCTACTGAACCCTGAAGAGCATCTCCCAACTCCTTAAGGAAATCGCTTTGCAACCTAGTAAAATGGGTTAAGTAGTTCAGCGAACAGAGAGCAAAGGTCGCTGAATTGAACATGTGCTTCCAATATCTATCCATAATCCTGGAGTCTCTGTTAGGAGGATGGATCGACGAGGAAATCTCAGACATTTCCTTCTTGGTGGGCGCCGCCGCCACCACCATGGCATCAACCGGAACACCTTTAGTTAAAAATGTTTTGTCAACTGGGGCTGAAATAAATTTATTAGGCCTCCTGGGGACAGGCTCCATAGAATCCGGAGACACCCACACCCTTCGTGAGATCAGCTGCATCAGCTCATCAAAGGGCGGAGTCACTCAAGAGGCGGAGGGCTGAGACCTGAAAGCATTCAGGAGAACTGACCTATCCTCAGTAGGGCTTTTAGACTGCCAGTCACCCCTCTGCCTAAGGCTCTCAAGTATATCAGCGAATGTGATATCCTCAGAGGGGGACCGCGGGGACCCTTCTGACTCATCTAAGTCAGTATCCGATGTAAGAGACTCCTGTGGGGAGTCTAGGTGCTTCCTCTTGCACAATCTCTTCCTGGGAACCTCATCAGTGGGGGGGCCTCTGGTGAGGTTTTGGAAGAGCAAGGGCCACCCACTGAGGCTTCCTGAGGCTCTGGGTCTCTATGCTTGGTCAGGACGTGTGATGCAGAAGCAAACACAGGCACTTTTGGGGAAGAGGAAGGCAGACCCAAGGTCGAGGATGTCCTGGGAGACATGACTCTCCTCATGGTATTGAAAGCACCTCTGCTCCGATGTGAGGGAGCCGACGGATCCAAGGAAACTGTCGACACTCCCAGCAACGAGACAGTGGGCTCCAAGTCCCAGGTAGGAGCCAAGCTCATCTGAGCAGAGGCCCAGAGAGGCAAAGTCGGAACAGACAAGTCGATTTGACTGTCCTCCCCAGACCCAACTAGAGCGTGTCGGCTCCTAGAGTCCTCGACTGGCACAGAGGAAGTCAGAGTACACGGAGCCGAAGACACTGGAGCAGGAATCGGCTCTGAGGCTTCCACTAACATCAGGTCTGCCTCCTCCGGCTCCGAAGGACCAGCATTGCTCAGAGGTAGTATAGTAATAGTCAGTGCAATGGTTTTCGGCTCCGAAGACATTTGGGTCGAAGCCGATAACATTTTGGCTAATGCCAGTGCCAACAACTTATGTACCACACGATTCAAGTCCAGATCTGACAGGCTGATAGATGATCTTACCGAAGGTGGTACCGACTGGAGAATAGGACTCTTCGGAGCTTCGGAGATAGATTCTAAGACAGGGGACTGGCTCTGAAAGAAATAGACTGTCAGCTCCAAAGTCGATGACTTCTTCGATTTTTTTGAGTCCGAAGTCTTGGAAGACTTTGAAGACCAACTGGAACCATCCTGGTCACTCAAAACTTCCTGAAAGGAATGCTTCAACAAGCCTCTATTGATTAGTTTCCTCTTCCTTTCCTGCAGGACCCTAGAGGAGAAGGCATGACAAATGGCACAATTGTCTTGCAAATGCAGAGCCCCTAGACAATAAACACAGCTGACATAACTGTAACTGACATTTTCTGGCCACACTTGGGGCACTTTTTGAACCCAGATTTGGAGTGCTTATCTTGATCCGCCATAATAAAGTTAGAGATATTTACTGCCACACAAAAAACAATAGTACATTTTCTCCAAATAGAATGGATAGCAGGTAAGCCTTAATATAAACAGGCTAAAACACACACACACACACAATATGTGAAGTCACACAAAGTAGACTATGCCAACAAGATAGCTGCTGAGAATAACAATGTTATCTGAATAAGTACAGTACACTGTAAATTAGACCGTAACAAAGACTAAGTCTTATAAATACAAAAAGTCTAGAGAGACCACACCACTATCTAAGAAATGTGACAAAAGGTCACAAATAGCACAGCAAGCTGAGAGAAGGAAAGGCACTAAGCTTATCTAAATAAACACAGGTTTACTGAACTAAGCCTTACATAAAAAACTTGAAGGCTAGAGAGACCACACCTATAAGAACTACAACTAACTAGGCCAAAACGAGGCCAACTAGAAATATCTGAAAACTAGTAAAGGGGAAGGGGAATAGCACACTAAAAGCTATTAGAGCTTTATAGACAAACCTACCTAACTATACTATCAAAAACTTTTATAGAATTTTTAATGAAAACATTTTTTATCTGGCCTGAGCTAATTCAGAACCTCTGATCTGTTGCAGCGGCAAATTAGATCTGCGGAAATTCATAGGTGCATCATGGGATAGGGACTTGGCCTTGAGCTATTTGAAGACCTCGAGCTTTGCAACTGGTTATATCGGAGCCTAGGGATCGGCTCCGAACCCATCAGTAAAGAATGAACGGTGAGACTGAACAACTTCACATCATATATTAAAAATTGGCCACTTGAAAAAATACATAAAAATTGGGCATAAACTGTAATGAATATTTTAAAATGATAAAAAGCTTTACAAAAAATGAAACAAAGGAGTCCTACAGTGGATATAAAAAGTGTACACACCCCTGTTAAAATGTCAGGTGTTTGTGATATATAAAAAAATGAGACCACAATAAATCATTTCAAAGGTTTTCCTACCTTTAATGTGACCTATAACCTGTACAATTAAATTGAAAAACAAATCTGTTAGAAAAAAATATATAAAAAATAAAAAAAAGTACAATATGCTGGTTGCATAAGTGTGCACACCCTTAAACTACTACTTTGTTGTGTGTGCACACCCTTAAACTAATACTTTGTTGAAGCACCTTTTGATTCAATTACAGCATTCAGTCTTCTTGAGTACACACCTGCCATCAATTAGAGAGACTCTGGTTAACCCCAAATGAAGTTCTGCTGTCCTAGTAGGATTTTCCTGACATTTTCCTGAAGAGAGGATGCATGGGGATGTGAAGGTATGTATCCCTGAGATCTAGAGACACCAGAAAGGCCTGAGAAAGCAGAAGAGTAAACAATGTCTAAAGGGATAGCATCTGAAAAGAAGAGATCTTGAGAAAGGTGTTGAGCAGGGAAAGATCCAGAACTCGTCTATATAAACCCTCCTTTTGGGGAACCAAAAACATTATGAAGTAAAACCTTTTCACCACCTGGGTGGGAAGAAGGGGCTGAATGATGCCTTGATCCAAAAGAGATTGCGGAACCTCTGGGAAATGAGGAAACTGTGAATGCCTGAAATGGGGGAAAGGGACTTCCAAACCATGAAATATCCTGAGGGATAATGGGCAGAACCCAAGAATCTGAGATCTGATACCCATTTGGAAGAGATAGGAGGATAAGTGGAGAGAGAAACACACACAAGGGGACCTGGCCACAGGGATGGGAAGGCCAAATATAAACAAAACATGCTTGTCTTGAAAAGAAGGTTTCTGGGAGGAAGGAGTCTGAAAAGACTTAGCAGAAGGAACATGCCTAGAACCCTTCTTACCTTTAGAGGACGATGAGTTTGCCTATGAACAGAGACAGACTTTGAAGGACTGTTTCTCTGAAATTTGGTAATAGGGAAAATAAAAATATGTTTCAGCTCCTTAAACACCTTGCTCTTATCCTGGAGGGACTTTAAATCAGCAGGAGCAGTAGTAGTCCCAAAAAGACTAACTATCCACAGAAGCATCCAGAAACTTGGCCTTGATATCATCAGGTAAAGCCTGAAGAAGCAGCCATAAATAATGCTTCATGACTGAACCAAAGACAGCAGCTCTTCCAAGAGGCATAAGCACCATCACAGCTACATTTAATTCAATGGCAGGCAACTTGAGAAGTACAGCCTAACAGAGAAAGGGCAGAAGCCTTCACTCAGAGTCGGGGAGGTCAGAAACCAGCTTAGAAACCTGGGAGAATACGGCCAAAACATACCTAGTCATATGAGTTTGGTAGTTAATGGCCCTAAAGGACAAGGTGGCAGCAGTGTATACCTTCTTGCCCAGCCTTCCCATGGCCCTACTATCCTTATCAGAAGGAAACAGCTTGATAGACGGCAACAACTTGGAGGGCTTGTCAGAAGAAACTGACACCACTGAAGAGTCAGCAGAAGGGCATTTACAAAGGAATTTGCAATCCTCAGGCACCTTGTAGAACCTATCAGGTTTCTTAGGTGCAAAAAGCTGAGTCAGGGAATACAGAAGCTGCAGAAAATTCATCTAAAGGGCAATCAAGACAGGAGGAACTGCAGATGGCTTGAGAGACTCCATATGTAAGAGCTCACAGAAACGTTTCTGAACAATCCCACTTAAAATAGTCCATTATGCAGGTAACAGTATCCACAAAGGAGAACTCTTCCAAAGGGGAGTACGGACTTAATGAATCTTCCTCCTCTGAACAGCAGTCCAAGGGGGAAGGAACTTGGGTAGAATAGGCCAGGGATACCTCCCCAGAGTCCAAATTCCCATCTGAGGAAGCCAATTCCCTATTCCTCTTAACAGGAATGGAAGACCAGGAAGGAGAAGGAACAGATATCCTCTAAAAAGGCTTCAAGGCCATCAAAGTATTAAACAAGCACCGAGTAAAATCCTGCCATTCATACTGGGGGTCCTTAACAGGGGAAATATGCTTTGTCTACTGTTTCTTTTTCTGTGGGATGTCTGCTCAAGGGTCAGAACACTGACATGACTATATAATGGTGGAAGAAATTTCCTCCTCACTAAGATCTGAGGAATCGGTCCCTTGAAAATTATCAGCTAAGGTTCCCGCTCAACATCAGGTACAGATGTTTGAAAAACATCTGATGACATGTGAGAACTTGTATCCACGCCAGCCTCTTAAAGGGTCACAGCAGAGGCATCCAAAGCAAGTACTACTCAGTCTTCATGGCTTTCACAAGCCTCTACAGAGATGTCTTGGGAAGGCTGGACAGCAGCTAGATCGGGCCTGATTTTTTTGGCCTTCTTCTTTACAGATGGCTAGCCTTCGGATGAAAGGATTCCACCACTACATCTTGAGACAAACAGTTTAAGTCATTGGTTCTCTAGATAAGAGGAAAGGTGACTATGGAAGATCATGGGCACAAACACCTGGCAAACAGAACACTGCATGTTGACTGTGGGAAGCACTTAAGCAAAAAGAGACACTGGTCCTGACAGCCTTTATGCAGAATCTGCTTCCCACGCTGACATTTCCACTTTCTGGGTGACATGAACACAATTACTAATTCCCAGTGGGGTACTTATCTGAAACCATGGCTTGGTAACCAGCAATACAGAAAGGCATTCAGACTGATGAATGATAATGGCGTTTAAACTGGTAGTAAAGAAGTTCTGAGTGTTTGCAAATGTACATCACCTTTATGCCCTACATCCTACATGGGGAGTGTGTGTGTGATGTATGCCACCTGTAAGAGCTGAAGACTTTGGTATCCTACCAGATGTTGGGGTATTCTTGGCAAGAGATCCCTTATGTGAAGAATACTGCAACACTGATATGGAAGGATATCATCTACTGCAGGCAACAATATCCTTGCATTTGTCAGTTAGGTACCCCTTAACTGCATTCCTCCTGGTTTCAAGAAAAAGTTATGTACTTACCATAACTTGCCATCTGTGTTATCCTATGCCATTATTCCTCACAGAAGGGGTCTTGGATCCGAGCTGGCAACTTTAGCATAGGCAGATCCAACGCTCAAGCTCCTCCCTCTCCCATAATCTCCTGTTGCCCTCTAACTGTCAGATCAAGTTTTCTAACAAGGCTAGCAACGCTAATCACCAAAGGTAGAAAGTAAAAAGGAGTCCTGGACTCACAACACTCCAACTTCCTCATTAAATCCAACCAGGAAGGGGGATGGCGGGAGGAAAATGTGAGGAATAATAACAGCATAACTTGGCATCTGTGATATCCTAAGTACATAACTCTTTATCTTATGTTATCCACATCATTATTCCTCACATAAGGGTCAGAGTCCCCAGCTATCATACATCCAGGGAGGCCTCAAGGAAGGACATGTCGAAGCACTGTGGAACCAAAGGAAGCCCTGTTTCTGGAAACTAAATCCAGCTTGTACTGAGAAACAAAGGTGAGAGGATTAGACCAGGTGGCAGCAGCAGAAATATCAATGGAGAGCTTGGCCATGAAGGCTGAGGAAGTAACTGACCTAGTAGAATAAGCCCTAACCTTTCCCGGAACCTCAAGATGCTTGATGGCATAGACTGTAGAAATGTAGCTAGAGATCCATTTAGAAACAGTCACCTTAGAAGCCAGGAGGCCACATCCATTCGGGGGGGGGGAGCCACAGCGTTTATCTGATTTGCAAAACTCCTTGTCCTATGTAGATAAAATTATTAATTGCCTGTGTACATCCAAAGTATGTAGAATGTACTCTCCTTTACTGGAATAATTAGGAAAGAAAACTGGCAACTGAATATATTAGTTCAGAAGCAACCGTGAGAAAAAGGATTCATTTGTCCTGAGATACTCTGTCCTTGTGAAAGACCATATTTGGAGGAGCAACTGAAAGAGCTTGCAATTTGGACACCTTCCTAGCCGAAGTTATGGCTACCAGGAAGGCTATTTTCCACGATAAATATCTGAAATAGTACAAAAGTACAGTTTTGTACTTACCATAAATGTAGATGTTAGTGTTCACCCTGCTGCAGTCATCACACTAGGGTTATCCTGCCGTCAGGCGGTCCCGCAGTCAGCCAGAGTTCCAAAGTCTTGGTCCGGCATCAGTTGCTGTTGCTTCTTCCCTGACATCAGTGCACTAGGGGTATAACAAGAGGCATCCAATGCCATTTTCTTCAGTTTTTCTTGCCCCAGATGTCACGTGCCCCCAATAGGTAGGCAATACATACTGCTATAACAAAATATACATATAAAAATAAAACAATACCTTCAGTCACAAGCAAATACACCACAGAGGTTGTATAGGATAGAAAGGTATAGATAAGTCTAGTTAGTTCAAAGGGGATGGAGGGAGGGTAACCTGGACTGCAGCAGGGTGAACACTTGAACATATACATTTATGGTAGGTACAAAACTGTACTATGTTCATCGTGTTACCCTGTTGCAGTCATCACACTTGGGCTGATTCCCAAAGCTATGGATGGATGGAGGAGTTAAACAGGATTAGAAGAAGCTAGTAGGCCCTGCAAAACTGCAGTGGCAAAACCAGCTCTAGTCTTAGAATATAGAGGCAAGTGATAGCGTTTGGTGACGGTGTGCACTGAACTCCAAGTTGCAGCTTCCAGAATATCCTTGGTTGGCACCCCCCTGAGAAAGGCTGCTGATGTAGCTGTAGCCTTGGTGGAGTGGGACCTAATGCTAGCAGGTACTAGTTTCCATGATGTGTGTAGCAGAAATGTATGCAATGTCCTATCCATTTTTAAATGGTCTGTTTTGAGATAACTTTTCCTTGTGATCCTGCAGCATAGGCTACAAAGAGCTGGTCAGATTTTCTGAAAGCCTTAGTTTTATCAAAGTAGTAACGTAATTGCCTGTGAATGTTCAAAGAGTGCAGGAGTCTTTCTCCTTTGTTCTGGGGATTTGGAAAAAAGGTGGGGATTTGGAAAAAAGGTGGACAAATGAATGGTTTGGTTTAGGGCCACACTGGATACCACCTTTGGCATAAAGGAAGGGTTAGTTTGTAGAGAGACTCTGTCTTGATGAAAAAAGAGGAAATGCTCCACTGACATTAGTGCCTGTAGTTCTGAGACTCTTCTAGCTGAAGTTATTGCTAGCAGCAGGGCAGTTTTCCATGAAAGAAATTTTAAATCAGCTGAAAAAGCTGGTTCAAAAGGTGGCAGTGTAAGCTTTTCCAGCACAAAGTTGAGATCCCAAGTAGGTGTTGGTGCTCTCCTTGGCGGTCTTATGTTCTTAGCCCCTCTGAGGAACTGTCTTAGGAGTGGATATGAAAATAAAAGAGGATCCTTGTTGTAATGGGCTGAAATCGCTGAGGCATGGATCTTAATAGATGAAAAGGAAAGTCCTTTGTGCAACATCTCAGTTAAATATTGTAGAATCTGAGGAATGTTTGGATCAAGGGGATTTTGGCTTTTAGCCTAGTTCCAGGCGCAAAATCTTTTCCATTTGTCTGAATAGGTTTTCCTGGTACTAGGCCTCTTGGCCTCCAGAATGACATCCATAACAGCTTTGGATAGAGGTGTTGGCTGGTTGTTTAGTTAATTTGCCATGCAGCCAGGTTTAAAGTCTTGAGCTGAAGCGCTAGAGAGAAATAAAGAGATTTTACTTTTCTGCTTGTTTCATTTCACAGTCAGTGAATATTTTGTTGGGGCCAGAGTGGTTTTATTTTTGTGTGGAAGGAGTATTTGTTGTTTCTACTGCTGGGTTATGGCATCTGACCCCAACCTGGCTGTACCTCGGGTGTTTCGAGAGGATCCAGTACTTTAACTGGGAGCAGTAGGGGGCCTTAATCTCCAGCAAGGTTCTCAAAGAACTACTGAACATTATCTTAATGGTTCCCTACAAGCCCAGGTTCGTCTATGGATAATCGACATGGCACTACAGGTACTGCTCATATCCTTGATTTATATGTCAAGGAAAGAACGAAGAGAGTTTCTGATCCTTTTAATTTGGTGGGACAGAAGTTTCATGGTATACCAACGGATATAAGAGAACTTTGTCAAAAATACGAAAGGTTGTTGGAAAAGGAGACAAAAACTCTTTTCAACTTATTAGGGTTACAGAGGTACATTGACCTTGATATTACACCTAAGGGGTTGAGATTTGTAAAAAAAAAAAACAGTACACCTTTTGATCTGAACTGTTCTGTGGATAAACAGTTCAAAGATAGATGGTTTAAATCTATTCATAAATGTGTTATTGAGTGGCTGTGCATTCTTCTGGAGAGAGATCAGTTAAAACATCAGAAGCTAAAGCAGGAGCTGGCTTCATTATCACAAACTATAAGTGACTCTGTTAACCCTAATAATATGAAAGCCTTTTTGGAGAAGAGTAATGAGAGGTTACTTTCATTAGAAGCTGAATTAATTGAACAAAAGAAATCAAAGCTCATTCGGGACATCAATGACTATAAGGCAGGACTGGCTTTTACGTATCCCTCCAATCGGAGGATTGGCAATCGGGGGAAACGTCAGCGCGCAAGGTTCAAAAGCACGCCTTCATCTTCCTACATTTCTTCTGGAAAGGAAAATTGTTCGGATGTAAGCGTTAAGTTTCCAGAGTTGCCTCGACCACAACAACCGGTGGAATTTATGCAAACATTTCGGAACCAAGGGGGGCCTTACCACAATCAGCAACAACGGCAGCAGGGGCAAAAACGAAATAGAAACTTTGGGACACATGCCGGTAACTCGGATAGGGGTTACCAGGGGGATTTTCAGCAGGGACAAGGGAATGGACAACAATTTAATAAAAGGTTCAGAAAATAAGGTATGTACTGAACCAAGTATAGTTTTAAATTTATCTCAATGTGTATTAACACAAGAACAGACGACTGTATTGGCCTTAGGCCTTAAATTTGTACCGACTGTGTTACCTAGAGGACATGTGGTTAAGCAGGAGGTTTTTAGATTTCTTAGGAAAATTCATTTCAAATACCATTTTTCTAAAGGTTCTATTGGCTTAAATAATACAGTGAATTCTTCTCGGATTAGTGAATCTGAAGACAGCTTTTTTTTCTTGTAATGAAAATATAGATAATAATGATAATTTATACAATGCTTACTGCAAAAATTGATGTTTCTTATATCCCCACGTTTAATAAATTCATACCACCCTTTGTTAACCAACGTATTATTCAGTTTGGTTCTATGACAGGGTTTGGATGTGAGAATATTTGTGATAATATGATGTTAAATAAAAGTGAAGTTTCTTATAATTTAACTTTGAAGGAATGGTATGCTTTGAAAAAACTGAGTGATAGGACAGATATAGTTATCAAACATTCAGATAAAGGTAACAAAATATTTATTATGAATACATTACAGTATTACAACATGTGCATGGATCATTTGAATAATGCTGAAGTATATGAGAAATGTAATAAAAGTAAATATGAAAAGGCAATGATTGAATATGGGAAAATACTAGATAGAAGTGTTAGATTGGGATACTTCACAGAGAGGGATGTTAGAGACAGATTATTAAACTGTAAAAGTGAAATAGCTGTTTTTTTCTGTCTGCCTAAAGCGCACAAAAGTATGGTTGAACCACCAGGCAGACCTATTATTTCTACATGTAATTACTTTTTGCACAATGTTGGGTTGGTATTACATAAGATTTTCTTACCTTATGTTACTAGATCTCCTGTCTATATTAAAGATAGTGTAGATTTTCTAAATAAAATTTCATCTCTGGTGTGGAAGAAAGATATGTATTGGCTTGTGGTTGATGTTAAAAGCCTATATACCTCCATCCAGCATAAGGATGGTTTGGAGGCAATAAGGTTTTTCTTGGGAGATGGCCCTTTAACTTGTTTTGTTATTGAAATGATAGATTTTTGTTTAAAGAATAATTATTTTTATTTTGATAATATATTATATAGACAGAAACAAGGTACAGCAATGGGGGCAGCATTTGCCCCTATGTATGCAAACCTTTTTATGTCTTTTTTTGAAAAGAAGTTTTTAGTTGATTTAGATTTTATAAAGAGACATGTACAATTTTATTTTCGTTACATTGATGATTTGATTTTTATTTGTGAAGGTGGTGTAGAACAGGTGGATAAATTTATGTCAGATATACATAGGAATCCTTTTGGTTTGGCATTTGACGGACTCCAGAAGGGTAATAGGGTGGTATTTTTGGACCTTATTTTGGAAGGCACAGATAAAGGGAATATTTCATCTAATATACATAGAAAGTTTATAGATGGTAATCAGTATTTACATGCTTCAAGTTGCCACCCTTCTCATGTGTTAGAGGCTTTACCCTACGGTGAGTTGGTTCGTGTGTCTAGATT
Source organism: Protopterus annectens (assembly GCF_019279795.1). Lineage (NCBI taxonomy): Eukaryota > Metazoa > Chordata > Ceratodontiformes > Protopteridae > Protopterus > Protopterus annectens. The sequence goes on along the minus strand of NC_056746.1, from coordinate 293,624,142 downwards.
GTGTAGTGAAATAAGTACCTTGGAGAAGGAATTGGAGACAACTAATAATATGTTTCTACAGAGGGGCTATGAACCAAGTATTTTGAAACAAGCATTAGTGAAATTAAATAAGGAAAGGGGCATGAACAGGGGTGATTTTCTATGCAGAGGAAGGAATATGCTTCGTACTAGAAGAATTCATGGGAATAGACAGGAAGGTAGAGATGAAATTTATCATGTTTCAGTGTATAATGTGAAAAGTGAGGAAATTAAAACCCTAATAGAGTATTATTGGAAATATTTGTTAGAGGATAGGGTTCTAGCAAGTATTCTTCCGAATAAACCACTTTTCTCGTATAAAAGGGGTAGGAATTTAAAAGATATGGTAGTATGTGGGAAGTTTCAAATGCCTAAGATGGACTTACCCAAGATGGTGGTGAATTTGGGAACAATGAGTTGCAATAGATGCAGCATTTGCACATATATTGTTAAAACATTTAATAGAATAAATGGAATAAAATTTGAGCCAAGGGAGGTTTATACATGCAGAAGTAGAGGGGTAATATATGCACTTAAATGCCCATGTGAACTTTATTACATAGGGGAGACTAAGAGAATTCCGTATTAGGTTGATGGAACATGTTAGGGATGTGAAAAACAGGAGGGAAAACAAAATAATTGCTTCACATTTTAACACATTTCATAATGTTGATGCGTCTTTGTTAAAAGGCACTGTTTTAGAAAGTGTGAAATGTTTATACGATGATGAAAGTGTGTTGAAACAAAAGTTGCTGTATAAAGAAAGCATTTTTATTTTAAAATATAAAACTATGACACCCACAGGGCTTAATAATGAGCTGAATTGGAAATGTTTACTTTAAGATGGGATTTTATTAAATAATTATATAATTTTGTAATTAAGGGGTGTGGATCTTCAATTAGAAGTTTTATATAATAACATGCATTTTGTATTTTGAATGTTTGATATTCCTTGAAGGTGGAAACACCGAAGCGCTAGAGAGAAATAAAGAGATTTTACTTTTCTGCTTGTTTCATTTCACAGTCGGTGAATATTTTGTTGGGGCCAGAGTTGTTTTATTTTTGTGTGGAAGGAGTATTTGTTGTTTCTACTATAAAGGAAGGGTTAGTTTGTAGAGAGACTCTATCTTGATGAAAAAAGAGGAAAGGCTCCACTGACATTAGTGCCTGTAGTTCTGAGACTCTTCTAGCTGAAGTTATTGCTAGCAGCAGGGCAGTTTTCCATGAAAGAAATTTTAAATCAGCTGAAAAGCTGGTTCAAAAGGCACCAGTGTAAACTTTTCCAGAACAAAGTTGAGATCCCAAGTAGGTGTTGGTGCTCTCCTTGGCGGTCTTATGTTCTTAGCCCCTCTGAGGAACTGTCTTAGGAGTGGATATGAAAATAAAGGAGGATCCGTGTTGTAATGGGCTGAAATTGCTGAGGTGTGGATCTTAATAGATGAAAAGGAAAGTCCTTTGTGCAACATCTCAGTTAAATATTGTAGAATCTGAGGAATGTTTGGATCAAGGGGATTTTGGCTTTTAGCCTAGTTCCAGGCGCAAAACCTTTTCCATTTGTCTGAATAGGTTTTCCTGGTACTAGGCCTCCTGGCCTCCAGAATGACATCCATAACAGCTTTGGATAGAGGTGTTGGCTGGTTGTTTAGGTAATTTGCCATGCAGCCAGGTTTAAAGTCTTGAGCTGGCTGTGTAGAATCTGATTGTCTCGCTGGGTGAGCAGGTGAGGAATTTGTGGTAAAATCCATGGTGGGCCGTGGGCCATGTTCCTTAGAATTGGATACCAGTGCTGGCATGGCCAGTCTGGTGCAATGAGTATCATTTGTGGCCTCTCTAATCTGACTTTCAGCAGAATCTTTGCTAGAAGTGGCAGCGGAGGAAAAGCATACACTGTTAATGTTTTCCAACTGAATGAGAGGGCGTCCACTTTCCAAGCTTGTGGGTGGAATGTCCTTGTGCAAAATATTTGAAGTTGGTAGTTTTGGGGGTTGGCAAACAGATCTATGTCTGGGCGTCCCCATTTTTGAGTTATCATTGCGAATACTTGTGGATCTATTTTCCACTCGTGGGGATCCATGATGTTTTTGCTTATGTCGTCTGCCAATGTGTTTTTCTTTCCTGGCAGGAATTGTGCTTGTAGTTGAACTTGGTAAGACAGTGCTATGTTCCACAAGGTCATTGCTTGCCTGCATAGGGGGTAGGAATGTGTGCCCCCTTGCTTGTTTATGTACCACAATACTGTGGTATTGTCCGTCTTTATTATTAGTTGTCCTGGGTGTAAGAAGTCCTTGAAGGCTGTTAGGGTATTCTGTACTGCTAGCATTTCTTTTTGATTGATATGCAGATGCCTTTGATCTGTAGTCCATTTGCCCTGAATGCACTGTCCTGCCATGTGTGCTCCCCAGGCATACTCCGATGCATCTCTTGTTAAAGTTTGCCTGGCTGTGGGTAAGGTGAAAGGCTGACCCTTGTTGAGGTGACATGCCTGTGCCCACCATAGAAACTCCTGTTGAAGGCAGGGAATGAGTGGTATCATTGTTTCTAAGCTGTGGCTGTGCTGAGTCCATACGCTTTTCAGGTACCATTGTAATTTCCTCATATGCAGTTTTGCAAATGGTATTAGTAGTATGCAAGATGCCATGAATCCCAAGGCCTGCAGAATTTTTCTTGCAGGGAGTTGGGTCTTTGTTGCAATTATTTTGAAGTATTGAGTCAGCTGATGTTGCTTGTCTGGCGTGAGATAAGCCATCTGGGCCGTTGTATTCAAGCTGGCAACCAGGAATATTATGTTTTGTGAGGGCACTAGTTTTGATTTCTTTTCGTTTACTGTGTACCCTAGGCAACTTAGAAGGTGTTTGACATTAAAAGAATGCCCTTGCTTTCTGCCTGAATAAGGCAGTCATCCAGGTATGGGTATATTTGAATTCCTCTTTGTCTGCAGTATGCAATTACTGGTGCCAGGCATTTTGTGAAGACCCTGGGCACAGTGGATAAGCCAAAGGGCAGTGCAGAGAATTGATAATGGGTTGAACCTGCAATGAAGCGGAGGTATCTTCTGCAATTTTGTCTGATAGGGACATGCAGGTATGCCTCCTTGAGATCCAACGTTACTAGCCAAGGCTTCTTGCCCAGCATGGGAAGAAGCTGCTGTAGTGTTAGCATCTTGAATTTTGGTACTTGCAGATAGGTGTTCAGAATTGAAAGATCCAGAATGGGTCTCCATGCTTTGTCCTTTCTGGGGACTAGAATGTCTTGAGTAAAATCCTTGTCCTTGCTCCTGTGTAGGTACCTGTTGAATGGCTCTCATGTCCATGAGAGCTGTAATTTGTTTTTGTGCTTCTGCCCATTGATTCGGTGGGAGGTTTGGCATTCCTTTTATCCTTGGCAAGGTATGAAAGCGGAATCTGTATCCTTGTGAGACAATGTTTTGGACCCATTTGTCTTTTGTGATGATGTGCCAGTTGTCTGCAAAAAGTGCTAATTTTCCTCCCAAGGGAGCTGCCAAGAGGGAGATTTGCTTGGTAATTTGAGGGTTGAGTCATTGTGTTTGTCTTCTGCTAGCTTGGGGCCTGTCTTCTCCTCCCTTCTGGGTAGCAGTACCCCATTAGTGAGGTTTGTAAGGGCCTTGGGACTGACCTCTGCCCCTTGGGCATCTGTATTTGCCCCTCTGTGATCTGTCAGAAGCTGGAAAGGACCAGTTTTTTGTTGGCCAATTTCTGCTGAAACGAGGGGGTTGTACCTGTAAAAAATCCTTGACCGTCTGCACAGACTTTGCCTTATCCTCCATTTTCTTTAAAACCTCTTCTGCTTTGATACCAAATAAGACATCCTGCTGTAAAGGTGCATCCAATAACTTTGCTTTAACATGATCAGGTAGGGTTTGTTCTTTTAACCAAGCATGTCTACGTATGACAGACCCAGTAACAGCTGCTCTACATGAAGCTTCCAATGAATCAAATCCACATTGTAAAGTATGTTTGTCCACCTGTTCAGCTGCATGCAACATATCCTGCATTTCCTTGAATTCAGACTGTTCAGAATGTGTGCTCATTTTTTGTTTTAATTGAGACATTAGGAATTGCTATTTCAGCATATGAAACTGACAATTTAATGCTCTCATGGCCAGAGTAGCTGAGGTGTGTATCTTCTTTCCCCATCTATCTAGGGCTCTGGAATCCCTTTCAGAGGGTACAGGATTTTTAGCCATAGAAGCTTTAGCCCCTTTGGGACCCTGGGAAATAGTTTCTGGATCAACCACAGGGCTTTTATACAGGAATTTGTGTGAGTCAGGTACTCTGTAGTATCTGTCTGGTTTGGCTGGAGCAGGCGGTAGAGAGTCTGGATTTAGACTAGACTCTAAGTAAACATCATCCACAATGTCTAAAACTGGAGGGATAGCAACTGGTCTGTGCTGGGGTAGTAAAAGGAACTTTCGGAGCCTTTTCTTTGAATCAGAGTAGTCCTGTCCTTCCCAGTGGAAATGTTCCCTCATGGTGTGTAAAGTTTCCCTAAAGGAGTAGTCTTCAGGGGGAGATGCTGAGGGAATAGAGTCTTCAGCATTAGAGTCTTCATAAGGGGGAAAAGTGTAATCCTGTCCCTCAGAAGAATCTGAGGAAAATGAAACCTGGTCAGAGGAAGCATAATCCTCCTCTTGTCTTGGTCTTTTATTTGGAGGGGGATGGGAACCCCTGATTAAGGTAATCAAATCTTCAGCCATCTTAAGCATCTGTTTCTTAGGCATGGGGCCTTGAACTGTATACTGATGTACAGTCTTTTTTGGTTTTAATGGAGTTTTAAGCTTAGCATAAGATTTAATGGTGAGTGTAGTCGGTCTAAAGACACCTTCTGCAACCAAAGGTTTTCTACTGCACCGGAATCTCCTTCTGCTCCTGTGTTGGAAGGGCCTAATGAAGATGGCTGCGACGGCCTAAGTACACTCCGCTTGAGAATTCGCAGCTGTCTGGGGTTCCAATTCTGCGGTCGTCAGGGGCTGCGCAGGCGCCTCACTGAAAACAGGATAACTGGAGACAGGCCCAGCAGAGGCTTTGGAGTCTGGCTTGGTCCTAGGCTGCCTGTCCTTATCCTTGAGTTTTTTATGCATGCCGGTCGTCGGCTGCTCCAGCGGCATGATATAATTACATTTCCTATCAAAGTAATGTCGTGCGAAGTCAAAACAGCGTTTGATAGTTCGTTTATTAAACCTAGCACAAAACTGACAACCTGTGACGTCGTGGTCTGGGCCTAGGCAAGGAATACAATAAGAATGGAAGTCCTTATGAGGTATTTGCTTCCCACAAGAAATGCAATTGTTAACTTTTTCTGACATCAGACTGAGGCAAGAAAAGGTTCCCTAATGGGGTACTTAGCTTTATTGAAGACTTCAGACTGAAATTCGATTTGAAAATCTCAGGTGTCGGCTGACCAGCACTTGCAAACTGCTTCTGCTTCGGGCACCGCACGGCAAGAAAGACTGAAGAAAATGGCGTCGGCTGCCTCTTATATACCCCTGGTGCACTGACGTCAGGGAAGAAGCGACAGCAACTGACGCCGGACCAAGACTTTGGAACTCTGGCCGACTGCGGGACCGCCTGATGGCAGGATAACCCTAGTGTAATGACTGCAGCAGGGTAACACAATGAACATCTGGCAGGTTCAAATGGACTCTGAGTTAGAGACTGCAGCACTAAGGTTAAATCCCAAGGAGGTGAGGGATCCTTAACTGGTGGTCTTAGAAGGAAAATGACTTTCATGAATGCTTTACAGAGCCTGGAAGAGAATGTAGGCTCCCTGTTTTCATGGAAATTAGAAATCGCTGTCAATTGGATATTAATAGTACAGACATTTGCCCCTGCCTGAAAAAGTGAGGTCAAGAACAAGAGGATATCTGAAACAGAAGTGGAAAAAGGATCCAGATTCTTGCTCTTAGCACAGACAGAAAACCTTTACCATTTACTACTATAAATGTTTCTGATAGAAGGTTTCTGGGAGGCTAGGATAATATAGTTGATGGGGGAAGCTAGCCTAGACTGTTTCAAGATCACTGGAAATGGAGAAATCATGTGGTTAGATGAAGGGTCTGAAGATTTGGAAGAGGAAGCCCCGAAGAATGGGGGATCCAGTACACAGAGAGGATACTTCAGATGAGACTTGATGAAGGGGAACACAGTTGACAAAGCCAGAAAGGGGCCAATGAGTATCAGGGATGTCCTCAGGAGTTAAGCTTTCTGCAAATCTTTGGGGATCAGAGGGACAGGGGATAAGTATAAAGGTGACCTGGAGGCCAATCATGGACTAGAGCATCCCTTGGTGAATCTCCGTGTGGGGAGATCAGGGAAAACTACATGCTGCAGTTGTTGTTGGTTGGGGAGGCAAAAAGGTGGCAGTACAGCTGACCCCAGCGATCGGAAATCTGCTTTGTCACCATGAGATTGAGTGACCACTCGTGAGGACTCAAGATGGATTTGCCAAGTTTGTTGGCCAGCACGGGTATATGAGCTGCAAGAAGGAAGCTCCTGGAGGATAACTGCCCATTCCCACATTCTCATGGCATCTTCGCACAATGGGTAAGATAGTGTTCCCCCACTTGTTGACATGCCAGACCACTGTTATGCTGTCCACCTGAACTGCAATTGCACCTAAGGGGAGGTAGTCCTGAAAGGCTTGTAATGTTAGGATGACTGCTCTCTTCTATAGAACGTACAAGTGCAACTTGATCTCTACAGGGAACCATGTGCCTTGAACAGTTCTTCCCTGGAAATGCCCCCCACCCCAACAGGGATGTGTCCATGGTCACCGTAGCCTTGGGCGGAGGAACTGAAAAGGGTCTGCCTAAGATGAGATCCTGAGACTGAAGCCACCAAAAAAGGTGCCACCTGCATACAGGCATCAGTGTTATGGACATAGGTTGAGACACAAGAGACCAATGAACTGCCAGGTTCCACTGTAAAACCTGCATATGGTACCTTGCTAGAGGAATAAGCTGTATGGCTGCAGCCATGGATCCTAGGGTCCAAAGAATCAAGTGTATCGGAGGATGAGAGAAATTTAAGATATGCATGACGTGTTCCTGGATCAGCTGAACTCTATGTAGAGGCAATGCTGCAATCTCTCAGATGGAGTATAGCTGGACACCTATGAACTCTAAATTTTGTGTAGGGGCTAGATTTGACTTCGTTGACTGTAATCCCCAAATGACTGAACAGGAGCAGGCTATATTAGATTGGATTGGCTTGTGACAGTCGATGCTTCATGGGTGCTGTGAGAAGCCAATCGCTGAGTTACGGAAATACCTGAAATCCCTGCAGCTGGAGGTGAGCCACTACCACTGTCATACATTTGGTAAACACCAGGGGAGCTGTGCTGAGTCCAAAGGGTAGGGCTCTGAAATGATAACGATTGGCCCTAACTGGAAGTGAATGTGCCTCCTCGACTGCCTATCTTGATGTGATAGTAGGCATCCTGGGGAGCCAATGAGCACATCCAGTTGTCCCTGCGTAAGACAGGTAGAATGGACTGAAGTGACAGTCTGGAACTTGGACTTTTTGACTGACAGATTCAACTGGCTGAGGTCCAATATAAGAAGCAGGTCTCTGGTCTTTTTTGGCACTAAAAAGAAGCAAGAGTAAGTTCCGGATCCTCTTGTCTTGCTGGGACCTCCTGGATGGCTTGTTTTTGAAGAAGTTGTTGAACTTCCTTGAAGACCAACTCCCTCTGTGTGGAACGTCGGGGAGATACCTTCATGTTGGAGGGGGTTGAAAAAATGGAATGAAATAACCCCTGGAAATGATGTTTAACACCCACTGATCAGAGGTAGTGTTTTGTCCAGGCTTGTGGGTGAAGGGAAAGATGACCCTGACTGCCTCCAGGACAGAGCAGTTGGGCAATGCTTCAGGAGCGCTGAAAGGACTGTTCGGAGAAAGGCTCCCTGGAGCCCTGATTTTGCGGATCCTCCCCTGCCTCTAGGGTAGCGTCTGCCATTAAATCCTCTCCCCCTGCCTCTGGGAGAGGAATCATCAGGAGTGTCCTAGAAGGCAGACTGTGACTTCTGGAACCACATCTTACTAGCTCCTTGTTGGGTCTTGGAGAAAAGACCTCTAAGGAGTAGAACACTTGATTCCGACCACGGACAAAGTCTTCCCTTCCTGCTCACTATGGGTCAAAGTGCCCTTCATGGAGGGTCCAAAGAGGGTGGACTCATGAAAGGGAGCTTTGGTAAAAGAGGGTTTGAAGGGTTCTGCAAACCCACATAGTCATAACCAAGCATACTGCCTTACAGCTATGCCAGTACCTGCCACTCGAGAGGTATGTTGGGGTTCTGCAAATCCACATAGTCTCTCCCTTCTTCTCTTAGAACAACATCTAACACTGAAGCCTTCAAAATCCAACTTTTCTCTTACTTATCCTCTAAACATAAGTGCACCTGCTTACATCCTACATAAATCTACATAAATTCCCCTTGAACCCTCTACATCCTTTCTCTTTACTCTACCCTAATACTATCTTCTTTTCTTCTCTTTTTCTCTCTCGATCACTGCTTGATCAAACTATATTCTACTCTCAGTTTATGTACTTTCTCCCTCTCTACTCCTCATATGTAAATATTGTAAATAGCATGTAACCTTACACCTTCTTTTCATACAGTCAAACCTGCTACTTGAAGGAAACTACTAAATCTATTGTACCTTCCTTCCTGAATGATGTTTTTTGAAGTATACTGCGTGTATTTGCTTTTTTTTACTAACTGTATTCAATGTATGTTATTCCAAATGTATATATTTTATTACTATCTTTTACACTATGTAACTTAAGATTGTATTTGCTTTGCTTTTGGAGCTTTTCTCCCCGGGCCTCCACTGAAAATGGGTACGTTCTGGCCCAGTGGACTTCCCCGGTAATCAAACTGGAAATAAATAAATAAATAAATAAAATAAATAACCAAGCATACTGCCTTACAGCTATGCCAGTACCTGCCACTTGAGAGGTAGCTTCTGCAGCACTGGAAATTAAACTCATTGAGGAATTAGCAAGGGACAGAGTAGAAAGCTGGTCCTCCACTGGCAACAACTCTGTAAGGGAAGTGGTGAGTTCTTTGACTAAGTCTGTTTGGAGGTGGATGAAGTGTGTCAAGTAATTAACTGCCCCCAGTCCAAAGGTAGCCGAGACAAACACATGCTTCCCTTGCCAGTCTATTGACAGAGACTCCCTGTTGGAGATGGACAGTGAAGCAATGCCAGCTTCTTCTTGGTGGCAGTGGCAACCACAATGGCATCAACTGGAACTCATTTGCTCCAGAAGGGGCATTCCAGGGGGTGGGTGGGGTGGGGGGTGGGGATTGAGGAACTTATTGGCTCATTTGAGTACTAGATCCACAGTGTTGGGCTCCTTCCATGCCCTGCTGGCGATAAGATCAACCAACTTGTCAGCAGGGGTGGGACACCCAGGAAGTAGATGGGCCTGTCCCCAAATCTTTCAAGAACATGGACTTCTCCAAAGACATGGGTTGGGGAAGCCATCCACCCTTCTTCAGGATCTCAAGATGTCCCCAAAGGCGACATCATTGGGTGGAGATCTGGGAGACCAGTCCCCATCAAGGTCCGTGCTCTCTGTGAGGAACTCCGTGGGTGAGTCAAAGTACCTCCTCTTACACTTTCTCTTATGAGGCGCCGCCCCTGTGGGGGGCTCCAGGGAGGACTCAGAAGATGCAGGGACCCCATGTGGGGAGGAAATCCCCTAAAGACTTAAATGGGAGGGCTGACCATGGACAGGCTGGGAGGCCTCACCACCCAAGGTAGAGAGAGGGAGGGATGGACCCGAGGGGTAGGAGATGTAGCTTCAGTCCTGGAGAAAGTCCTCTCTATCAATCAGAAAGCTGATGGTCTGGAAGTGGTCCCTTCACCAATCTTGGAGGGCAAAGTCCCCTGAGAGAAGAAATAAGCCCTGATACAGCACCATGACTCCCGGATGATACTGGTCTGGAGTTATCAAGGGATGAGGCCCCCAGGGGAAGAGATAGGTCTGAAAAGCCCAGACCCAAACCCGTTGAGCCGGTGCAGACCATTCTGGCAAGGGACCCAATCAGGTCTGATGGCAGAGGAACACAGCAAGCCAGGGACCCCTGACTGTGTCGAGAAAGAGGGAATACCAGACATCATCGGGATCTGACCGCTGGTATCCGGGTCCCAAGATACTGAAGCCCATGGGGTTGGAAGAGGAGAACAGAGAGTTGGGATTGGAGAAGCTCCCCTAGCCAGGTGGGCTGGGGACGCCAGAAGCCCCAACTCTATCTGGGCTTTGAGGAAGCACTTCATCATCTTGTCCAAATCGGAAGCCAACAAAATTCCTGGATGATCTGGAGTAAGTGGATGAGTGGGTAGACTTGGCTGGATACCCAGAAGATCTGTGTCAGTGATCCTGCGCTCGTCTTCAGGGTCTAGGGGCTGACTGGAACAAATACTTAGAGGAGCTAGGCAAAGCTGTATCCTCAATAACTATGGGTGGATCAGACAAGCTTGTGAGATCAGACAGCCAAGTAGAAGAAGCAATCAGATCTAACAAACTGGTCAGACCTGAGACTGGTCTGACCCTGCCTGGATCCAAAGGCAGTCCTGGATCCAGTAGAAGAATCAAAAGACCTTGTACCCACAGAACTTGTATTTGAGACAACCCGGGCTGGAGTCGGATCCAGGGATCTAGGATTAGAAGCCACCAACGGCATGGAAAGGGTCTTCTGTTTGGGGTCAGGAGGGGAAATATAAGGACCTCCCCCCTTGCACCATACCTTTAAGCAGCAGCTTATTACGGTGCTCTGCCAAAGCCCTGGGGTTGAATGCAGCACAAATGTCACATTCAACCTCTAAGTGAGGAGCCCTTAAACAATTCAAGCACTCCTTCTGCATGTTGGAATTGGGCATCTTCTGATCACACAGAGAACTTTTTAAACCCAGAGGGCTTTTCAAACATAATTTGAAAGAATACAAAGACCTAGCACAAAAAAAGATACTAACAACAAAAAAAAATGCACCAAACACCTAACTAACCAGGGGAATTACCCAAAAAACTAGGAAATCTAAGAGAGGGGAAGTAACCACTAACACTACAACAGACTAAACTAAAGAGAAACTAAACCAACCAAGTTAAACTAAACTACAGCTAAACAAAGTGAGCTGAACCACTTATCTGAAGCAACAGCCAGTTGGATCACATCTGTAACAAAACGTGGTAAACAAGATCTGAGGTTTGGAGGACAAGGACAGCATGGGATTATGGGAGAGGGAGGAGCTTGAGCCTTGGATCTGCCTATGCTAAAGTTGCCAACTCAGATCCAACGCTGGATCCAAGACCCTTCTGTGAGGACTAATGACATGGATAACATCAGATCAAATTTCATATTCAAACCCATTTTAGTAACAAAAATAGGGCATTTACCAAAAACTCTAGTCATTTCACATTATCAGACACTACTTCCCAAAAAGATACAATAGTGATAGCTTAAGAAAAATTGACCAACTATCCCCCACAACATGTTTAGAAATATAATTTCTTTTTTAAGTCATGAATTAATTCACTGACAAAATCACATTGATAACCATTCTTCAAAAACATATTTCTTAAACTCTGAATTCCAGAGTAAAAATCATAATTATCTGAGATAAGCATAGACTCAGATGACTTAATATTACTCTCATAAATTCAGGATGGCAACTAGAATCATGCAATAGTTTCTTGACAAATGTAGTCTTTCTAGAAAGTTTAGATAAAAGACAGTTTCACATCCAAATAATGTACCTTTACATCTAATACACTCAGATTAAAAAAAAACTTTTTTTTACATGAATTCAAGTCCGCCTTCAGTTTTTTTTATTCATCAGTACCTGACCAAACAATAATAAAACATTTATAAAATTTTACAGATTTAAGTAATTCCATCTAGTAAGCTCCTTCAACCAAGCCATAACTAGAGTGGTAAAAGATGGTACCATGCTAGTTCCCATGGCACCAACAGAAGCTTGCTTATAATATTTGTCCTTAAATAAAAAAAAAATAAATAAATTTTCAAAACATTTTTTTCTACTTGCTGACAGACAATCATTTTAAACGATTAGCCTTTAATGCCAGATAGGCTGGCCCTCATCACATGATTAGTTGCTATTTAAGCTGGTATTAGATTTTTGTTTTTATCTGATGTACTCAATTTGGAAGAAAGCATTAAAACCTACATGGATGGTACAAATGAGCACTTCCAAATTCTTATTTACCAGTTTTATGTTACCACACCTACCTAGTTGCTGTGGCTTGCTTAACTGACGAGTCGACAGGGCTGCAATACAAGCTAGGACAGCTGCAGAAATAAGCAGCCAAACTGACCACACTGCAACATACGTGATCAGTTTACACACAAGCACACATACACGTGCGTACACACACAAAAGAATGCCTCTTGCCAACTAGAATTCCAATTTCAATTGTGATCTGCCTACCAGACCCCTTTAACTTTACCTCTTCTACCCAAAGGTGCAGCTTACCTACCAGATCAGAGGTCAGTCAGGGAATGGCAACAATCTGGAAGAAGAGACCTGCGTTAAGTTTGGAGAATTATACAGCATCTACAATATGGAACCATCCTTGGTGTACACAAAACAATTTGCAGTACAATACCATTTTCTCCACCTTCTCCTCCTGACTGGGCACACACGATACTTGAGCAGGGCCAATAGGTGCATGCTTCCACAAACTTAGCCCAGCTTAAGTGCAACACAATGATCTGTATGACCGTGGCAGACTGCTGTTCTCTCTTCCCCTAACAAGGGTCACAAAACATAAAGCAATTTTGTGACCATTTCCCAAAAAAGGGGGAAATCAACCTCAGATTCTCATTCCTATTCAGTAAGCAGATTTCCAATACCCAGATTTGCTGGTCAAATCTGAGATGCCAGGGACATATTCAGGATTTTATCCCTTTGAACCATGAATCTGGCTTTGGTGCTTTCCCCTGCTAACACATGTATACCAAAGTAGATGAAACTGAAACATTTGAAGCTGGATAGAGGGAGCAGCCTCCCACTGAGTCATTAAGTGCATTTCCAACTCAGAGTATGACCTTCAATTACACATACATTCACAGCAGATGCGTTCTAACTGTATCATTTGTACTATGAACAGGGCCCATTAGCTGTACAGAATCCCAATCATCCATCCACTAGGGAGGAATGAAAAAAAGATTCATTACAAACACCTAAGAAGACAGAGTCCTAGGGGAACTCTAACCAGATATGACCTTGACTACTCCTGACAATTGAAAGAACGATAACTTAGCTTGGAGACCCCACAGTACCCATCATGTTCAAGACATGAAAACATTTTACGGAAGCCACATTCCTCTTCCTTAGCAGTTGTCTACCTAGAGTATGAAACTTGTCACCCCCCCAAAAAAAAAGTAATCAAGTAAAGCGACTAGTCAGAAAAGACAAAAAAAGATCACTACCTTACTGTACAAAACGTTCATAAACAAAACCCTAAAACGTTCTGGAGCTCCATCAATTCCTTACTACACCCTGGGTCAAATAACATTTCTTGCCCAAACCCTGACAACACCCACAGAAATAGCTACAACTCTATACCCATTTCATCAATACTATTGCCAATCTTACTGCCTCTTTTCCTCCCACCCCATCTCCCCAACATACTCCTACTCCCACTTCCACCAAACTCTCTCTCTCACCTATACCCACCAGCACAGGTCTATATCAGAACATCGAAGTTTCAAAACTTCGAATGTTCTAATACCACCCCCTACTGAGCGAACGCTGAAAACAGAGAAGCTACAGAAAACCGAATTTTTTCCTAGGGAAAGAATTTGGTTGTCTGTTTCTGCCGCTTCGCTATTTTCAGCGCTGTGGTGGAAAGTTACGGGTTGGGTTCAGATAAGTGTGCAACTGGGCACGGGTTAGGGTGCAGGTCAGGTAAGTGTGCGATTGTGTGGACGTGAGGGTTAGGGCGGGGTAGGTGAGTGTGCGATAGTGAAGGACCTTAGGGTTAGGGTTTGGGTTAAGGTAAGTGGATAGTTAGTGGTGTATGTAGAGTTTAGTGTAGGGTTAGATGTAAGATTTTAGGTGTGTGTGTGGAATGCTGTTTGTTTGGTGTGCTTGTGTTGCTTGTATGTGTTTTAGAGCAGCACATTTTTTACCCTAGGAAAAAATTTGCTGTTCTGCATGTTCAATGTTGCAAGCGTTCGGTGAATACGGGTCGATATTAGAACATTCGAAGTTTTGAAACTTCGATGTTCTAATATAGACCCCACCAGTACAATAAGAGCCGTTTCAAAAACTCAGACCTTGCACCAATGCCCCCCAGACAACCTACCTCCTGAATTCCTACAAAACGCTACAAATTCTGTAGCCTTTCCTATCAGCATTCTTATTAACAGAGCTATTCTGGAATCCTATATACCCAGTATTTGGAAGAGAGCAAACATTTTGCCTATACATAAAGGAGGCTGTAACAGACATCTCCAAGTTCTGACCCATCGCTATCCTCTCACCCATCTCTAAGATTCTAGAAAAATGTATCCACACCCAGATTCATCACTACATACTTTACAAACAAATCCTCTCCCCCACTAAGCACAAATTTCAACCAGGTCATAGTACTACTGCGGCTCTCATATCCTTCTCTGACATAGTTAACCAGGCCTGAGATAATGGAAAACTTGTCTTCTCTCTCTTCTTAGACCACTCCAAGGCCTTTGATACCACCTCCCACTCTCTCCTACTCACCAAACTGTCCGACATAGGCATGAGCCCCCAATCCCTTGCATGGTTCTCAAACTACCTCTCCAACAGGCAAAATGCTACCAAATGGCAACACTTCATCTCTCCCTTCCTCAACACAGCTACAGGTGTCCCACAAGGATCAATACTAAGCCCCCTTTTGTTCATCTTTATTAATAACCTTCACGCCTTTCTTACTCAAAGTACTGTCATCCAATACGAGGATGATTCCACAATCATTTGTGCTGCCAACTCAACAACAGAACTACTCCAAGTCACACAAGACACCCTTCACCACTACAGGAATATGGATGTCCAATAACCATCTCGCCCTAACCTCTAACAAAACAAAACTTGTTCTTTTTCTTCCAAAAAATCCACTCTAAACAAGGAAATTTTCACCATCCAGGTCCAAAATGGCACAATTATTGAAGTCGTACCATATACCAAACTGTTAGGAGTCATCATAGATGAAAACTTGACCTTTGACATCCACATTCAGACCAATATTAAAACACCAAAAACTGGAAGCTCTCTATAAGGGAAAATACTTCCTCAGCTACTCTGTAAACCAATCTCTCACCTCTTCTTTCCTACTACCGTCTCTTCTTTACGGTGCACCTCTCCTGACAAACATTCATGCCTCTCAAAAAGCCAAACTAGCTTCATGTTACAATAAAATTGCTAAATTCGTAATAAATACAAGTTATTCTTCTCACCACTGCCCATCTCTGCACCAACTAAACTGGCTGGAACTACCACACCATCTGTCATTTATTCAATTAACCACTGCTCACAAATTTATTTATAAACCATCAAACTACCCTTCTCCTTCTCTTTCTGACTCATACATCATATATCATACAAACAGACCCCTCTGATCCAATAACCAACTGCCCCTAAATGGAGAAAAAACCCACCACACAGCAGGACATATGCATTACTCTTTTACTGTAGCTAAAATATGGAATAATCTTCCACCCTCAGTAAGGCTGATGAGCAGTGGCTCTCTCTAAGAAATTTCTAAAACACTACTTCACCTCTCATTGGTTGTGCAACTGCACTAACAATATAGTTCCTATAACTTGAGCCCCCTTCTTCCTTCCTACATTCAAACCTTCTCTTACAATTTAACCTTCTGGCATCTGGCCTATAAAACTACCTAGATTACCATCTTACATTTTACTTTGATTTCTCAACAAGCTCTTCCTATCACTAATTGCACCCACTGCTAAACATATTTCTATGAGCCAAGATTTAACGCTCTAAGGACTGGGCTTATAGTGACCAATTATATTCTGCTCTTTACAGGACTGTGTACTATATCCTGCAGTATTGGACTGAATTTGTATATTGCTGCATTGTATTGTACAGTGTTGCTCATATATAATGTACTGCTACGATGCTCACATGTAATGTATTGCTTTACAGTATATGTACAATGTGCTATCATATTACTTTCAGTATATATATATATATATATATATATATATATATATATATATATATATCAAATGTGTTGCCACAGAATTCTATTACTGTACTATATGTCGAGAGCTTTTCTCCCTGTGCCTCCACTGAATATGGGCTCACCTAGGCCCAGTGGACTAGCCCAGTAAACAAATGCAAATAAATAAATAAATACACAGCAGCAAGCTCAACAGTTGACATACGAGTCTGAGCCATTTGTCAATAACTGTAAAACATAGAAATGAGTTTTACTAAAAGATGCTTTTTATATAAAGAATTTTTTATTGAAGGTTGAATTTTAACATAATGTGTTAGATAGAAGTGGTAAGATGTGGCACTTTAAATTAACATGTGCAATTGTGAGGTAATTTCCTGTTAAGATGTATAAAATGAAGCAACAGAGTAAATCAATGGTTTCTGAGGAAGGTCGCATAATAAATTGGTGACTGAAAGCGCTAAAACTGTTGTGGATTATTTCTCCAAGCTGTTTGGGACAACGTTACCTCTGCTTTTTGGTTCATATGTACAATGTGCTATCATATTACTTTCAGTATATATATATATATATATATATATATATATATATATATCAAATGTGTTGCCACAGAATTCTATTATTGTACTATATGTCGAGAGCTTTTCTCCCTGTGCCTCCACTGAATATGGGCTCACCTAGGCCCAGTGGACTAGCCCAGTAAACAAATGCAAATAAATAAATAAATACACAGCCGCAAGCTCAACAGTTGACATACGAGTCTGAGCCAAAAGAACAGCAAATGGACTCTGCAGATGCTTGAAAAGCTGATCTTTTCAACAGCTCCTTGCAACCTCACTAGTGGATATCACCACCCCCAAAAAAGCAACCTCTGCAGTAGACTTTTGAGACAACTGACAAAGAGAATGGGAGCTGGACTTTTAAAACTTCCTTAAATTGGTTTGTTCTCATTAGCACCCCATAATATTACAAGCACACACTGCAACAACCCCCAACAGCAAGAACAACATATTTTTGAGTCTAACAGAAAAAGAAAACAGGAGTCAAGACTCTGCAGATCACTGAAAAGCTGGTCATCTTCCCAGCTCCATGCAATCTTATCAGTATGTGTCACCCCCTCCACGGGAAAGTTCAGCTGTAGACTTCAACACAATAAAAAAAAAAAATCAACAGGTGTTTAGACTTTGCACACCTTTGGAAAGCTGGTTTGCTTTCAAGAGCTCTGCAATCTTACCCTTCTGAGTGCTGACACAAGCTAAGTTAAACTGTTAACATTATCCTTGTAAAATTCTGCATTTATTAATGAAAGCCGTTTTATTTCTCTATTACCCAGCTTGAACAGTTTTAAAAACTAAGACAAACTGAGCCAGCTCTGTGGCACAGAGGAATAAATCCTTGATTGCATTGCAGGTCACTCACAATCACAATAGATACTCTGCTGCCTGTATCAACTGGAAGGTTAGGATGGGAGTGAGCAGCCACTGCCAGCTTACTCATCCTGAGGGAAGGAAAACAGGTCTTGGCTCACCACATGGCTGTCAACTGATACGTGCTCCATCCCATGGAGGTTGAGTCTAGTGAGTTCAAACTGCCATGTGCAAGTTGCACAGTAAGCCAGCATGCTTCCCTTCGTAGGCATCACACAGCAAAGCTCAAACAAACCACCAAAGGGAAGAGGGTACTCCACCAGAGGAAAGTGGAGACTGCCACAAAGGACCATCAAGCTGCCCTGCTCTTACCACCTAAAACTTGCTATGGAGCACGTAAGCCTAATTATGATTCTCAGGCACGAACAAATGGGTTGTAAGGCTAATTCCTAGTCTGAGCTACAACAAAACAAATGGGCTGAACGGGTACAGAAGCCATTAAGCTCAGTCCTGGTGATGACATAACTAAAAAAACAAGATAGTATGGGCTCAGATGTATGGAAGTAAACTGTTACCTTGCTAACCAACTAGGTTCATCAGCACCTCTACTCCCTTTGTTTTCATTCCCTCCAAGTATTCTCTAAGCTAAGTGATTTGTATACATTTTTCTCACTTGTCTCCCTTGTAGTCTGCTGTGATAAGTTTAAGCAATTTTTCAGAACAAAGTACATTTGCAGCTGTTACACATCACAAATTAATCATATTAATACAGTTTAGTATACTGACAACACAAAGCTGCATATCAGTCCATCCTGTCTTTATCTGACACTTCTTTCTTCAAGTATGTAACTATGTCACACAATGTGGTTGCATCGAACTGTACTACTACAACTTCAATCTCATCCTTTAATAACATCCACTGTTCTATTACTCCACTTCCTTGGTGAAATCAGAAGCAAGCACAGATTAGTACCTCCATTCCCTACCTATTTTGCACTTTTAGCTGAGCATCTTGTCTTTGGTGCCAGCAGAGGAAAATGATACAGGCTGATCTTCCCTAGTGTTTCTCTCTGTTTATCCAGTATTCTCTCTGGTGGCAGCAAACAGGAACACACTTCAACCCTATCCTACCTTGTTTTGCTGTTTCGGTGGCAGACCTCTTCAGTGGGTAGCATATGCAAACCTGGTATCCAACCACCTTCCCTTTTACTACTTTATTCTTACCTTTTCTTGCTTTGGTGGACAGTACAGCCATGCACAAAACAGCCACATCACTAGTACTACTCTCTCAGCTGCATCCCTAATTACTTCTGGTGGCAGCAAAAGCAACTACAGTTCAACTCTAAATTCCCTTATTTTGCTCTCTCAACTGTAGTCCTTGCTTGATGAGCAGCAGAGGAAAGCACTGCAGAGCACCACCTTTCCGATTACTGCATTCTTAGCTGTACCCCTTTCTTACATTTAGTGGCAAGATATACAGACACAGAATTGCCCCATCCTCACTAGGACTGCTCCCTCAGCTGCATGCCCTTTCTTGCCTTTGGTGAAAGTTGAGAAAAATACAGTTGTGTACACTTACCATAAATGTAGATGTTCGAGTGTATTCACTGTTGCAGTCATTACATTTGGGTAATCTGCTGGCAGGTTGCCCTCAGTCGGCCTGAATTCCAAAGTCTTGGGTCCTGCGTCAGTTGCTGTCTTCTCTTCCATGACATCAGGTCATCATGGGTATAAAACATGCAGCAGACTCAATTTTCTTTAGTTTTTCTTGCCCCTGATGTCATGTGTCCCCAAAAAGCTAGCAAAAAATAAATATATATATATATACATGCATCAATATAAACTTTACCTTCATCTACAAGCAAATACACCACATAGGTTGTAGAAGATAGAGAAGGACAGATAAACTCCAGAATGACATACACTCGAACATCTACATTTATGGTAAGTGTACACAACTGTTCTATGTTCTTCGTATTTCACTGTTACAGTCATTACATTTGGATAGAATCCCAAAGCTACAGTTGGGAGGCTGGAGCTAAACAGCATTAGGTGTGGCTATAAGGCCCTGCAGAACTTAAGTGGAAAAGCCTGCCCTGGACTTAAGAGTAGAGAGGCAAATGATAATGCTTTGTAAAGGTGTGAATAGAACTCCAGGTAGCAGCCTCTAGAATGTCTTTGGTTGGTGGTACTCGGAAAGGCTGCTGAAGTAGCAGCAGATCTGGTGAAATGAGACCTAATGCCCTTGGGCACAGGTTTACCATGGTGTAGGTAGCAGAAGCGGATGCAGTGGCTTATCCACTTTGAAATTGTCTGCTTTGAAATGGCCTTTCCTTCTGATCCTGCAGCATATGCAACTAGTAATTGCACAATTTTTTCTTAGAGCTTTAGTCCTGCTCAAGTAGAATCTTAGCTGTCTGCGTACTTCCACGGAATGCAGAATTCTCTCCCCCTTGTTCTGTGGATTTGGATAAAAGGTTGGCAGATGAATTGTTTGGTTAAGAGCCACACTGGAAACCACCTTAGGCATAAAGGTAGGATTTGTCCTCAGAGACACCCTGTCTGGGTAAAATATGATAAAAGGCTCTACAGCCATGAGGGCCTGTAGCTCTGAAACTCTTCTTGCTGAAGTAATTGTTAGTAGCAGATCTGTTTTCCATGATAAGAACTTTATATCAGCGGTAGCAGCTGGTTCAAATGGAGGCAGGGTGAGCTTTTCCAGCACCTAAGTGAGGTCACATGCAGGTAATGGTGATCTTCTAGGAGGCCTTAAATTTTTGGCTACTCTAAGATACGGCTTTAGTAAAGGATGAGAAAAGATTGGTGGCTGTGTATTGTAATGAGCCAAAATGGCAGAGGCATGGATTTTAATTGACGAGAAAGATAGGCCTTTGTCAAGCATCTCAGTTAAGTATTGTAATATCTGAGGAATATTTGGTGCTGCTGTATCAGTTCCTTGGTGCTTGATTCCAAGCACAGAATCTCTTCCTTTTGTCAGCATAAGATTTTCTAGTACTAGGCCTTCTGGCTTCCAAAATGACATCCATCACAGCTTTACTGAGAGGTGGTGTTTGTATAACTACATGGTCAGCCATGCTGCCAGGTTCAGTATCTGTAGTTGATTGTGCAGGATCTGATTGTTTTGCTGGGACAGTAGTTGAGGTCTTTGAGGTAAGGTCCAAGCTGGGTATTGAGACAAGTTCTTTAGGACTGGGTACCAGTACTAGCGGGGCCAGTCTGGGGCAATTAGTATCATCTTTGGTTTCTCTTGTCTGACTTTTAGGATGACCTTGGGGAGAAGAGGCAGATGAGGAAAGGTGTAAACTGACAAGTTTTTCCAACTGAAGGATAGGGCATCCACTTTCCATGCTTGTCTGTGATAAGTCCTTGTGCAGAATCTTTTCACTTGATAATTTTGAGGAGAGGCAAATAGATCTATGTCTGGGCTCCCCATTTCTCTGTAATCATGCTGAAGACTTGTGGATTTAGTTTCCACTCACGAGGATCCTTAAGGTTTCTGCTTAAATAGTCTGCCAGTGTACTTTGTTTTCCTGGCAGGAATTGAGCTTGAAGATGTATTTGGTAAGTCAAAGCTGTGTCCCACAGTGCCATGGCTAATCTGCAAAGGGGGTATAAGTGTGTGCCCCCTTGCTTGTTTATATACCACATGACTGTGGTGGTGTTCATCTTTATCAGTAGTTGTCCTGGATGAAGTAAGTCCTTGAAGGCTGTTAGGGCATTTTGAACAGCTAGCATATCTTTCTGGTTGATATGTAGATGCATTTGTTTTGGGGTCCATATGCTCTGAATGCATCTTCCTGCCATGTGGGCCCCCCAGGCATAATCCGAGGTGTCTGTTAAGGTTTGGCTGGCAGGGGGAAGAGTGAAGGCCCATCCCATGTTTTGGTGACATGCCTTTGCCCACCATAAAAACTCCTGTTGTAGGTAGGGGATGAGAGGAATCATTGCTTCCAGACTGAGAATGTTGACTCTATAAACTTTTCAGGTACCAATGGACACTGAAGTGTCTTATTATGGTGGGAACAACAGAAATATGTAAAAAGGATACCTGTGCTGCATAAGGACATTCAGAGTATAAAGAATTCTTTCTCACCATTTTTTTAATTTCTGAAAAGAAGACCTGGAGATGCAGGACCACTTTAAGCATAAATGAGGTAATTTTCACAAACAAACTCCGACTTAATAAAATACTAAAAAGGGTGGATCCATCATAACAGCTTGCAGCTCAGATACTCTTCTTTCAGATGTCTGAGCAATCAATAACTCTCTTTTCCAAGCCATAAATCTTAAATCAGCCTAAGCTGGTTTAAAAGGAGCTAAAATGAACATTTCCAAAACAAAGCTAAGATCCCAGTTAGGTGCTACATTTTTTCAAAGCACATAAATATAAAACTGCTTTCAAGAAAACCTCGACTAAAGACTGATGAAAGGGGAGGATCCATGGGAAAACAAGCATAAAAGGCAGAGAGATGACCCTTGACAGAGTAATGTGAAAGGCCAGAGGAAAATAACTCACAAGCATTGCAAAACCAGTGTTACAGAAACCTGACTGGGCCTGGGTTAGTGCAGCACTAAGTAGAAAATCTTTTCTATTTATCAACATAAGATTTCCCAGTAGCAGATTTCCTGGTCTCCCTTTACCACCTACTGTATTTTCTCAGAAAAAAAAATGCCTAGTCATCTAGACAATCAGTTGCAGTTATCTTAGGTTGGTTGTATCATACACCCCTTGACTTGCATGAGGAAACTTGCGGTTATTGCCCTTGGCAAATTCCAGAAGAGGAGAGAATACAGTTGTATAATAACTTACCATACACTGTTGCAGTATTCCAATACTGTCGGGTTATCTCGTCAAAGTAACCCAATGTCTAGCCAGAGTGTCAAAACCAAAAAGCCTTCCATATAATCACAAGTCTGACATATGGGGTCTACTTCTATATCCCGAATAGCCACAATACCGAAGACCGGAAGCTCGAGACAAGGACGATACTCTCAATCACGAATGTATTTCCAGGGCAAGTGAATACTTGCCCAAAACAATAGTAAATTACAGCGCACCAGCTAGAACCCCACCCAGGTGGGGGGATACGTCCCCCCACACCCCCCCCCCTAACTATATACATCAACTCCAGGATCACACTACAGTGGAGAAAGAGCATATTTCCTCCTGTGAACAAGTGTTTACTTGCCCTAGGAATACTTACGAGATTCGTGATTGTGAGTTTTGTCCTCCTTGTCTCAATCTTCCAGTCTTCGGTGTTGTGGCTTTTCGGAATATAGAAGTAGGCCCGACATATGACCTAAGTCTGCATCCAAAAGGGTACATAAGGGGACATATGAGCGCAAGATCCTCAAACTATCCATGCCACAAGACATGCAGACACCCGAGGAAAAGAACAAAAGAATTAAAGTCAGCTAAGTAGAGGGAAGCATGGAGAGGATTCCTCCTTGGTCCAAGAAAATCCACAGGACAAACATTATAAAAGTGGGAAGGAGGGTGAGAAGTAATGCTGCTTAATCAGTAGGGCATCCACTGTTAATGTTAAGTTCTTAAACAACTTTACTGTTCTCCCTTAGATCACTGATGCAGTATTCCGATACTGTTGGGTGATTCCCAAAGTTTATCAATTAGAAAAGGGTGGATGGACCATGAACAGGGGAGCTTGTCAATCTACCCAGATGGAACAGATCTAGTAAGAAAAGCTGTAGTTATACAGAAAGCATCTACCCTGTAGTGTTTTTTGAAAGGGTGTACGGATGACCAAGTGGCTGCCTCTAAAATAACCCTGGAAACAATTACTTTGTAAAAGGCTCCAGAGGAAGAAATGGTTCCAGTGGAAGGGGAATTAACTGGAGAGGATAAGGACTTGCCATGATGGAAATAACAAGAGGAAATGGACTTAAATGCAGCTGACAACTGTTTGCTTGAAGTCAGGATTACCCAGCTTGGTTTCCAGAAAAGAAAAAAAAACAGCTAATCTGTCTTCCTAATGTCTTTACTCTTACCCAAACAATCTAAATTGCCTGTGCACATCCAAGGAATGCAGAAATCTTTTACCACTGTTTTGAGGGTTTGGAAATAAAGTAGGTAAATGAATAACCTAGGTGAGAAATAACTCATCAACCCCTTTAGGCATGAAGGGAGGATTGACCCTAAAAGACACCATATCCTTAAGAAAAATAAGTAAGGGAGGAGATGCAATTAGGGCTTGGTGTTTAGAAACCCTTCCAGCAGAAGTACGGCCTACTAACAAAATGGTTTTCTACATACAAAACTTTACAGAAGATGATGATGATGCTCGTTCAAAAGGTGGCTGAGTAAGGATTCCAAGATAAAATTAAGGTCCTAAGGAGGAGTGATAGCTCTCCTAGGTGGGTTCAAATATAGGATGCCACTGAACAATTGCTTTACCTCAATTCTAGAAAGCAGGGGAGGATCAAGGGCACACATACAGAAATGGCAGATTAAGTGTGCCTTGATAAAGGAATAGGCTAGAGCAGCTTTTAAGAAATCATGTTTGAAAGGTATTCTGTTTAGTTTTGAGACACCAGATGGGAAATCTCTTCAATTTATAACATCTAGTGGTAAAGATTCTCACCTCCTTCTGGAGAACCTGGACAATGCCATTAGAAAACTGGTTTCTGAAAGGTATTAGAACTCTACCATCCATAATGTTAAGAGATGAAGCAGAGAACCCCTTTTCTCTATGAATAAGTCCACTATGTGGCATAACTTGTGATGATCACTGACCAGATTATAAAGAGGAGGGAACCAATGCTGCTCAGGCCAAAAAAGTCACCAGAAAGATTGTCTATCCATATGGATCTTTAACTGAACCTTTGCAGGTGGGGGAATTGGACGGTGCAGTGGTGCAGCAGTAATGTTGTCGCCTCACAGCAAGAGGTTCTCCAGTTCGATTCACGGCTGGGATGCCTTTTGTGTGAAGTCTGCATGTCCTCCCTGCATTTGTGTGGGTTCCCTCCGGGTGCTCTGGTTTTCTCCTACATTACAAAGACATGCGTCTGAAGCATTTCTCCCACAGCCTCCACTGAAAATTGGCTCGTTCCAAGTCGGACTTTCCTGGTTAACAAATGTAAAATAAATAAATAAAAAAAGTATAAAGGAACTTCCCTTTCAACAAAAAAGACATGGCATCCATCCTTCGGGCCTGTGGACAAGGAATCCTGGAGCAAAAAAAAAGTTATGTACTTACCATAACTTGGTATCTGTGTTATTTCAAGGTCATCATTCATCATGATAGGGTCTAGGATCTGACCTCAGATCTGAGCCAGCAACATAACAGAGACGGATCTAAGGCTCTAGCTCCTCTCTCTCCCATAATGCCCTCCTGTCCTGTCTTCCCAAGATTGAGTTTGCTGTTTTTAATTCTAAGGAGTATTCCTAAAACAACTGTGGATGAAAACAGACCAACTTCCTCCAATACCCACAGGATACTGGGATGGGGGGGGGGGGACGTGATGAATGATGACCTAGTATAACAGATAAGTTATGGTAATTACATAACTATTTATCTGATGTTAACCCTGTCATCATTCATCACAACATGGTCAGAGTCCTCCAGGAGGCCTCAAGGAAGGATGTTCCACAGCACAGTAGAGCCAAAGGAAGCCCTACTCCTAGATGCCAAGTCTATTTTATAATGCAGAATGAATGTGTGAGGAATAGAAAAAGTGGAAGCAGCACAAATGACATCAATAGAAACCCTAGCCAGAAAAGCTGAAGCAGCAGCCATGGTTCTAGTAGAATGTGCTTTGATTTTCCCAGGAATCTCATGGTGCCTGTAGTTATAGACTGTGGAGATGCAACTATAAATCCCATTAGAAATAGTGATTTTAGAGACTTGGAGTCCATGTCTATCGGGAAAAAGCCACAAAAAGCAGTTTCAACTTATGAAACTCTTTGGTCCTGTGAAGGCAGAACCATAATTGATGGTGAACATTTAAGTTATAAAGAATGTATTCTTCCTTGTTTGAGTAATTAGGAAACAACACTGGAAGTTGAATATATTGGTTCAAGTTGGACTATGAAGCGACCTTGGGAAAAAATTGGGTTCGCCTGAGAAAAAAACATATAAGGAGGGGTAATGGTAAGAGCGTCCCGTTATGAAACCCTCCTGGCTGAAGTAATAGCTACCAGGAACTCCATCTTCCAATATAGGAACTTGAGATCACAGGAAATAGCAGCCTCAACGAGACTGGTAGAGACTGCAAAAAGTACAGTTGTGTACACTTACCATAAATGTAGATGTTCGAGTGTATTCACTGTTGCAGTCATTACATTTGGGTTATCTGCCTGCAGGTAGCCATCAGCCAAGCCTGATTATCAAAGTCTTGGGTCCAGTGTTGGATGCGGTCTCTTCTTCAATGACGGCAGGTCATCAGTGGTATAAAGCATGCAGCAGATGCCATTACATCAATTTTTCTTGCCCCAGATATCAGGTGTCCCCATAATGGGAAGCAATTATATGTAAGGTTACACCTCCAACAAAAAAGCAAATACATCAGAAAGCTGAAATACACTAATCAAGAAGCAAGGTATAGCCAAGAGAAGTCAGGGGGCCGGAGGGAGGGTAACCAGGACTGAAACAGTGAATACACTGGAACACCACCATTTATGGTAATTGTACACAACTGTACTATGTTCTTCATGTTTCACTGTTGCAGTCATTACATTTGGGTAGATTCCCAAAGCTAAGGAAGGGAGGAGGAAGTTAGAGAACATTAGGACCAGCTATTAAGCCCTGCAAGACTGCAGTGGCAAAACTAGCTCTGGATTTAGAAAAATTAGACAAGTGGTAATGCTTGGGTGAAGGTATGTACATAGCTCCAGGTAGCAGCTTCTAGGATGTCCCTGGTAGGGACACCTCTGAGAAAGGCTGTAGAGGTAGATGCAGCCCTGGTGGAATGTGATCTTATCCCCTGTGGGGCAGGTTTTCCATGTAGCTTATAGCAGAAAAGAATGCAATGGCCTATCCATCAGTTTTTCTGAGAGGCTTAGTCCTGTCTAAATAAAATCTTACTTGTCTGTACACATCCAAAGAGTGCAGTATTCGTTCTCCTTTGTTCTGTGGATTAGGAAAAAAGGTAGGCAAATGAATGGACTGATTAAGGGCCACACTGGATAACACCTTGGGCATAAAGGAAGGATTGGTCCTGAGGGACACCCTGCCAGCATGGAAGATGATGAAGGGCTCCACTGCCATGAGGGCCTGTAGTTCAGACACTCCTCTAGCTGAAGTGATGGCTAGAAGGAAAGCAGTTTTCCAAGAAAGGAATTTCAACTCTGCAGTTGCAGCTGGCCCAAAAGAAGGTAGAGTGAGCTTTTAAGATACAAAGGTAAGGTCCCAGACTGGAGTAGGGGCTCTCCTGGGTGGTCTTAAATTTTTGGCCCCTCTGTGTAATTGTTTCAGCAGGAGGTGAGAGAAGAGGGGTGGCTCAGTATTATAATGTGCTGAAATGGCTGAGGCATGAATTTTAATTGATGAGAAGGAAAGGCCCTCGTGGAGTATCTCTTAAGTATTGAAGAATATGCAGTAGGCTGGGCTCTGTTGTTTCCATCCCGTGAGTCTGGCTCCAGAAAAAGTATATTTTCCACTTTTCAGCATAGGATTTTCTAGTACTAGGCCTCCTTGCCTCCAAAATGACATCTAGCACCTGCTTACTGAGGGATGCTATTGGAGAGCTCAGGGAATTAGCCAGGATGCAAGGTTCAGGGTTTGAAGCTGGGGGTGGAGAATGTAGCCCTCCTGCTGAGACAGCAGGGAAGGGGTCTGAGGCAGGTGTCATGGATCCAGCAGTGACATACTGCGCAAGAGGGGGTACCAGTGTTGGCGTGGCCAGTCTGGTGCAATCATTATTGTCCTTGATTTGCCGTTTGATCTTTAGCAGAACCTCCGAGAGGAGAAGCAGAGGTGGGAAAGGCATAAACTGAGAGGCTTTCCCAGGTGAAGGACATGGCATCCACTTTACAAGCTTGACTGTGGGAAGCCCTTGTGCAGAATGTGTCCAATTGGTAGTTCTGAAGGGAGGCAAACAAGTCTATCTCTGGGTTTCGCCATTTGTTTCTCAAAATGTTGAATATCTTTGGTTCCAGTTTCCACTCGTGTGGATTCATGAGATTTCTACTTAGGTCTGCCAGTGAATTTAGCTTGCCTGGCAGGAATTGAGCTTGTAGGTGTACTTGGTAACTCAAGGCTATGTTCCACAGAGCCATGGCTAGTCTGCAGAGAAGATACGAGTGGGTTCCCCCCTGCTTGTTTATGTACTACATAACAGTAGTGTTGTCTGTCTTTACTGATAATTGTCCTGGAAGAATGTGGTCCTTGAATGCTGTCATGGAATTCTGTACAGCTAACATTTCTTTTTGATTGATACGCAGGTGCATCTGACTCGGGTTCCATTTGCCCTGAATACACTGCCCTGCCAAGTGAGCCCCCCATGCATAGTCTGATGTGTCTGTTGTTAGGGTTTGGGCGGCACAGGGTAGAATGAATGACAGTCCCTTGTTGTGGTAGCAGGCCTCTGCCCACCAAATGAACTCTGTCTTTATACAAGGAATGATAGGAATCATTGATTCCAGGTCCAGAGAATGTTGACACCATAGGCTTTTTAGATACCATTGCAGTTTCCTCATATGCAGTCTTGCATATGGAATTAGCAGAATGTAAGAGGCCATGAACCCCAGGGCTTGCAGAATGTTCCTTGCAGATAGCTGGGTCTTTGTGGCCAGTAGTTTGAAGTAGGCTGTCAAATAAAATTGTTTCTCTGGCGTGAGGTAAGCCATCTGAGAAGTTGTGTTCAAGCTTGCTCCCAGGAATACAATTTGCTGGCAAGGTACTAGATGAGAATTATTTTCGTTTATGGTGTACCCCAGTGAGTTTAGAAGTTTCTTTACAAATGCCAGATGATTTAGTAGCATGTTCTGGCTTTCTGCCTGAATCAGACAATCGTCCAGGTATGGGTATATTTGAATATTTCTTTGCCTGCAAAATGCAATGACTGGAGCTAGGCACTTTGTGAATACCCTGGGCGCAGCAGATAAGCCAAAGGGAAGTGCAGAGAACTGATAGTGCATGGAGCCTGCTCTGAGGCGTAGGTATTTCCTGCAAGATTCCCTTATTGGAATGTGCAGGTAAGCTTCCTTTAAGTCTAAGGTTGCCAACCAGGCATCTTTGCCTAGCATAGGAAGCAGCTGATGAAGTGTTACCATTTTGAATTTTGGGATTACCAACAAGGTGTATAGAATAGACAGGTTCAGGATAGGACACCAGAAGCTGTCTTTTATGGGTACCAGGAAAAGTCTGGAGTAAAAACCTGGTCCCCCATTCTTCTGCTGGGACAGGTTGAATAGCCCTGATACTTAGAAGAGAGAGAACCTGCTGTTGAGCCTCTGCCCACTAATTTGGGGGTAGGTCTGGCCAACCATTTGGGGTTGGTAAGGTGTGGAAGTGGAATCTGTATCCTTGGGAAACTATATTTAAACACCCATTTGTCCTGGGTAATGAGTTCCCAGTTTTTTACATGCAGTGCGATCTTTCCCCCTAAGGGAGCATGCAGCTGAGCAGGGCTTGGAAGGTTTAAGGTTAAGTCATTGTGACAGTTTTCCATGGGGGGGTGTCTTACTACTTCTAGCTTTGGAAGTGCTTAGGCCTGTGAGTACCTTGAGACTGTAGCCTAGGTGGTCCGCTGTTCCTGGGTTTAGACTGAAGGCCTGGAAGAGACAGGAAAGGACCAGTTCTTAGAAGACCAATGTCTACTGAACCTGGGAAGCTGTACTTGCAGGAAATCTTTTAACAGTTTGCATAGATTTAGCTTTTTCCTCCATCTTTTTAAGGACTACTTCTGCTTTGTTGTCAAATAGGCAGTCTTGGTTTAAGGCAGCATCCAGTAATTTAGCTTTAACATGATCTGGCAAATTTTGCTCCTTAAGCCAAGCATGCCTTCTAAGAATAGACCCAGTGACAGCAGCCCTGCAAGATGCTTCTAAAGAGTCAAAAACCACATTGAAAAGTATGTTTACCAACTTGTTCAGCAGAATGCATTAAATCCTGTAATTCTTTATTTACAGCACAGTCAGGAATCAACACAATTTTCTGTTTAAGTAGTCCCATAATATGCTGCTGATACTTTAATATATGCAACTGGCAGTTTAAGGCCCTAATGGCCAAAGTAGCAGAAGTGTATAACTTCTTACCCCATCT
Source organism: Protopterus annectens (assembly GCF_019279795.1). Classification (NCBI taxonomy): domain Eukaryota; kingdom Metazoa; phylum Chordata; order Ceratodontiformes; family Protopteridae; genus Protopterus; species Protopterus annectens. Next base: position 293,594,288 of record NC_056746.1, on the reverse strand, counting down.
GTCCAAGGCCCTGGAATCTCTATCAGAGGGGGTAGGGTTTTTGGCAGTAGTAGCCTTAATGCCTTTAGGTCCTTGGGAAATGGTCTCTGGGTCCGCAGTACAATTCTTGAAAAGGAACTTGTGAGACTCAGGTACTCTAATACCTGTCAGGTTTCCTGGGAGACAAAAGTAAAGTGTCTGGGGCCAGGCTAGATTCCAAAAAGGCATCATCTACAATGTTCAGGACAGGAGGGATAGCTAAAGGCCTGTGTTGAGAGTAATCCTGGCTTTCCCAGCGGAAATGCTCCCTAAGAGTGTTCAAAGCTTCACTAAAAGAAAAATCTTCTGGAGGGGAAGCAGAAGGAATGGAGTCCTCTGCATCAAAATCATCATAGGTAGATAAGGGCAAATCCTGGTAATCAGAAGAAACAGAAATTTCAGAATCCTGATCAAAAGAATCAGAAGGAAAATCAACTCTAGGTCTCTTAGAGGGAGAAGACTGTCTTCCCCTAATTAAAGTAATAAGGTTTTCAGCCATTCTTATCATTTATTTTTTAGGCATATGGGCCTCACCATGCGGTTTGGATTTCGGTTTTCTAGGCGTGGGTCGAGTTTTAGGCCTGGAAGAAGATGATTGCGTCAGTTTGAAATGCAAGTCTGTAGGCCTGGATACACCCTCAGAATCAGGTGCCTGCACAGCGGCTCCGGACCCATCCAAAGTAGAGACATCCGCAGGTTCCATAGTCAAAGAAGCATCTTGCGGCATACAGAACTCCGAATGGGTCTCAGTAAAGGCCTGCAAATCTGAAGTAGCGGGTATCAGGGGCTGCGAAAGCGCCTCATTGAGTACTGGTGACTAGCTTAACGGAAGCGTCGTTGGCAGCTTTGGACCTATGCCATCTGTCTTTATCTTTACGTTTTTTCGGAATGTCGGCAGTCGGATGGCTTACCGAAGCCATTTCTGGATAATTAAACAGAGTATCAAAATAGTTTGATGCAAAAATGAACTGACGATGAATAGTAAGAGAATTGAATAAGGCACAAAACCGACAGCGAGGGATGTCGTGCTCTGGGCCTAAGCAAGGAATGCAATAAGAATGAAAATCTTTATGAGGTATTTGCTTTCCACAGGTAATACAATTATTAACTTTTACTGACATTGGTTTTGAGCAAGAAAAAGGATCGCCAATGGGGTACTTAGCTTTTTTGAAGACTTCAGTTCTGAAACTTGAAAATGAAAATTTCAAGAGTAGGACGACCGGCACTTGCGAACTGCTTCTGCTTCGGGCACCATGCGGCAAGAAAGACTGATGTAACGGCATCGGCTGCATGCTTTATACCCCTGATGACCTGACATCATGGAAGAAGAGACCGCATCCGACGCAGGACCCAAGACTTTGATAATCAGGCCGGCTGAGGGCTACCTGCAGGCAGATAACCCAAATGTAATGACTGCAACAGTGAAACACGAAGAATATCTAAAGTAAGACCCCAAAGGAGGTATGGGGTCCTTTATCAATGGTCCAAGAAGAAAACCCCCTTCATGAACACTTTGCAAAGCCTAGAAGAAAAGGTAGATTTGCTGTTCTCAAGGAAATTTGAAATCGCCAACTGGAGCTTGATAGTAGAAAGGCTTGTTTCCACTTGTAAAAGTGAAGACAGAAACAAGAGAATGTCAGAAACAGAAGCGGAATAAGGATCCAGATTCCTGTCCTTGGCCCAAATGAAGAACCTTTTCCACTTGCTGTGGTAAAACCTTTCTAGTGGAAAGTTTCTGGAAGACCAGAATGACACGTTTAATGGGAAAAGGAAGCCTGGACTGCTTTACTATCATTGGAATTGGAGAAACCACTTGTTAACTGGAGGGTCGAAAGATTTGGGAGAGGAAGTCCCAACGGATGGGAAATCAGATTCTGACTGGGATCCAGTATCCAGGACGGATACTTCACATAAGACCTGATCATGGGGAACCACGAATGAATATGCCAAAAAGTTGCAATAAGGATCAGAGAAGACATCAGCCATTGCACTTTTTGTAGAACCTTGGGAATTAATGGGACAGGAGAATAGACATAAAGGAGACCGGAGGCCAATTATGGACTACAGCGTCACTTGGTGACTCCTCCTGAATGGGGATTAGGGCGAAGTACTTGCTGCATTTCTGCTAGACTGGGGAGGCAGAGACATCACAGCATGGTAATGCCTCAAGAGGGCCATGAGGAACCAATAGTCTAGGTACAGAAAGACCTGAAAACCCTGCAAGCGCAGGTGAGCCACTACCACTGCCATGCACTTGGTAAACATCTGAGAGGCTGTGGTAAGACTGAAGGGTAGGGCTTTGAATTGGTAATGACTGGTCCCTAGCCAGATGCACAGATGTCTCTTGGACTGCCTGTCTATCTTGACATGGTAGTAGACGTCCTGGAGATCTACCGAGCACATCCAGTCACCTTTGCATAGGAGGGGCAGAATAAACTGAGCAGTAACCATCTGGAGCTTTGACTTCTTTACTGACAGATTGAGCTCGCTGATGTCCAAAATTGGACGCAGGTCCCCTGTCTTCTTTGGCACTAAAATGAAGCACGGATAAGTACTGGATCCTCTTTGCCTTGCTGGGACCTCTTGGACAGCTATTAGAAGAAGTTACTGAACTTCTTTGAAGGCCAACTCCCTCTGACTGGGTGCAACGTCGGAGAGGAAACTTCTTATGGGAGGGGGCTCTGAAAAGCCCCTGGATACGATGTTTAACACCCACAGATCGGAGGTTATATATCTGTCCAGGCTAGTGGGTGTAGAGAAAGGCAACCCCCCAACTGCTTCCAGGGGAGAGCAGTCAGGCAACACTTCAGGAGTGCTGTGGGGGCTACTCAGAGAATGGCCCCCTAGAGCCCTAATTTTGTGGACCCCCCCCCCGCCTCGGTAGCGGCATTGACCACTGAACCCTCCTCCCCTGCATCTGAAAGAGAAATTATCAGGAACATCCTGAAATGAGGACTGCATCTTTTGGAATCACATCTTCCTGGTTCCCCATTGGGTCTTACAGAAAAGACCTCTGGTGGGCAGAAAGCTCGAGTCCAACCGCAGACAGTCTTCCCTTCCTGCTCACTTCAGGACAGAGTATCCTTTACAAAAGGTCCAAACAAGGTAGAATAGCCAAAGGGAGAGTTAATAAAGGATGCCTTGAAGGGCTCCATAAACCCACACAAGTGCAACCAGGCATGATGCCTCACAGTGATCCCAGTACCTGCTGCCTAAGAGGTAGCTTCCGCAGCACTAGAAATTAACCTCATCATGAAGTTCGCCAGGGAAGTCAGAGTGGATAACTTGGGAGACACCATTTTAAATGCCTCTGCCAGCAATAACTCTGTAAGAGAAGTGGTGAGTTCTTGGACCAAATCCCTTTGGAGGCAGGTAAAATGTACCAAATAGTTAACTGCCCTCAGACTGAAAGTTGCTGAGGCACACACATGCTTCCCAAAGTGGTCCAGCTCCCAAAACTCCGTTTGGAGGAAGGAACATGGAGCTCTGCTCAGCCAGCTCCTTTTTAGTGGCAGTGGCCACCATAATGGCATCAAATGGGACACCCTTGCTCCAGAAAACACAGTCTGCAGAGGGGCTAAGAAATCTGAAGGCATGCTTGGGGACTGGTTCCACAGTGTCTGGTTCCTTCCACTCCCTGCTGGCAATTAAATACACCAAATCGTCAGTACGGGTAGACACTCAGGAGGTAGACAGACCCATCCCGAAGGCTTTCAGAAACACGACTCCTCTGAAGACAGGGTTTGGGGAGACCATCTTCCCTTTTGCTTTAAAATTTCAAGGATGTCCCCAAAGTAGATCAGTCTCGTTCCTCAAGGTCCGTGTCCTCAGTGAGGGACTCCAAGGGGGAGTCCAAGTGTTTCCTCTTGCACTTCCTCATATGATGTACTTCCTCGTTGGGGGGTCCTGGGAAGATTCAGAAGAGACAGGGACTCCCCAGAGGGGAGGAATGCCCCTGAAGACTCAAATGGGAGGGCTGACCCTGGAGAGAATGAGAGACCACACCAGCCGTCACAGAGAGAGGCAGGGAGGAAGCGGGAGCAGCAGCAGAAGAAATGCCAGACCTGGAGAAGGTCCTCTACCACCCTGAAGGCTAACAGGCTGGAAGCAGGTCCATCCCCCACATCTGAGGGAGAGGTCCCCCGGAGTGGAGGAAGGAGCCCATAAACAGCACCATGACCTCCAGATAATACCAACTCAGAACTGTCAAAGGCTGAAGAGCCGAGGTGAAGGGACCAGTCTGAATAGATGGTACCAGACCCTCCCCTCCTGTGGAGCCAGCGTTGATCACACCAGAATGGGGCTCACCCCACTCCAAGGGAAGGGGGACAGAGTAAGCCAAGGACCCTACCAGAGCCAAGGAGGGGATGCTCATCTTCGCTGGAACATGGCTGCAGACATCCCAGTCCCTAGGTTCCAAAGCCACTGGAGTCAGAAAAGGAGAGTGAGAGGGTGAGTGCCCCCCCCCCCCAGCTGGATGAGCTGGAGAAGCAAAGAGCCCCAACTCTAATTGGGCCTTGAGGAAGCTCCTCATCATTTTGTCCATATCCAAAGGTAAAAACTCCTCAAAAACCCGGAGGAGGCAGAAAAGTGGGTGGACATGGTGGGAGATCTTCCCAACCTACTGTGATGCTCCGGGGTGTGGCTCCGACGTCTTGGAGCCAATTGCGAAACTTGTTTGGAGGTAGGAGGAGTGACTACCTCCTCAATAATAATGATTGGATCCAAAGCTCCTGTCTGACCCAAAGGCCTGGCCGATGCAGCAGCTAGATCCGATGAACCTGTCAGATCAGAGGCTGGTCTGGAAGTCTCTGATCCAAAGAAGCCCTGGGTCCGAGGGATGGCTCCAAGGCTCTTGGTTACGAAGGCTTCAGATTAGAGGTATAGCGGGCTGGAATCGGATCTGGGATCCTGGGATCTGACAGTTACAGTTTCTTGGTGGGAGCAGGCTTACCAGAAGGGTCAGAAGAAGAAGCCTTCCCTGGTGAGACAAATGGCCCACCCATGAGCTATCCCCTTAAACAAAAGTTTGTTGCTGCAGTCTGCCAAGGCCCCGGGGTTGAATACGACACAAATGTCGCATTCAACCTCCAGGTGCGGAGCACTCAAACAATACAAGCACTCTTCATGCGAGTCAGAATTAGGAATCTTCCGATCACAGGAGGAGGAGTGTCTCTTAAAGCCAGTTATCTTATCTGACATACCAAACTCACACACATAAATTAACCAAAAGGAAAAACCAGTCCTAACAGCCAAGAGAAAAAAGGGCGCCAAAAGAACACACACTCCAAACTAACACTAAACTAAGCTAGGGAGGGAGGTAAACAGCTACAGCTACTATAAACACCACCTACACTAAACAAACTACTACTAAACTAACAACACTACACTAACCAACACTAGAAAAAAACTTAGAAAGAAACCACTTATCTGCTACAGCCAAAGGAACACATCTACACTGAGCACACGGCAAATGAGACCTGGGGAATGTGGGGCAGCAGGGTATTATGGGAGAGGGAGGAGCTACAGCCTTGGATCCATCTGTGTTATGTTGCAGGCTCGGATCCAAGACCCTATTGTGATGAATGATGACAGGGATAACATCAGATGAACCTAAGCTGTTTGTTGCAAGTGGAGTCAAATACGCTTGTCTAAGAAATATCCCATTTGTGAACTATGTCTAGGAAGACCTCCCTTTTCAATATCCATTCATGAGAGTCTCCCATGCATCTGTTTATTGAATATGCAAGAATATTGTCCTAGGAAAGAATGTAAATTGCTTGCAGGGACAGATTTGCTTATATAGCTTGGTCCAAAGCCAGAAGAACCTGCCTACATACCACATGACTGTTGTGTTGTCTGTGAAAATCCTGAAGGTCCTGGATTCCATATGTGAGAAAACTCCTGCAGAGTCTGTAAAGCCTGAATGAGTGCCTTCATCTCTTTCACATTTATGTGGTCCTTCCTTTGTTTGAGGGTTCACTGACCCTACACCGTTAAGGAACCAATCCATACACCCCTAAACAAAATCTGATTAATCTCTGTGCAGTTCCTGAATGAAAACAGTTGTTCTGAAATACAGTCCTGGATTCAGCTGGATTTGTTCTGAAATACAGTCCCGGATTCAGCTGCACCTGAGAGATCCATCAATGTAAATCTTTTTAGAAAAGGCAAAACTTGAATCTGAGTGACCAATCAGTTACACTGTTGAGATCACAGATACTTTAGGTGCCATTAGAGCTTTCTCATGTGAAGTGTGGTGAAGCGATCCATGTTGATTAAGATAACATGGACCCCAGAGCCCTTAGAATTTCCTTTGCAGAACAAGACTGAAGAGAAGGAAGGGACTGAAAATACATGGACAGTCTCTGCATTTCTCTTGTGGGAGAAGGAATATCATTAGACATGTGTCCAGCCAAGGCAGACTTTTTTAGATTGATTGTGAAGCCCAGCCTCTGCAGAAGGAAGGTAGTGCAGTTGAGATGTCTTAGAAGGTCTTCCTAAAAGGTTGCCTGTATAAGGTGGTCATCAAGGTATGGGAATACTTGAATTCAAAGACTCCTGAAAAAGGCAATAGCTGGAGCTAGGCATTTTGTGAAAACCCTGGGGACAGTGGATAACCCAAAAGATAAAACAGAGAATTAAAGTGTGATGAACAAACCAAAAACCTAAGAAATGCCCTATAATAAGGGTGAACAGGAATATAAAGGTGGGCATCCTTCTGGTCCAAGGATACCAGAAATGTTTGTGGTAAGATAAAGGGTAGAAGAGATTGATATGAAAGCATTTTCAAAGAAGGTGCCTTCAGAAAAGTACAGAGTTGAGACAAGCCCAAAATACATCTCTATTCTTTTCTGGGTACCAGGAAAAGTCTGAAATAAAAGTCCTTTCCTAGATGTTCTGATAGTACTGATTCCATGTTACCTTGGTAGAGAAGACACTAAAAAGTAGGTGGGAGAAGGTTCACCTAATTGGATGGAGGAGGAAGAATGCCTCTAAATGCTGGAATATCTGTCAGTGTCATTTTGTCTTTTTGACAGGGGAGAGGTGGACCAACTGGGAGGAGGGGGCAGAAAGTAGGCTGATTTGTTTGGAAAGGGAGATTTCCCAAGACCTGGAATTTCTTGTAGGTTTTTCCTGAAATCTCTTCCTAGGCATCTTTCTGACTTTCTGAGCAGATTTAAGGTATCTACGGGAAAACGCAGCAGTCCTAGCTGGGTAGTTCAGAAAAAAACAGTAGCACTGGATGTAACACAGCAGAATATTCAATTTACTGTAAGTAAGCACTTTCAAGGGTTCACCTCTTCATCAGACTTGGATATAAATGACTTAAAACAACCATATTTCTCATATCTCCTCCCCTTTTCCTCACTGAGGCGGTCGAGCAAAAATGGATTATGTTACTACGCGCTGATAAAGCGCCAGGTTTGAATATGGTCTCCATCAAATCCTTCCTGAAAACCAGACAGTTGAGACACTAGTGTTTTAGTCTATTTATGTTGTGATGTTCAAAACTGTTAATATGGCTTTAAATAAGTTTTTTTTAATTGATGTAATTAATGCTAATTGGAGTACTATTTAATGTGGTTGTTTTAAGTAATTTTTATCCAAGTCTGATGAAGAGGTGAACCCTTGAAAGTGCTTACTTACAATAAATTGGATATTCTGCTGTGTTGCATCCAGTGCTACTCTTTTTTTTTCTTGATTGCTCCGTTTCGCTCTGGTTGTTTTATTGCCCGAGGCCATATTTCTTGGTAATTCTAGCTGGGTAGCTCCTTTGACACACAGTTCCTTTGACACACGAGCCCTGAAGTTCGAGAGATTTTCTTAAAATCTTGCAATGTTTTAACTTTCTCCTGCAAAGATCTGATCACGTTTACAACAGCAGGAGGATCAAATAGAACATCCCAGTTAATACGCGAGTCAAACAGCTTAGCGTTGACATCTTCAGAAAGGGACTCAGAACAGAGCCATGCAAATCTCTGAGGAGCCAGTAGCTGCCACCCAAGAAAAAGCTTTCACTGCATCTTAACTACTGTATATTTAGACAGGGATAACCTGCTGCTTAGTTTCAGAAACCTTAAGGATAGTCAAAGTTTTGATCAGTTTACCAAGAATAGCAAACAGATATTTTGTCATTTGGGATTGAAAATTCAATGCCCTGAAAGCCGAAGGGGCAGAAGTGTAAACCTTCTTTCCACATCTCTCCATGGCCCTACAGTCTCTGAAGGTAAAACATTAGCAGCAAGTAAAAGTTAGGAAGACTTGTGAGTGGAGACAGAAGGATCCACCATAAGATTTTATACAAACATTTTAAATCCTCTGGCAATTTATAAAACCAATCGGGCCTCTTAGGGCGTGGAGCTGGGAATCACATGAGGCAGACATGACTGCAAATGCATCTAGAAAGGCCTCAAAACTGGAGCTATATGTGCTGGTACAGGAGCTCCTACCTTCAAGAAATGTTAACACCTCTTCTGCACATTTTAAACTTATCTAGATTTCCATTAAAAATGCTGTACCAGTTTATGATGGTTTCCCCAAAGGTGATTTCATCAACAGGAGAGTCAGAGGGTAAAGTGTCTTCAGCATCTGAAGCCATTTGGTCTGGAGAATGAATCTGAAATATGTAAACTAGTGTAAGCTCATCTGAATCAGATTCTTCCTCTTCAGAAGAGGAGAATTTGTCTCATCTTTTCTGAGAAGGAGTAGGAAGACAGGAAGCAGGCTTGAGAGACAAAATGGCCTTATATATGACGTGAAAATTCTATTCATTTCTTTTCTTGAGGTGTCTGAGAAGAAAAGTGTTTTTTCTTTAGGTGTGACATCTACTTTTACAAAATCCAGCATACTAAATCCTGCTGGACTTCAATCAAGGATTCAGGCATCTCTTCCCTAACTCGATTTGAGGTATGTCCTCCAGTCCCCTCTGAAATAATAAGCCTAGGTTTCCCCTTCTCAGCTCTGTTTGGTATGATCAGTCATACAGGAAATAAAAGAATCAAAATGCTATTACCAGCCTCCAGCAGGGTCTTGGCAGCAGGAGCCTGAGGCATACTTTGAGTTCCTGCAGCACCTCAAAGGATATGCCCATGTCTGACTGTGCAAAAGATGTCTCAGGCCTAGGCCTTCTGAATTTCTTTTTTTGTGCAGGCAAGACATCAGATGCTAAGGGTTCCACCATTTTGGTATGGATGAGGTGCATCAGTGGATCAAACGCTGGGCCTCTAAAGTGTACAGTGAGGAAAGATGCTTATGCAGAGTTTTTGGAACAAACAACTAGAGAAAAATCTGACAATTCTTATACTTGTGCTTGAGGCCAAGACAAAACAAGCACTGGGACTGGAGGTGCTCATAAGGAACCTGTCTATCATGAACATATTTCCTTCTCTTAGCGGACATCAACCTGTTTTTAAACACCAAAGGTGAAGGGAAAAAAGGAAGCTTACCCAACAGGGCACTTACCTGAATAAGCAAAGGCAGAGAACACCAATGACCACCTGAGTACAGACAGGTGTGAGACCTGTGTTCGGGCTGATGGCAAGATAGTCTGAGGATCTTACACTCATATATCCACTTATGTACCTTTACACCTGTGGGATTAGGTCATACATTAGAAACAATCATATGGAAGTTTTTTGGGGGGCTTTGATATCCAAGCCAAATGTCAAGTTACCTCAGCAAGATAACCCAACTGTATTGGAATACTGCAATAGTGATCTAATGAAGGGCATCAACACAATGAATCTTAGAGAGTCCCTCTCACTCTTCAGGATGGCCCTTGATATCAATGGAAACAGTGGAAACACATATAAGAACATTCTTGTCCACCGGAATGAAAAAAATATGTTTTACAGGCCTGTTTGCAAGAAATCCTGGAGCAGATTTTCTTCAGTTGTCTGTTCTGACAGGAGGCAAATGGATCTGCTTGAGGAGTTCCCCACAACTGGATCAGTTCCTGGAAGACCTAATTATTCAATTTCCACTTGTGAGGGTTTGTCCTCATCCTGCTCTGCTGGTCTACCACAACATTTTGCTCTGAGAGAATGTAAAGGCTGGAGGGTTGAACAGTGCTGAATTGTTGCCTCTCAATCTGCCATAACCAGCCTGCACAGTGGGCAAGATCTGGTGCTCCCCCATTTATGTTCCACATCACTGTGGTGTTACCTGTGATTACCTGAAGTTGCCCTGGAAATGACAGACAATGCAGAAAACTGACAGCATGAACAACAGCTAACATTGCTGACACGGAAGTGCTTTGGCCTCTCCACTTTCTTCCACAAACCTTGCACTTTTTTCACCACAGAGACAGCCTCCATACAAAATCCAATCCAGCAGTTCTTACAGACTATATAGTGGTAGTCAGAGAAAAAGGGGGGCCCTACAGTCAATGAGACATGATCTCTCCACCAAAGCAAATCTCTTACCACAAAGCCCAACAAAGGAAACAAGAATGTCAGGGGGGTAAAGATGTTGGAACCATACTGTTTATAAGAACCACTGAATTTTTCTCATATGTAACCTGGTAAAGGTAATCATGAGAATAATAGAAGCCACAAACCTGGAGGTATTATCCTGTAGAAGTCTGAGACGAAACAGAGAAGCTCAGGAACAATTCCAAACATAGGTCCACTTTTTCATGAGGTAGGAATGCCTTTTGCATGGAGGTATCCCAAAGGCACACTAGGAATTCTATCCTGCGAGAGGGATGCTGACCTGGAATCCTAGACTGGGAAAGATTTCTTACCCATGTAAAGGACTAACGGCACTCTCAAGACCCACAGAGTCAGCACAGTCATAAGAACACTATAAAGAAAGTACAGTTGTGTACACTTACCATAAATGTAGATGTTCAAATGTATTCACTATTGCAGTCATCACATTTGGGTTATCCCTGTCAGGGTAGCCCTCAGCCGGCCCAAATACCAGAGACTTAGTATTTCTGCATCAGTTGCTGTCACTTCGGGACTGACGTCAAGTCGTCAGGAGTATAAAGTAAGGCAGCAGACGCCATTACATCAGTTTGTCTTGCCCTAACGTGTCAGAGGCCCCCAAGTAGGAGCTAGGTTCTGGTGGAAGAACCCCACCAGTGGAAAATAAATACCAATAATGTCCCTTGTAAAGAAAGAGAATAAAAGAGGGATGGAGGGAGGGAAACCAGGACTGCAACAGTGAATACACTTGAACATCTACATTTATGGCAAGTGTACACAACTGTACTATGTTCTTTGTGTTTAACTGTTGCAGTCATCACATTTGGGTTGATTCCCAAAGCTGAGGAAATAGGTGGAGGCAGTCAAGGAAACTAGGGGCTGGCTATGACGCCTTGCAAGACTGTAGAGGCAAACCCTGCCCTGGATTTGGAGAGGAGAGGCAGGTGGTAATGCTTGGTAAAAGTGTGAACAGATGTCCAGGTGGCAGCATCCAGGATGTCCCTGGTGGGGACTCCTCTGAGGAAAGCTGCAGAGGTGGAGGCTGCTCTGTTGCAGTGTCCTGACCCCCTTGGGGGGAGGCTTTCCATGTTGCTTGTATGAGACATGAATGCAGTGTGCTATCCATTTGGAGATGGTTTGTTTGGAGACAGCTTTGCCTTCTGCCCTTGTAGCAAAGCTAACCAGCAAATGTTCAGAATTTCTCAAGTATTTCGTCCTGTCTAGGTAGAATCTGAGCTGTCTATGCACATCCAGAGTGCAGAATCCTTTCACCCTTGTTCTGTGGATTAGTCAAAAAGGTGGGCAAATAAATGGATTGATTGAGAGCCACACTGGACACCACATCATGGGCATGAAGGATGGGTTAGGTCTGAGAGATACCTTGTCAGCATGGAAGATTATGAAGGGTTCCACAGCCATGAGCGCTTGCAGCTCAGACTCTTCTGGCTGAAGTGATGGCCAGAACGAATGCTGTTTTCCAGGAGACAAATTTTAGCTCTGCAGAAGAAGCTGGTTTGAAAGGGGCAGGGTGAGTTTTTCCAGTACAATGTTAAGGTCCCAAGCTGGTGTTGGTGCCCTTCTGGGTGGCCTCAAGTTGCTGGCCCTCTTAGGAACTGTTTGATCAAGGGGTGTGAGAAAAGGGGCTGCTCAGTGGGAAAATGAGCAGAAATAGCAAAGGCATGAATTTGTATAGAGGAGAAAGACAGCCCACTGTGTAGAAGGTCAGCTAAGTAATCCAGGATGAGAGGGAGGGAGGGCTGTGCCATATTGGGTCCCTTAGCCTGGATCCAGGTGCAGAACCTTCTCCATTTGTCAGCATAAGAATTTCTGGTGCTAGGGCACCTGGCCTCACGGATAACATCTAGAACCGGTTTACTGAGGTTGGCAGATTGGTTAGGGAATAAGCCAAGCTAGCAAATTGAGTGTCTGCAATTGGGGATGCATGAATTCCCCTTCCCTCCGGGTCAGGAGCTTTGGAATCTGAGGAAGATGCCAAGGGGCCAGTGGGGACACGCTGTGTGGCAAAGGGTGCCAGCGCTGCTGGGGCCAGTCTAGCGCTATAAGAATGGTCCTTGGTTTTTCCTCCATTTTGAGCAGTACCCTGGGAATGAGAGGTAGTGGAGGAAAGGCAAAGACCAATAGACTGACCCAGAAGGACAGGGCATCCACTTTACAAGCCATGCAGTGATGCTCCCTGGTGCAGAATTTGCTGAGCTGACGTAAGTGTGAGAAGCAAAGAGGTCGACCATCGGTGTGCCCCATATTTCTGAGTTATTAGGGTGAAGGTTCTTCTGTTGAGCTGCCACTCATGTGGGTCCAGAAGATTTCTGCTTAATTGGTCTGCTAGAGAGCTGAGAGAGCCTGGAAGGAATTGTGCTAACAAATGTAGTTGCATGGCAGAGGCTGTGTGCCAAAGGGTCATGGCCAGCCTGCATAGAGTGTAGGAGTGAGTCCCTCCCTGCTTGTTGATATACCACATCTCAGTGATGTTGTCTGTTTTGATCAGGAGAGCCCATGGAGAGAGAAGGGACTTGAAGGCTATCAAGGTGTGCTGCACAGCCATCATCTCTTTTTGACTGATGTGCAGAGGGATTTGCTGCGGGCTCCATTGGCCCTGTATGCACTTGCCATCCAGGTGTGCACTCCAAGCATAATCTGATGCGTCTGTGGCAATCCTTTGTTGTGGGAGCATGCTGCTGCCCACCAAAGAAAATCTTTTCTGAGGTAAGAAATTATAGGTAGAAGAGTTTCCAGGTCTTGAGAGTGTTGACACCAAAGGCTTTTTAGGTACCACTGAAGTTTCTTCATATGCAGTCTGACATATGGAATGAGTAGTATGCAAGATGCCATGAACTCCAGAGCTTGCAGGATTCTTCCTTGCAGATAGCTGGGGCCTGGTGGCTAGATGAGAGAAGTAGGTTGTCAAGAAAATTTGTTTCTCTGGTGTAAGGTATGCCATCTGGGATGCTGTGTCCAGGTTTGCTCCCAGGAAGATAATCCTTTGGGTGTGCACCTGTTTGGATTTCTTTTCGTGGACTGTGTAGCCTAGGGAGGTTATTAGTGTCTTTACAAAGGACAGGTGTTTGAGCAGCTTTTCCTGGCTGTCCACCTGGATAAGGCAGTCATCTAAGTATGGGTAAATCTGAATATTTCTTTGTCTGCAAAAGGCAATGGCCGGAGCCAGACATTTGGTGAAAACTCTGGGAGCAGTAGATAAGCCAAAGGGAAGTGCAGAGAACTGAAAGTGTTGAGATTCTGCCCTGAAATGGACATATTTCCTGCATGATTCCCTGATGGGCCTACCTCCACATGCCTCTTTTAGATCTAGGGTGGCTAGCCAAGTATCCTTGGAGAGCATGGGAAGCAGCTGTTGGAGGGTGAGCATTTTGAATTTTGGGATCACCAGGAAGGTATTCAGAATGGATAGATCGAGGATGGGGTGCCAGGTGCCCTCTTTTCTGGGCACCAGAAAAAGTCTGGAGTAGAAACCTTGGCCTATCTGTTCTTCAGGAACGTGCTCTACTGCCCTAATAGAGAGCAGGGAAAGGATTTGCTTTTGAGACTCTGCCTACTGGTTTGGTGGTAGATCTGGGAACCCTTTTGGGGTTGGAAGGGTGTGGAAGGAAATTTTGTATCCCTGAGACATTATGTTCAGAACCCAGTGGTCATTGGTAATGGTGGCCCAGGTGTTTGCATGAAAAAAGAGTTTTCCTTCTAGGGGTAAGAGAAGGTGGGCAGAAGTAGGGGGTGGGGGAGGCGAGTCATCGTGAGTTCTTACCATAAGGGGGTGGCTTAGAAAGTACAGTTGTGTACACTTACAATAAATGTAGATGTTAGAGTGTATTCACTGTTGCAGTCATCAAATTTTGGTTATCATGCCAGGGATAGCCATCAGTCGGCTCGAATACCAGGTCTTCAGTGGTATAAAATCAGGCAGCCAACGCCATTACATCAGTTTTTCTTGTCTTGTCAGGAGCCCCCATATAGGGAGCTATGCTATGGTGGAAGAACACCACCAGTATAAAGTAAATACTAAAAATTACCTGTAAGTAGACAGTGAAAGAGAGAGAGAGACCAGGGAGATGGAGGGGGAGAAACCAGGACTGCAACACTGAATACTCTTGAACATCTACATTTATGATAAAAGTACAGTTGTGTACACTTACCATAAATGTAAATGTTCAAGTGTATTCACTGTTGCAATCATCACATTTGGGTTATTTGCCTGCAGGTAGCCGTCAGCCAGCCTGAATATCAGAGTCTTCAGATTTCTGCGTTGGATGCTGTCAGGTCGTCAGGGGTATAAAACATGCAGCCGACGCTATTACATCAGTTTTTCCTTGCCCCAGATATCAGGTGACCCCACAATAGGAAGCAATTATATGGTATGGAACATCCCCAGCAAAAAGCAAATACACATGATATAATATATGCCAAAGAAGGTGGAAAGGTAAAACCAAGAGAAGTCAGGAGGCTGGAAGGAGGGTAACCAGGACTGCAACAGGGAATACACTCGAACATCTACATTTATGGTAAGTGTACACAACTGTACTATGTTCTTCGTGTTTCACTGTTGCAGTCATCACATTTGGGTTGATTCCCAAAGATAAGGAAGGGTGGAGGTAGTTAAAGAGCATTAGGGCTAGCAAGAAGTCCCTGTAAGACTGCTGTGGCAAATCCAGCTCTGGATTTAGAAAAGATAGGCAGGTGGTAATACTTGGTGAAAGTATGTGCAGAGCTCCAGGTGGCAGCTTCCAGGATGTCCCTGGTAGGGACTCCTCTGAGGAATGCAGTAAAGGTAGATGCAGCCCTGATGAAATGTGTTCTTATCCCCTGTGGGGTAGGTTTTCCATGGTGTTTGTAGTAGAAAAGGATGTAATGTGCTATCCATTTTGGAAATGGATTGCTTTGAAATGGCCTTCCCCTCTGCCCCTACAGCAAAGTTAACTAGCAGCAGGTCAGATTTTTCTGAGAGGCTTAGTCCTGTCCAAATACAATGTAAACTGTCTGTGTACATCTGGATAATGCAGTATCCCTTTCCCCTTTATTCTGAGGATTAGGGAAAGAAGTAGGCAAATGAATGGACTGGTTTAGAGACACACTAGACACCACACCTTGGGCATAAAGGATGGATTAGTCCTAAAGGAAACCCTGTCCCATGGAAGACAATGAAGGGTTCCCACTGCCATGAGGGCCTGCAGTTCAGATACTCTTCTTGCTGAAGTGAAGGCTAGAAGTAAAGCTGTTTTCCAAGAAAGGAATTTCAACTCTGCTGTAGCAGCTGGTTCAAAGGGGGGGGGGGGGAGTGAGTTTTTCCAATAAAAAGTTAAGGTCCCAGGCTGGACTGGGAGCCCTTTGAGGGGTCTCAAAATGTTGGCCCCTCTAAGGAATTGTTTTAGTAGGGATGATAGAAGAGGGGTGGCTCAGTATTACAATGTGCTGATATGGCAGAGGCATGAATTTTAATTGAAGAGAAAGATAGGCCCTTGTGGAGCATTTCTGTTAAATAATCTAGAATATCAGATACACTGGGCACCATTGTGCCCATCCCCTGAGCCTGGCTCCAGGAACAGTATCTTTTCCACTTTTTTGAATAGGATTTTCTAGCACTACGCCTCCTTGCCTCAAGAATGACATCCAGCACCTGGCTTACTGAGGGTTGCTGGAGGTGAGGTCAGGGAATTAAGCCAGGCTGCAAGGTTCAGGGTTTGAAGCTGAGGGTGCAAGATCTGGCCCACCTGCTGGGACAGCAGGGAAGGGGTCTGAGGCAGGTGCCAAGGTTGTAGCACGGTCAGACTGTGCAAAAGGGGTACCAGTGCTGGCGTGGCCAGTCTGGTGCAATCAGTATTGTCCTTGGCTTGTTCTGTTTGATCTTTAGTAGAACCTTCGAGAGGAGAGGCAGAGGGGGAAAGGCATAAACTGAGAGTCTTTCCCAGGTAAAGGACAGGGCATCCACTTTCCAAGCTTGGCTGTGGGGAATTCTGGTGCAGAATTTGTTCAATTGGTAGTTCTGAGGGGAGGCAAACAGGTCTACCTCTGGTGTCCCCCATTTGTTCCTCAAGAGCTTGAATATTTTGGGTTCTAGTTTCCATTCATGTGGGTCCATGAGATTTCTGCTTAAGTCTACCAGTGAATTTAGTTTGCCTGGCAGAAATTGAGCTTGTAGGTTCACTTGGTAGCTCAAGGCTGTGTTCCACAGAGCCATGGCTAGTCTGCAGAGTGGGTAGGAATGGGTTCCCCCCTGCTTGTTTATGTACCACATAAGTGTGGTGTTGTCTGTCTTTACCAATAGTTGTCCTGGAAGAATAAGGTCTCTGAAGGCTGTCAGAGCATTCTGTACAGCTAACATTTATTTTTGATTGATATGCAGGTGCATCTGTTTTGGGTTCCATTTGCCCTGAATGCACTTCCCTGCCATGTGAGCCCCCCATGCATAGTCTGATGTGTCTGTTAGGGATTGGGCTGTAGGGGTTAGAGAGAAAGGGAGTCCCTTGTTGTGATAGCAGGCCTCTGCCCACCAAAGGAACTCTGCCCTTAGACAAGGAATAATAGGAATCATCGTTTCCAGGTCCGGAGAATGTTGACGCCATAGACTTTTTTAGATACCACTGAAGTTTCCTCATATGCAGTCTTGCATATGGAATTAACAGAATGCAAGAGGCGATGAACCCCAGGGCTTGCAGGATTTTCCTTGCAGATAGCTGGGTTTTTGTGGCCAGTAGTTTGAAGTAGGTTGTCAAATGAACTTGTTTCTCTGGAGTGCGGAATACCATCTGGGAAGTTCTGTTCAAGCTTGCTCCCAGGAATACAATCTGTTGGCAGGGTAACAGGTGTAATTTCTTCTCATTGTTGGTGTACCCTAGTGAAGTTAGAAGTCACTTTACAAATGCCAGGTGCTGTAATAGCAAATCCTGACTCTCTGCCTGAATCAGGCAATCGTCCGAGCATGAGTAAATCTGAATATTTCTCTGCCTGCAAAACGCAATGGCAGGAGCTAGGCACTTTGTGAATACCCTGGGTGCAGTAGATAAGCCAAAGGGCAGTGCAAAGAACTGATAGTGCATGGAGCCTGCCCTGAAGCATAGGAATTTTCTGCAGGATTCCCTTATTGGGATGTGCAGGTAAGCTTCTTTTTAAGCCTAGAGTTGCCAGGCAGCCTTGGCTAGCATAGGAAAACGCTGCTGAAGAGTTAGCATTTTTAATTTTGCAACCACCTGAAAGGTGTTGAGAATAGAAAGGTCCAGGATAGGACGCCAGGAGTTTTCTTTTCTGGGAACCAAGAACAGTCTCAAATAAAAACCTTGTCCCCTTTGTTCTGCTGGGACAGGTTGTATAGCCCTGATACTGAGGAGAGAGAGCACTTGTTTTTGGGCCTCCATCCACTGGTTTGGGGGGAGGTCTGGCCATCCACTTGGCGTTGGGAGTGAGTGGAGGTGGAATCTGTATTCTAGGGAGACTATGTTTAAAACCAATTTGGTCTTGGGTAATGAGTTCCCAGTTTTTTGCATGCAGGGTGAGCTTTCCTCCTAAGTGAGGCAAGTAGTTGAGCAAGGCTTGGTAGAGTTAGGGATAAGTCACTGTGCCATTGTTCCATAGGGGGGTGGTTTACTACTCCCTGCATTGGAAGTGGGGCCTCCCATTGCTTAGATCTGTGCATAGCCTGATACTGAAGTCTTGGTGGTCTGCTGCTCCTGGGTTTGGACTGAAGACCTGGAAGGGACTGGAAAGGACCAGTTCTTTGAAGGCCAATGCCTACTGGATCTAGGAGGCTGTACTTGTAAGAAATCTTTAACAGTTTGCATAGATTTAGCTTTTTCTTCCATCCTTTTGAGGACTTCTGCTTTGTTGCCAAAAAGGCGCTCTTGGTGTAAAGGTGCATCCAGTAATTTAGCTTTAACATGATCTGGCAAGTTTTGTTCCTTAAGCCAAGCATGCCTTCTAAGTACAGACCCAGTGACAGCAGCCCTGCAAGATGCTTCTAAAGCATCAAAATCTCATTGCAAAGTATGTTTACCTACTTGGTCAGCAGAATGCATTAACTCTTGTAAATCTTTGTGTTCAGCACAGTCAAGAATCAACATAGTTTTCTATTTAATTAATCTCATAATATGCTGCTGATATTTTAACATATGAAACTGGCAATTTAAAGCCCTAATGGCCAGAGTAGCAGAAGTATATGTCTTCTTATCCCATCTGTCTAAAGCTCTAGAATCCCTATCAGAAGGGGATAGGATATCTGGCAGTAGTGGCCTTAATGCCTTTTGGTCCTTGGGAAATGGTCTCTGGATTAGCAGTAGAATTCTTGAAAAGGAATTTGAGAGAGTCAGGTACTCTGTAGTACCTGTCAGGCTTCCTGGGAGCTGGAGGCAGTGTCTGGGGTAAGGCTGGATTCCAAGAAAACATCATCTACAATCTCCAGAACAGGAAGGATAGCTAGAGGCCTGTGGTGAGGCAAGTTTAAAAATTCCCCAAGTCTCTCTTTGGACTGAGAATAGTCCTGACTTTCCCAGTGGAAATACTCCCTAAGAGTATGCAAGGTTTCACCAAAAGAAAAATCTTCTGGAGGGGAAGCAGAGGGAATGGAATCATTTGCATCAGAATCCTCATAAGTAGATAAGGATAAATCCTGGTAGTCAGAAGTAACAGAGATCAGATTCCTGATCAGAAGAATCAGAAAGAAAATCAGTTCTAGGTCTCTTAGCGGGGGAAGGCTGGCTTCTCTAAGGTAATAAGGTCTTCAGACATTCTAATCATTTCTTTTTGAGGCATATGGGCTTGAGAAAGTGCTTTGGTCATCGGTTTTCCAGGCTTAGTGCGAGCTTTAGGCCTGAGGAATTCGGTATTCTTAGTTTGAAATGAAGTCGTCGGTTTGATATGCAAATCGGTAGGCCTGAATACACCCTCAGAAGCCGGTGCCTGCACAGCGGCTCCAGACCCATCCAAGGTAGAGACATCCGCAGGTTCCATAGTCGAAGCATCTCGCGGCATTCCGGACTCTGAGTGGGTCTCAGTAGAGGCCTGCATATCTGTAGTAGTGGGTATCAGGTGCTGGGAAAGCACCTCACCGAGTACCGGCGGACTGGCGACTAGCCGATCGGAAGCATCGTCGGCAGTTTTAGACCTATGCAGTCTGTCTTTATCCTTACATTTTTTTGGAAGATCGATAGTCTGATGGCTTAACAAAGCCATTTCAGAGTATAGAGATCAAGAACTAAAGTATTTCGCTGCAAAAATAGCCAAACAAATAGTTCGGGGGTTGAACAAGGCACAAAACCGACAGCGAGGGACATCGTGGTCTGGGCCTAAACAGGTGATGCAGTAAGAATGAAAATCTCTATGAGGTATTTGCTTTCCACAGGCAAGACAATACTTAACTTTTTCTGACATCGGTTAGAGCAAGAAAAAAGGATCCCCAACGGGGTACTTATCTTTATGAAGACTTCAGGTCTGAAACTTGAAAATGTAAATTTCAGGAGTCGGCCGACCGGCACTTGCGAACTGCTTTTGCTTCGGGCACCACATGGCAGGAAAGGCTGATGTAATGGCGTCGGCTGCATGTTTTATACCCCTGATGACCTGACATCATGGAAAAGCGACTGCATCTGACGTAGTAATCCAAAGACTCTGGTATTCAGGCCGGCTGAGGGCTACCTTCAGGCACATAACCCAAATGTGATGACTGCAACAGTGAAACAAGAACAACATCTTGACTATGTTCTTCGTGTTTCACTGTTGCAGTCATCACATTTGAGTTGATTCACAAAACTGAAGAAAAGGGTGGAGGCAGTCAAGAAGACTGGGGGCTGGCTAGGATGTCCTGCATGACTGCGGTGGCAAAGCCTGTCCTGGATTTGGAGAAGATAGGCAGTTAGTAATGCTTGGTGAAGGTATGAACAGATGACCATGTTGCAGCCTCCAGGATGTCCCTGATGGGGACCCCTCTGAGAAAAGCTGTAGAGATGGAAGTTGCCCTGGTGGAATGCTGTTTGTAGCAGAACATGGATGCGGTGTACTATCCATTTGCAGATTGTTTGGATATAGCCTTGCTCTCTGCCCCTCCTGCGAAGTTGACTAGCAATTGATCAGTTTTTCTAAAAGATTTAGCCCTGTCCAGATAGAATCTGAGCTGTCTGTGCACATCTAGAGAGCGCAAAATTATTTCCCCCTTGTTTTGTGGGTTAGGGAAAAAGGTGGGCAAATGAATGGATTGGTTGAGAGCCACACTGGACACCATTTTAGACATGAATGATGGGTTAAGTCCTGAGGGAGACCCTGTCAGCATGGAAAATGAAGAAGGGCTCTACAGCCATGAGTGCTTGTAGCTCTGATACTCTTCTAGCTGAAGTGATGGCCAGAAGCAAGGCTGTCTTCCAAGAGAGGAATTTTAACTCTGCTGAAGCTGCAGGTTCAAAGGGGGTAGGGTGAGCTTTTCCAACACAAAGTTAAGGTCACAAACTGGGGTAGGAGCTCTTCTGGGTGGCCTTAAGTTGTTAGTCCCTCTTACGAACTGTTTGATAAGAGGATGTGAGAAGAGAGGTGGTTCTGTGCTGTAATGAGCAGAGACGGCAGAGGCATGAATTTTAATACAAGAGAAGGATAGGCCTCTGTGTAGTAGGTCTGCTAGGTAATCCAGGATGAGAGGTAGGGAAGGCTGTGCTGTTCCGGCTCCCTTAGCCTTGATCCAGGTGCAAAACCTTTTCCACTTGTCAGCATGGGATTTTCTAGTGCTGGGGCATCTGGCCTCACATATAACATCTAGGACTTGTTTGCTTAGGCTGGCAGCTTGAGGAGAGGCCAGGGAATAAGCCAGGCTGCCAGGGTGAGGGTCTGCAATTGCAGATGCATGAATTCTCAATTCCTCTGGGTCAGGAGTGCTGGGATCTGAGGTAGGTGTCATGGTGGCAGGGCTGACAGGCTGTGCAGCAGTGAGTACCAGTGCTGGAGTGGCCAGTCTGGGGCAATCAGGATTGCCCTTGGTTTTTCCTCCCTTAATTTGAGCAGTACCCTTGAAATGAGTGGTACAGGGGGAAATGCATAGACCGAGAGGTTTACCCGCTGGAAGGATAGAGCATTCACTTTCCAGGCCTTGCTGTGAGGTTCCCTGGTGCAGAATTTGCTGAGCTGACTGGAGTTGGAAGCAAAGAGGTCCACCTTCGGGGTGCCCCATTTCTGGGTTACAAGGGTGAAGGTTCTGTGGTCTAGCTGCCACTCATGTGGGTCTAGCAGGTTTCTGCTTAAGTTGTCTGCCAGAGAGTTTAGGAAGCCTGGCAGGAATTGTGCTAGCAGGTGTAGTTGCATGGCTGAGGCCGTGTGCCAAAGGGTCATGGCGAGCCTGCAGAGAGGATAAGAGTGAGTCCCTCCCTGCTTGTTGATCTACCACATCACTGTGGTGTTTGTTTTGATCAGTAGAGGCCCCAGGGAGAGTAGGGGTCTGAAAGCTGTCAGGGCATGCTGAAATGCTAGCATCTCTTTTTGGTTGATGTGCGGCTGTATTTGATTTGGGCTCCAATGGCCCTGAATGCACCTGCCATCCATGTGTGCACCCCAGGCATAGTCTGATGCATCTGTGGTGAGGGTCTGAGCAGCGTGGGGTTGTGAGAAGGGAAGTCCCTTGTTGTGGTTGCATGCTGCTGCCCATCAAAGAAAATCTTTCCTTAGACAAGGTATCACTGGTATGACAGTTTCCAGGTCCTGAGAGTGTTGACACCAAAGACTTTTTAGGTACCATTGTAGTTTCCTCATATGCAGTCTGGCATATGGAATGAGTAGAATGCAGGAGGCCATGAACCTTAGAGCTTGCAGGATTTTCCTTGCGGATAACTGGGTTCTGGTGGATAACACAGAAGTAGCCTGTCAGGTAGGCTTGTTTTTCTGGAGTAAGGAATGCCATCTGGGATGCTGTGAACAGGCTTGCTCCCAGGAACACAATTTTTTGCGTGGGGACTAGTTTTGATTTCTTTTCGTTGATAGTATACCCCAGGGAGGTCAGTACGTCCTTTACAAAGGTCAGGTGCTGTAATAGCTTTTCCTGAGTGTCTGCCTGAATCAGGTAATCATCTAAGTAGGGATAAATTTGAATATTTCTTTGTCTGCAAAAAGCAATGGCTGGAGCCAGGTATTTTGTGAAAACTCTGGGAGCAGTGGATAAGCCAAAGGGAAGTGTAGAGAACTGAAAGTGCATAGATCCTGGCCTGAAACGTAGGTATTTCCTCTAAGATTCCCTGACTGGGATGTGTAGGTAGGCCTCTCTTAGGTCTAGGGTGGCTAACCAAGCATCCTTGGAAAGCATAGGAAAAAGCTGCTGGAGGGTGAGCATTCTGAATTTTGGTATCACCAGAAAGGTGTTTAGAATGAGTAGATCGAGGATTGGGCACCAGGTGCCCTCTTTTCTGGGTATCAGGAAGAGTATGGAATAGAAACCTTGGCCTATCTGTTCTGCAGGAACATGCTGTATTGCCCTCGTGGAGAGCAGGGAAAGGACTTGCTTTTTGGCCTCTGCCCACTGGTTTGGAGGAAGATCTGGGAACCCTTTTGGAGTTGGCAGAGTGTGGAAATAAAATGTGTATTCCTGGGACACTATGTTGAGGACCCATCAGTCGTTGATAATAGAGGCCCAGTTGCTTGCATGGAAGGAGAGTTTTCCTCCTAGGGGCACAAGCAGGTGGGCAGAGATAAGGGGTTTAGGTGTAAAGTCATTATGAGTTCTTACCATAAGAGGGTGGCTTTGCACTCACTGTTTTTGAAGAGGAGGACCTCTATTGCTTAGATCTCTGCATTCCCTGGGGCTGCTGTCTGGCGGTCTGCTTCCCCTGGGTCTGGGCTGAGCTGGCCTGGAGGGGCAGGAAAGGACAAGTGCTTGGAGGGGCAATGCCTACTGAACCTCGTGGGCTGGACCTTTAAGAAGTCTAACTGTCTGCATAGATTTAGCTTTTTCTTCCATCTTTTTTAAGACCTCTTCTGCCTTGGTGCCAAATAAATTGTCTTTGTTCAATGGTGCGTCCAATAATTTGAATTGGACATGGTCTGGCAAGATCAGTTCCTTAAGCCAAGCATGCCTTCTAAGTACAGAACCAGTGACTGCTGCCCTGCAAGATGCTTCTAGGGCATCAAAGCCACATTGCAAGGTGTGCTTAGTAACTCGATTTGCAGAATGCATTCGCTCTTGTAATTCTTTATTTTCTGCACAAGCAGGAATGGAAGATATTTTTTGTTTGAGGAGTTTCATGGTATGCTGCTGCTATTTCAGCATGTGGAACTGGCAATTTAATGCTCTAATAGCAAGAGTAGCAGAGGTGTATACTTTTTTACCCCATCTGTCTAAAGCTCGGGAATCCCTGTCTGAGGGGGTGGGATTCTTAGCTGAGGTTGCTTTAATTTCTTTAGGTCCTTGAGAGATGAATTCTGGGTCAGCAGTAGGATTTTTGAAAAGGAATTTGAGAGAGTCAGGGACACTCTGTAGTACCTGTCTGGTTTCCTGGGAGCAGGAGGAAGGATGTCAGGAGTCAAACTGGATTCCATAAAAACATCATCGGCAACATCCAGGACAGGAGGAATGGCCAAAGGTCTGTGCTGTGGTAAATCTAAGAATTCCCCGAGTCTCTTTTTTGACTGAGGATAGTTTTGACATTCCTATTGGAAATGCTCTCAAAGTATCAAGGGTTTCCCCAAATGAAAAATCCTCGGGTGGAGAGGCAGAGGGAATGGAATCCTCTGCATTAGAATCCTCATAAGCTGAGAGGGGTTGCATGTCTTCATATTCAGAAGCATCAGAGTCATCGGACTCCTGTTCAGATAAAACTACTGGAGACAAGTCTCTTTCTTTTGGAAGGGGTAGCCTGGCTTCCGCTAATAAGCATAATAAGGTCTTCCACCATTTTAAGCATTTGAGACTGAGGCTAGGAAGCAGGTGCCTGAGCTTGGGTCATTGCTTTTTTGGGCGTAGTTCGTACCCTGGGACTTAGAAAAATGGTAATTTTAGAAAGAACTGAAGACACGAAAGAAGTTGTCAGTCTGTGTCGAGTATCAGTAGTGCAAAGTACTTTCTAGGAAGCCGGTGCCTGCTCAGCGGCTCCGGACCCATCCAAAGTAGAGACAGCCGCAGGATCCTTAGTCGAAGAAGAGTCTCAAGGCATACCGGACTCCAAAAGGGTCTCGGTAGTGGCCTGCAAATCCACAGAAGTGGGCATCAGGCGAAAGTGCCTCACTGAGGACCGGAGAACTGATGACTAGCTTAGCGGAAGCGTCACTGGCAGTTTTGGACCTGTGCGGTCTGTCTCTGTCTTTATCCTTACATTTTTTTCAGAAGATCGGTAGTCAGATGGCTTACTGAAGCCAAATCAGAATTTGAGGACTTACAGCAAAAATATTTAGCTACAATAAGGGCCCGACGAGGTATAGTTCTGGCATTGAACAAAGCACAAAAGCAACAGCGAGGGACGTCGTAGTCTGGGCCTAAACAGGTGACGCAGTAAGAATGGAAGTCTCGGTGTGGAATTTGCTTTCCACAGGTGAGACGATTGTTAACTTACTTTTTCTGACATCTGTTAGAGCAAGAAATAAAGGATCCCCAAAGGGGTACTTCGCTTTAGAAGACTTCAACTTCAATAGGGAAATGAAAACTTGGGTAGCAGCCGACCGGTACTCATGCGAACTGCTTCTGCTTCAGGCTCCTTGGCAAGAAAGACTGATGTAATGGCGTAGGCTGCCTGATTTTATACCACTGACGACCTGATGTCAGTCCTGGAGCGACAGCAACCGACGCAGAAATACTAAGCCTCTGGTATTCGGGCTGACTGAGGGCTACCCCTGTCAGGATAACCCAAATGTGATGACTGCAACAGTGAAACATGAAGAACATCTCCCTGTTTCTGAAGTGGAGGAAGTACAATGCTTAGATCTCTGCATTCCCTGTAGCTGCTGTCTGGGGGGGGGGGGGGTCTAGGCTGGACTGGATTACTGGGAGCAGGAAAGGACCAATGTTTGGTGGAACAATGCCTGCTGAACCTAGGTGGCTGAATCTGCAAGAAATCCTTAACTGTTTGCATAGATTTTGCCTTTTCTTCCATCTTTTTTAAGACTTCTTCTGCCTTAGTGCCAAATAAGTTATCTTTTGTGCAAGGAGTCATCCAACAATTTAGATTTGACATGGTCTGGCAGGGGCTGTTCTTGAAGCCATGCATGCCTTCTAATTACAGATTCAGTGACTGCTGCCCTGCAAGAAGCTTCTAGGGTGTCAAAACCACAGTGCAAGGTGTGTTTAGTTACTTGACTTGCAGAATGCATTAACTCTTGTAATTTGTTTGATTCTGCCCAAGCAGGAAAGGAAGACATTTTTTGTTTAAGGAGTTCCAGGGTATGTTGCTGAAATTTCAGCATATGGAACTGACAATTTAGTGCCCTGATAGCAAGAGTATCTGAGGTGTACACTTGTTTACCCCATCTGTCCAGTGCTCGGGAATCCCTATCTGAGGGGATGGGATTCTTAGCAGAGGTTCCCTTTAGGCTCTTGAGAAATTACCTCAGGGTCAGCAGTAGGATTTTTAAAAAGAAATTTGTGAGAGTCAGGGACTCTATAGTACCTGTCTGGTTTTCTGGGTGCAGGAGGGAGGGTGTCAGGAGTCAAGCTGGATTAAAGAAAAACATCCTCCACAACATCTAGGACTGGGGGGATTGCCAAGGGTCTGTGCTGTGGAAGATCTAGGAATTCAGAGTCTCTTTTTAGACTGAGGGTAGTCTTGACTCTCCCACTGGAAATGCTCCCTTAAGGTATGCAGGGTGTCCCCAAAGGAAAAATCCTCTGGGGGAGAGGCTGAAGGAATGGAATCCTCTGCATCAGAATCCTCACAAGTCGAGAGGGGTTCCATGTCTTCATATTCAGATGCATCAGATTCATCTGACTCTTGTTCAGACAAAACTACAGGTGACAGATCTCTTTTCCTTTTGGAGGGGGTAGCTTGGCTTCCCCTGACCAGCATGTTAAGGTCTTCCACCATTTTAAGCATTTGAGACTGAGGCAAGGAAGCAGGCACCTGAGAGTGGGTCGTTGGTTTCTTGGGTGTGGTTCATACCCTGGGACTCAGAAACTCAGTCGTTTAGAAAGAACGGTAGTCATGAAAGAAGACGTCGGTTTGTGTCGAGAATTGGTAGTGCGAAGGACTTCCTCGGAAGCCGGTGCCTGCTCAGCGGCTTCAGACCCATCCAAGGTAGAGACGACAGCAGGTTCCTTAGTCGAAGAGTTTTGCGACATACCAGACTCCGAAAGGGTCTTGACAGCGCCCAGCGAATCCACAGAAGTGCCCATCAAGGGCTGCGAAAGCACCTTACTAAGGACCGGAGAACTGACCAGCTTAATATAAGTGTTGTTGGTAGGTTTGGACCTGTGCGGTCTGTCTCTGTCTTTATCTTTACATTTTTAAGTAGATCTGCTGTCAGACAGCTTACCGAAGCTATATCAGAGGACTGTAAGCAAAAATACCTGGCTACAATAAGGGCCCAATGATGGATAGTTCTGGCATTGAACAAAGCACAGAAGCAACAGGGGACATCATGATCTGGGCCTAAACATGTGACGCAGTATGAATGGAAGTCTCAGTGTAGTATTTGCTTTCCACAGGCGAGACAATTAACTTTTTCTGACATCGGTTAGTGCAAGAAAAAAAACATCCCCAACAGGGTACTTAGCTTTAGAAGACTTCAACTTCAATTTGGAAGACGAAAACTCAGGTAGCGGCCGACCGGCAGGAGTGTGAACTGTTTCTGCTTCGGGCTCCAAGGCAAGAAAGACTGATGTAATGGCGTTACCTGGGAAATAGAAGCAATTAAATAATTCAAGGAGAACTTACTTTCTGAAGAGGGTAAACTGGCAGTAATAGTTCTCAATGTCAAAAGACGCCAACAGATACTTTAACATATGAGCCTGATTACTAGAATTCTAAAAGCAAAAGTGGCTGGATAAATTCTCTTCCCAAATCTATCAAAAACTTTCCCATCCTTGTCAGATGGAGAAGTATAAGCATTAACTACATTCTTCTGTAGCAGCAGGATTTAACAAGAAACAGTTGCAAGATCAGATCTGGGATAAGAAAAAGAAACTAAGACTGAAGAAAGTAGAGTAATGTCACCCTTACTACACTTGTAGATGTTCAGATAGATTAATGTGGCAGTACTGATCTCTTGGTCTTCCTGCCATGCAGAAGACCACAACCGGTCCAATTTCCACAGTCTTTACATCATCCCTAGCAGACATACGTAAGAATACAAGAAGGATGTCCATCATTCCAAGATGGCTGCACAATGAGTAATAGCTTAATTCCATCTCTCCCAGTGAGAACACAAACTTAGAAAAGAGCCAGTGAACTTGCTTTTTTTTTTTTTTGGGGGGGGGGGTGTACATTTCAGTAACTGGCTAATAAGTGCACTGCCTGGATGCCAGCAAAAAAGAAATTCAAGACCCAAAAACCTGAAAGAAAAAACAAAAAGGGTGAGAAGAAAACACTGACAGGGAAAAAATTCTGCAGCTGTTCAGCAAAAAGCAGTGCAAGCTTCACCTTTGCTGCAAAGACAAGACCTCCAGTAACCTAAAAGAAAAAATAAGTCAAATGTACTAGGAGCTGATTAAAATAAATGAAACACTGAAGGAATACATCAACCTAAATAACAAAAGTCTGAAAAAATGGAAGGAGCTTTAAATAGATATTCAGATGAGGTGATAAAACTGCAAAAATCAAAGGTCAAAATGAAGAAAAGGCTGGCTGAATGTGAGACTGCTCAAGAAGAGATGTTTAAAAAATAATAGAATTACAGGACTGAGCACATAGGGAAAAAACTGAGATTTTCTGCTGTACCAGAGAAGCTGGAATGAACAGACTGCATTGATTTTATGAAAGTACAAATAAGCAACTCAACTGGTATTCCCACAGCAGGAGCTGTTAATTGAAAGGGCTCCAAATATGGCAATCAAAACGCAACCTCAATGGAGACAATCTGATAAGAAGAAAAGAATAGTTATATAAAATCTTACCATAGCCATAAATGTCCTTCTCTTCTATATGCTGCAGTATTCAGAAAATGAGGGAGTCCACCACTGGCTGACTCGTACAGCCGGCCAGTATACAAAAGTCTACTGCTACTGTGAAGTACGTGTGATGCGGCACATCAGCAAATGTACGTTGGCCATAAAGTGACTGAGTATAAAGCAGACATCAGCATGTACCAACTTCAGAACTGAATGCCACAAAAAGCACTAGCCTTACCTTAGATGAGGAAAACATGCCACCAGAAGCCAAGAAGCCAGGCAAGCAGCAGGGGGAAAGCGGGGGGGGGGGGGGGGGGGACTAATACTGCAGCATATAGAAGAGAAAGACATCTATGATTATGGTAAGATTTTACACAACCATTCTTTGTCTACCTATTCATATGCTACAGTGTTCATAACATGAGGGAGGGTAAAAGTTCAGGCAGAGGAGCAGAAGCAATCTCCACAAAGCCACGCAGAATAGCTCTTGCAAAACCAGCCCTGGACCTGGAAATAACAACTAATTTATAGCGTTTAGCGAAGGTATAAACAAAAGACCAGATAGCTGCCACCAGGATAGAGCAAGTGTCCAAGCCTTTAAAGAAAGCTCCAGAGGAAGACACTGCCTTAGTGGAATGTGTCCAAAGAGGAGAGGAGAGATTCTTTCCATTGGTTATATAACAGAAAGAAATAGCTTTTGAAATTCAGGAGGAGATAGTCTGCTTGGAAACAGGTTGACCCAGAGCCCTTCGGTAAGAGGAAACAAGCTGGCATTCAGACTTGCGGATTGGTTTGGTTTTGTCCAAATATCAGAGTTGCCTATGCACATCTAAAGTGTGCAGAATCCTCTCACTGGAGGATTGAGAAGAAGGGGAAAAAAGGTTGGAAGGTTGATAGACTGACTGAGCAATAACTCATTAACTACCTTAGGGATAAAAGAGGGATTAGTGTGTAAGGAGACCCTATCCCTGTGGAAGACTATGAAGGGGTAAGGAAGACAGATCTTGTAACTCATATACCCTTCTTGCAGAAGTAATGGCCATGAGGAGGACAGTTTTCCAGATACAATGTTGCAGAGAAGAGGAACTTGCTGGCTCAAAGGGGGTCAGGCTAAGTTTCTCCAAGACAAAATTGAAATCCCAATGAGGAAGAACTGGTTTCCTTGGTGGTCTGATGTGAAGGACGCCTTTTAAGAAGAGTTTAACTTCAAACCTAGAAGCTAAAATGGGAGACATAGGCAGACATGCAGAGATAGCAGAAAGATGGGCTTGAACTGAGGAAGAAAACAGCCCACTCTTCATTAACTCACACAGATAGGACAGGACCACTGGAACATCCACTAACAGTGGTTGTAAATCCCTTTTGAGATACCAGACGGAAAATCTCTTCCATTTGAAAATATAGGATTTCCTAGTTGTGGGTTTTCTGGTGTCCTGCAGAACTTGGAGCACGTCCTCAGAAAAAAGGTGTCTGAAGGGACTTAAAATCCCTATCATCCACAGAGTCAGATTTAGAGTTGACATCTGTGGATGTACTAGAGTTTCCTTGTCCTGTGTGTGAGTAGGTCCATTCTGTGGGGTAACTTGTGGTGAGTGCCCTTGGCTAAATGCAGAAGGAGGAACCGATGCTGTCTTGACCAAAAGGGGGTCACCAGCAAGATTTTTGGTTGCTCCAACTGGAATTTCAGCAGGACCTTTTGGAGAAATGGGAAGGGGGGAGAATGCATAGAGAAACAACCCCTTCCAAGAGAAAGCTAGAGTGTCCACCTTCCATGCCAAGGGATGTAGGACCCTGCCACAAAACTTGTCAAGTTGTCTGTTCATGGGGGAGGCAAAGAGATCTACCTGAGGTATACCCCATCAATGGACCATGTCCAGAAACACATCCCTGTGTAACATCCATTCGTGGGATTGAGTCATGGATCTGCTGAGTGTGTCTGCCACAACATTCTGAGTTGAAGGAATTCAGACAGTCTGAAAGGAGTTTTGACTCTGCAAGGCTAACTCTCAGGCCTGTAAAACCAGCCTCCACAGGAGGTAAGACTTGGTCCCTCCCTGTTTGTTGACATACTAGAGGAACGTGGTATTGTCTGTGAACCACCTTAAGATCCCTGGAGAATGCACAGGCTTGAAGATTTGGAAGGCAAAATTCAAGGCCCTCATCTCCTTTACACTGATGTGCTCCCTTGTTTGGCCTGAAAACCGGACATCTCTGACCTTCCAGGATTGCAGTGCTGCTTCCCCCACTTAAGTCAGAAGCATCTGTGTACAGCTCCTGAATCGGGACAGGTGGTTTTAAGGGCAGACCTGGGTTTCTTGCAACCTGAAGTATCTACCAATTTAACTCCCTTTTCAGGCAAGGTAGGAGTCAGATAAACTCCAAAGGATGAGAGTGTTGCATCCAAATTGTCCTCGAAAACCAGTGGAATTTTCTCATGTGTAACTTGGCTAAAGAAAGCATGGGAATTTTGGAGGCCATGAACCCCAAGAGGCTTAGAACTTCCCTGGCAGTCAGGGATTGGGGAAGCAAGTGGTCCTGGAAGTAGGACGTTAGGGACAGGACCTTTTCTGGAGGTAAGGAGGCTAGCATCTTGTTTGTCTGAATCCTACAGCCAAGAAAAAAGTGGTCTTGAGAAGGGATCAGAGCAGATTTCTAATAGTTGATTGTGAACCCTAGACTCTCCAGGTGAGACAACATGAAGGAGAGGCTCTTCTGAAGGATGTCTGGAGATGGGGCCTGGAGAAGTAGGTCATCTAGGTAAGGAAAAATCTGTATGCCCTGTAGTCGGCTATGACAAGAGCTAAGCATTTCGTGAAGATCATCGGTGCTGTAGACAGACCAAAGGGCAAATCACAGAAATGAAAATGTGAGGAAGCAATACAAAAGCAAAAAACTTTCTGAACTGAAGGAGAATGGGGACATGAAGGTAGACATCTTTGATGTCTAATGCCATCATAAAGGCTTAGGGAAGTATGAGAGAAAGAAGAGTAGGTAATGTTAGCATACGAAAGGTGGGAACTTTCAGAAAGGTATTTAGATGGGAAAGGTCTAGAATCGGCCTCCAACTGCCATCTTTCCTGGGAACCAGGAACATCTTGGAGTAAAATCCTTTTCCAACTTGGGAGGGTGGCACTTCCTGAATAGTGCCTTGAGAAGGGCGGTAGTTACTGAGTTCAAGAGAGCTGCCCCCTTCGTGCAGTGGGATAATACATTTTCCAAAGCTGGGGTACTTTACACTCTGAGATGGATCTGTTTATTAGGATGGAGAAAGGATATGCTATGGCTTCAGTGGCTAGTTGGAGGCATTCAGCGGGTAATTTATTGGTGGCTAGAGTTGTTGGTTTGAGTTTTAGGAGTAGTATTTCAATGGTTTTGGTAGGTACTGGGTGGAAGCTAAAGTTGGGGCAGTTGTTTGTTGTGACTGGTGGGGGGGGGTATTTTGGTAGGGGTGGGGATGTTGGTATATGGTTGGTTGTTTGCAAGGGCTTGGATAGTTTCCGTAAAGAATATGTTAAATTGTGTGGGGATATTGTCTTGGTTATTTACTGTTTTAGGGGTGGGGGTTGATGTTTTCCCTGGTTGTAAAATAGAGCTAATTGCTGCCCAGATTTTTTTTGGGTTGTTTATATGTTTGTTCTTTAACTTTTGGTAGTAGGAAGTTTTATCTGTTTTGATAAGTTTTTTGGCTTTGTTGCTTAGTTCTAGGTATATTTGTTTATCTGACTGAGATTTGGTGTTATGGAGGTTAGTCCAGGCTTTGTTTCTGTTTTTGTATCTGGGGTTAGCCAGGGGGCATATTTAGTTTTAATTCTTGTGGTTCTGGGGGGGGGGGGGTGATGGTTAAGTATATTTGTGAAGGTTGTACTGAAGTATAAAACTGCTTCATCAAGAGGTAGGTTTTTTAAGGGAGTCCAGTTACACCTTTGTAGGTCATTTTTGAAGTTGGACAGTCAGAATTTTTTTTTATTCTTAATTTGGCGCATGGTTACATGGGTCAGTTGTGGAGTTTTAGATCCGAGTAGAAATGTGGCTTGGTGGTCACTGAGGGTGTCTGGTAGACACCCATCTAGGGATATCTGTGAAGGATGGGATACAAGTTATCCAGTCTAGTATGGATTGATGTTTGGTTCTCTTGTCTGTTCGTGTGGGGAAGTGATGAGTTGGGTTAGGCCTTGAAGATTAATATGGGAGAGTGGGTTTTGGCTGGAGCAGTTATGCCAGTCAGTATTAAGATCACCTAATAAGATATTTTCTTGGGGGAGGGAGTTAGATAGCCATTCTAGATGATTTTCTGTAATAGAAATATTGTTGCCCGGATAAAGCTGGGAAATATGGAAAAGATACAAATTAAAATGTTTATGGAAGAATTAAATATGCCAATGCTAGAAGTAGATAAGGTTAATTACTAAGATAGGAGGAGATGAGATAAAAATGGTGACATATAACCAGTCTACAGGAAACTCCCCAGGAATAGATGTCATTCCTATGGAAGTTTGGAAGCTAAGAGGGAAAAATAAGAGATCTGGAAGGTTTTGTTTAACAGCATCTTAAGAGAAGCACCAACATCCTGGAGGAGAGCGGTGGTGGCTGTAATACCTAAACAGTGTAAAGGCCCATCAGATCCACCTTCATATGGGCCCATTTCAATTTTAAACCATGACTACAACGTGTTATGTCTATAATGGTTAAAAGAATGGCAAGAGTGATGCCAAAATTGGTAGATATGGATCAATGCAGTTTTGTGGAGGGGAGGCAAACATTTGACAATATTAAAAGAACACTAATGATCCAGAGGGAAGCAGAATGTAAGAAAATACCCCTATTGGTGGGTCTTGATGCAGAAAAAACATTCAACAGAGTGAGATGAGATTTCATGAGCAGGGCAACAGAAGCATTTACATTCCCTGAAAAAATTGTAAGGTTGATTAGGAGGATATATGAGGGATCGGAGGTGAAAATTTAAGTGAGTGGGTTCCTCTGATAATTTCTGCTTGAGCAGAGGAACCAGGCAGGGGTGTGTCCTCTTTCTCTTTTATTTGTGTTATATTTAGAACCACTGGCAAAGAAAAATAAATTCAGGAATATAATTGGTATGTTAGTCAGGAAAAGCCTGCTTTACTTGCAGTTGATATTTTATACCTGATAAAACCAGAAAAAGACATTTCAGTGTTGTGGAACATTTTGAAACAGTTTCAAGTCTTTTCGGGATACAAAATTAATGAAGCTAAAATAAAGGAAATTGCTGTGAACTATGTACCCATACAGGAATTGGTTCAGCGATATCCATATTTATGGGGACAGGATAAAATGAAGTACCTTAGGAGTATGGATTAAAAATTTTGTTGTGTCAGCTAAGGATATGTGGGAAGAGACTACAAAAGATCATACAAAAACTGAGAAACTGGAAGCTCTGTTTTATGGATCTGGATAGCAAGATACAAGCAATTAAAATGCTTTTAGTCCCTTTAGTTTTATACACAGGTCAGGCATATTTTTATCCACCAGAGAAGTAGTTGTGGATAGCAGTTAATAAAGAGCTGAAGGACTTTGCCCGAGAAGGGAAGATGGCAACAGTCAAGTGGAATAAGCAGATTCTTCCAACAGAACAAGGTGTTTTGCCATTACCTGATTTGAAAGGGTATTAGAGAGTTACATGGTAAAGATTCCTACACATAGCACAAGCAGAAAGCTATAGCTCAAAGTGGAAAGAAATGATGAATCAGGGGGAAACTCAAGAAACAGAAAGAGTCCGGGATTATGGATACAGATAGTTAAGGAGAATATCAATAACCATACAGATTATTATAAAGTAGCAGAAAGTATTCAAAGAACTAAGCCAACACAGGAATGGAGAAAGGAGATTCTGACAATAGGGGTGACTGCAATTAGGGATACAAACAATAGGTAAGAGGGGGCTAGAATTTGTTGGAGAAAACTGGCAAAGAAGCCAAGGTATTGGGAGCAAATAATTAGAGAGATGCAACAGTGGGAAGAGGCCAAGAATTTATTTGCACTGCAGGATAAAGACGGTCTTCACTATCAAGGACTGATAGAGTACAGGCAAAGAGAAAAAAACAGGGGGATCCTAAATGAAAACCAGCACTCGTAGAGTTTTTAGTACAATCTAGAACAGATTCTGCTGTTAAGAAGGGATAACTAGTACAGCATTATAAAATGTTGCATGATAACTACAAGAATCAATAAGATGAAGTTTGAAAGGATTGGGAAGAGAGACTGGATAAGCAATTCACAAAGAACCAATGGAGGGGATATATCTACATCTCCCAAATATGCAAGTCTGGAAGATTTAGGATACTTGTTTAGAAGTGTTTACGTAAGTATTTTTATACCCCAAGTAGACTCCAAAGAAATTTTTCTCAGGTAGACAGCAAATGTTGGAGGTGAGATGGGGATGAAAAAGGCAACTGGGAACATTTTTTGGCAGTGTATTGAGTTGACAGACTTTAAAATTTTTCTGCAGACTACTCTATCAGAAATACTGAATGAGCAAATTGGCATAACTAAAGAAATTATTTTTTTGAGCTACGATACAGAACTGATTTGTCTAGACATAGTAAGGCCTTGCTGAGACCAATTATGGTGCCTGCCAAAAAAGCAAATACTAGAAAATGGAAATCAAAGCCTCAATCAACTATACTAGTAGTAGTGAATATAGTAACACAGATAAAACAGCTGGAAATGGGATCTTTAGAAAAGGGTAGGAGCAAATTACATAGAAACAAATTGGAATTGTGAGAACAATACATGCAGAATAATGTTTTGGAGGAGGTATGAGGTTTAAAAGAAGGCAGGATTTGGATGAGCTATGTAATGTTTGACTGACAATGAATAGATAAGTGATGTATAATGTTTGCAATTAAAAATATATCAGTATGGTTTGTTTTCATTTATATAAATGTATGATTGCCTGTGTCATAAGTGATTAAAAGAGGTTTCTTGTTTTAAAAAAAAAAAGAATATTGTCTAACAGCACCATCTTCATGTCTTTCGAAGCACTGTACAAGCAAGTTTGATGCCCAAGGCACAACCTTCCCAGATGTCTGGGTTAGCTAGGGTAGTTATACACAAGGGGAAGAAGGGATGATGAAGGATCTAACTTTAGGAGTCTCCTCTCTCAATTGCACCCAGCAAGGGAGAAAGCAAAGGGTCAGAAGACAGAGGGGTTAGAGGGTGGGACAGCTTGTACTGCAACACTAACCTACTCAAGCATCTACAACTATAACAAGTATGGCACAACGTTATTATGATGTTCTTAGTTAATGCTGCAGTAGGAATTCTTAAGAGGGCTCCCAAAGCCAGTGGAAGGGTTGTAGGAGATGCTGTTGGCCCTTAGGAAATAAGGTTTTACAGGATGGTTGTAGCAAACCTTGCTCTAGCTCTTGAGGTGATGCCTAAATTGACAGCTTCTAGGATGGCCTGTGTAGGAAATTCTTTGAGGGCAGCAGTGGTATCTGCCCTGTGCCTGGTGGAACATGTTTTTATATGATCAGGAAAAGGTTTTCCACAACAAGTGTAACAGAACCTAATGCAGCTGGTTATCCATCTGGATATGGTTTACTTGGAGACAGATTTGTCCTACTTTCCCATCTGTGAAAACCACTAACGGTTGCTCTGCTCTAGTTGGGTTTTTTGTCCTTAGTAGTACCTTATTTGTCTGTGTACATCCGGGGAATGAAAGATTTGCTCTGCTTTGTTCTGAAGGTTTGAAAAGAAAACTGGCAGATGAACGGCCTGGTTTAGAGAAAATTCTAATACCACCTTAGGCATGAAATATGGATTAGTTCCAAGGGTTACCCCATCCCTGTGAAAGACTGGGAAAAGCTCTTTGCACATAAGGGCTTGAAGCTCCGATACGCTCCTTGCAGAAGTGATGGCAATTATTAAGGTGGTCTTCCAAGTGAGCATCGTTAAAGGAGCAGATGCTGCTTCTTCAAAGGGAGGCAGAATAAGACTTTTTTTTAACAATTTATATCCAAGGTAGGAAGTGGGCTCCCTCAAGTGAATGACCTCTTCTACAAACAGCTTCAGGTAGGGGTGAGAATAAAAGGGATGGGGATGGGGTAGACAACCTGAGATGGTAGACATATGAACCTTAATGCTAGAATAAGAAAGGCCCTGGCTGAACAGACCGAAAAGGTACTACTGAACTGACGTGATGTCTGCCTGAAGAGGACTGCTGTACTTACTATTGCACCATATATAGAATCTCTTCAATTTTGCTAGTTATGATTTTCTCCCTGCCTCCTTAAGGATGGTTAGCACCTCACAGGGGTAGTTGACAGTTTTTGGTTTTAATACCCTACCCTCCAGACTGTGAGTTTGAGTGTGGCTAGGAGAGGATGGAATACTGAGCTTTAAACCTGGTTGAGAAGGTCTATCGTCCGTGGGAGAGGGTGGAATCTCCCTTCTCTGAGGGTCAAAGGATGGGTAAACCAGTGTTGTCTTGGCCAGCATGGGGAAATGAGAATTATGCTTTGTCTGTCTGTCCTAACCTTTATAAGTACCCTGGGAATTATGGGTAAGGGTGGAAAAACATACAGAAACAGACTGGTCCATTTGAACGAGAATGAGTCTATTTTCCATGTCCCTGACTGCTGGAGCAGAACCTCTGAAGTTGTCTGTTTTGGAAAGAGAAAAATATCTATTTAGGGAATTCCCCACTCTACAGTTAAGCCCAAAAAAGTCTCTCTCTTCAGCATTCATTTGCGGAGGATCAGATAATCCATGCTTAAGGAGTCTGCCAGGTTATTTTTCTGTCCCGGAATTTAGGATGCTATAAAAGTGAGTTTCAGGTCTTGAGCTTACAAACAAATCTTCATAGCAAGACTTCACAACTGGTAGGAAAAGGTGCCTCCTTGTTTATGTACCACATGACTGTGGTGTTCTGTCCAAATCTGTAAATTTCCTGGTGCTAAATTCTGTTCAAAGGCTTCCATTGCTAGGTAGACTGCTAACAACTCTTGCTTGCACCTGTATTCTGTAAAATGGTGTTTTTTCTACCACAGCAGCTCCTTTTTTAGGCATGGAAGGAGAGGCAGGAGTGCGTTTCCATGGGCTGAAAATGCTGTTCCCATGATTTTTTTTAGGAAGCAATGCAACTTTCTCATGTATAACTTTGCAAGGGGGATCATGAGTATGCAAGAAGCCACGTATTCACAGAACCTGAGAAGGTTTTGCAGAAATCTGTTGCTTTGGCAGCAAGCTGATCATGTAGTTTGTCGGGAAAGATGTTTTACCTGTGGAAGGAAAGCCTTTTGCTGCACAGAGTCTGAGACCTACACCTTCTGGAAACACTTCACTGTGATCTGTAAAGCGGTTAGAGTCTGTTCTGTGGATTTTTCCCTGGATGAGAGTGTTATCCAGCTAAGGGTAAATGTGAGCCCCCTAGGATTTGGCAGTGAGCTCTTGGTGGAGCTAAGCACTTATTGAAAATTCTTGCAGCATCAGACAGACCAGATACTAAAGCACGTAATTGGTAATGCAAGCCTGCTGCTACAAAGCACACATGCTTTCAGTGGTTCTGCGCAATAGTGCTGTGAAGGTAAGCAACCTTTAAGTCGATAGTAACCACATGTGCATCCTGGAAGATCATGGGGAAGCAACTTTTGTAAAGTTAAGATTTGGAATTTTGGAATATAAAAGAATCTAATTAGCCTTGACAGGTCCAAGACAGGCCTACAGGTGCCTTCATTCCTTACAACTAGAAAAATGTATCTTTGTTGCAGCAAGTCTAAAAGGATATGTGTTTAAACACACTCCTCCTCTTTTGGTGGTTTTGGTATGCCTATGATGGGGGACATTTCTCTGAACTGAATGGATTAGCCCCTCCATGATTTGAAGGACCCACTCATCCTTGGTAATGTTCTTCCATTAGTGTAGGAAGGAGAAGAGCCTTCCTGTCACAAAGTAGGGGAAGAGGGGCTAGGGACGGAGTATAGTCACTGTTGGTCTTTGGGCTCTTGGGAGTTAACTGGCCTCTGTGTTTGCACTGTTGCCACTTCCAGAATGTCTGGCTTTCTTAGCATGAGGAGGGCTCCACTTGCACTGTCTGGCTTGGAAGGGTAGTTCCTATTATAACTAGGTGTAGGTGACAGATAAAAACTCTTTCAATATTTTAATTTGTTTTTGCTTTTCATCCAGCTTTTCAGATGGGGGTCTGAAAATAATTTTTTTCTCTAGGGGAGCATCCAGTAGCTCTCTCTTGACCTGGTCTGAGACTGGTTGAGTCGAGCCATGCATGTCTGTGAATGATTGAGGCAGTGGCTGCTGCTCTACATGATGAATTTAGTGCATCATACCCATATTTTAAGGAGTGTCTGGGAACCTGTAATGCTGCTCCATCTCTTGACTTTACTTACACAAGGCTTTGTCAAAAACAAGTCTCTTCCTTGGTAATAATTTAATCCTGAAGGGATTCTAAGTACTTCAGCATGTGGAACTGGCAATCAAATGCTCACATGGAAAGGGAAGCTGAGATGTATGACTTATGGCTGAACCTATCTTAAAATCTGCTTTCCCTGTCATTACGCGGGGCATGTCTAGTTGCACGCTTTGGCATCCATTTAGAAGATTTAGTAGACACTACTGAGGGATCTGCTTTAGCATTTTTGCAAAGGTGCTTGCGTGAGTCAAGCACTCTGTAAACCAGTAAGACTTTCTGGGAGCAGGTATTAGGGAATCTTTGTGTAAATGAATGTCTTCAACACCATAATCAAGCACCACATGCACTGATGGATACTTGGTGATCTAGGTGAAGGTAAACTCAGTAATTCCCTTTAGTAAGCCTGAGCTTGACAGAACTGTTTCATTTCCCAATTAAAAGCCTCCCTCGTTTTATGAAGGGGTATCCCTGAGAGAGAGATCCTATGGGGGAGAGGCAGATGAGATGGTATTAGTATGGATAAGGTTGGGTTAGAAGGTGCTCAGACTAGGATAAGTCTTCATCCTCAAGAGTCTGAGGAATGAGACTCTTTTTGAAAGGCCACCCCTGAAGGCCTCTTGGATGGGGAGGCTTCAAGAGTAGTTGTCTAGGTTTGGCTGGGTTACCTGGATTTCATGAAGGTCATGAACTCTTCCACTATTCTTGGGCTTAAGTTTCAGCTGAAGTCTCAAATGTTTGTGGAGATGGAAGATGAAGTCTGACAATTCTTTTCTGTTAAGGTGTCCATTTTGTCAAAATAACCAGAGGGCACAGATGGTCGACTGTGTAGAGGTTTAGTATTTCTGTGTTGGTTGCTGTCGCTCCAGGACTGATGTCAGGTCGTCAGTGGTATAAAAACAGGCAGCCGACACCATTACATCAGTTTTTCTTGCCACAAATGTCGGAAGCCCCCAAATACGGAGCTAAGTTATTGTGGAAAAACACTACCAATAAAAAGTGAACACCAATAGCCCAGTAAGGTGTGAGAAAGAGAGAGAGAGACACACAAGGGGGATGGAGGGTGGAAAACCAGGACTGCAACAGTGAATACACTCGAACATCTACATTTATGGTAAGTGTACACAACTGTACTATGTTCTTCGTGTTGCAGTCCCCACACTTGGGTTGATTCCCAAAGCTTAAGAACAGGTTGAGGCAGTCAAGAAGATTTGGGGCTGGCTAGTATGCCCTGCAGGACTGTGGTTGCAAAGCCTGTCCTGGATTTGGAAAAGATAGGCAGTTGGTAATGCTTGGAGAAGGTATGAACAGAGCTCCATGTTGCAGCCTCCAGGATGTCCCTGGTAGGTACCCCTTTGAGAGAGGCTGCAGAGGGAAGTTGCCCTAGTGGAATGTTTTCTGACCCCTTGTGGGGGTGGTTTCCCATGGTGTTTGCAACAGAAATGGATATAGTGTGCTATCCATCTGAAATTGCTTGTTTTGATATGGCCTTGCCCTCTGCCCCCTGGCG
Organism: Protopterus annectens; assembly: GCF_019279795.1. Lineage (NCBI taxonomy): Eukaryota > Metazoa > Chordata > Ceratodontiformes > Protopteridae > Protopterus > Protopterus annectens. The sequence goes on along the minus strand of NC_056746.1, from coordinate 293,553,915 downwards.
CAAAGCTGACTAGTAACTGGTCACATTTCCTAAAGGGCTTAGTCCAATCCAGGTAGAAACTGAGCTATCTGTGCACATCTAAAGAGTGCAGGATCCTTTCCCCCATATTTTGAGGTTTAGGGAAAAAGGTGGGCAAATGAACAGATTGGTTGAGAGTCACACTGGACACCACTTTAGGCATGAAAGTTGGGTAAGTCCTGAGGGAGACCCTGTCTGCATGAAAAATGATGAAGGGTTCCACAACCATGAGTGCTTGTAGCTCACTCTTCTAGCTGAAGTGATGGCCAGAAGCAAGCCTGTTTTCCGAGAGAAGAATTTTAACTCTGCTGAAGCTGCAGGGTCAAAGGGTGGTAGCATGAGCTTTTCCAACACAAAGTTAAGGTCCCAAGCAGGGGTAGGGGCTCTTCTGGGTGGCCTTAAGTTGTTACCCCTCTAAGGAACTGCTTGATGAGAGGGTGTGAAAAGAGAGGTGGCTCTGTACTGTAATGAGCAGAGATTGGCAGAGGCATGGATTTTAAAGAAGATAAGGATAGGCCTCTGTGAAGTAGGTCTGCTAGGTAATCCAGGATGAGATGTAAGGAGGGCTGTGCTGGTTCAGCTCCTTTAGCCTGGATCCAGGAACAATACCTTTTCCACTTGTCAGCATAGGATTTTCTAGTGCTGGGTTGTCTGGCTTCACGTATAACGTCCAGGACCTGCTTGCTTATGCTGGCCACTGAAGGAGAGGTCAAGGAATAAGCCAGGCTGCCAGGTTCAGGGTCTGCAATTTTGGATGCAAGAACTCTCCCTCCTGCTGAGTCAGGAGAGTTGGAATCTGAGGGAGGTGCCATGGAGGGAACGGTTGACAGACTGCGCAGTAGTGGGTACCAGTGTTGGCATGGCCAGTCCGGGGCAATCAGGACTGCTGCCCTTGGTCTTTCCTCCCTTATTTTAAGTAATACCCTTGTAAGAAGAGGTAGAGGGGGGAATGCATAAATCGAGAGCTTTACCCATTGGAAGGATAGGGCATCCACTTTCCAAGCCTTGCTGTGAAGTTCCCTGGTGCAGAATTTGCTGAGCTGGTGGTTGTTGCGGGAGGCAAATAGGTCCACCTTCGGGGTACCCCATTTCTGGGTTACGAGGCTGAAGGTGTTGTGGTTTAATTGCCATTCATGTGGGTCTAGGAGATTTCTGCTTAAGTTGTTTGCCAGAGTTTGGGTTGCCTGGCAGGAATTGTGCTAGCATGTGAATATGCATGGCTGAGGCCGTGCTACAAAGGGTCATGGCTAGCCTGCAGAGTGGGTAAGAGTGGGTTCTCCCCCTGCTTGTTGATGTACCACATATCACTGTGGTGTTGTCTGTTTTGATTGGTAGAGGCCCCACACAGTGTAGGGGTCTGAAAGCTGTCAGAGCATGCTGACTAGCTATCATCTCTTTTTGGTTAATGTGCAGATTAATTTTATTTGGGCTCCAGTGGCCCTGAATGCACCTGCCATCCAGGTGTGCACCCCAGGCATAGTCTGATGCATCTGTGGTTAGGGTCTGGGTAGTGTGGGGTTGTGAGAAGGGAAGTCCCTTGTTGTGGTTGCATGCTGCTGCCCACTAAAGAAAATCTTTCCTTGACAAGGTATCGTAGGTATAATAGTTTCCAGGTCCTGAGAATGTTGACACCAAAGGCTCTTTAATTACCACTGAAGTTTCTTGATATGCAGTTTGGCATATGGAATTAGTAGAATGCAGGAGGCCATAAACCCTAGAGCTTGCAGGATTTTCCTTGCAGATAACTGGGTTCTGGTGGCCAGTTGAGAGAAGTAGCCTGTCAGATAGGCTTGTTTTTCTGGAGTAAGGAATGCCATCTGCGACGCTGTGTCCAGGCTTGCTCCCAGGAATACAATTTTCTGACTGAGGACTAGTTTGGATTTCTTTTCGTTTATAGTGTACCCCAGTGAGGAAAGAAGGTCCTTTACAAATGTCAGGTGTTGCAACAGCTTTTCCTGTCTGTCTGAATCAGGCTGTCGTTCAAGTAGGGGTAAATTTGAACATTTCTTTGTCTGCAAAAAGCAATGGCTGGAGCCAGGCATTTTGTGAAAACTCTGAGGGCAGTGGATAAGCCAAAGGGAAGTGCAGAGAACTGATAATGCATAGATCCTGCCCTGAAACACAGATATTTCCTGCAAGAGTCTCTGACTGAGATATGCAGATAAGGCCTCTTTTAGGTGTAGGGTGGCTAACCAGGCATCTTTGGACAGCATAGGAAGAAGCTGCTGGAGGGCGAGCATTTTGAATTTTGGTACCACCAGGAAGGTACTTAGAATGGATAGATCTAAGACTGGGCACCCGGTGCCCTCTTTTCTGGGTACCAGGAAAAGTCTGGAATAGAAACCTTGGCCTATCTGGTCTGCAGGAACAGGCTGAATTGCCCTCATGGAGAGCAGGGAATGAACTTGGTTTTGTGTCTCTGCCCACTTGTTTGTAGGAAGATCTTGGAACCCTTTTGGGGTTGGCAGTGTGTGGAAATAAAATTTGTATCCCTGGGACACTATGTTGAGGAACCATTGATTATTGGTGATGGAGGCCCAGTTTTTTTGCTAGGGGCACAAGCAGGTGGGCAGAGGTAAGAGGTGGATTGGAAAAGTCATTGCGAATTCTTTCCATAAGGGGGTGGCTTTGCACTCCCTGTTTTAGAAGTGGAGGTACTCCATTGCTTAGATCTCTGCATTCCCTGGGACTGCTGTCTGGGGGGGGGGGTCTGCTTCCCCTAGGTCTAGTCTGAGGTGGCCTTGAGGGGGCTGGAAAGGACCAATGTTTTGAGGGGCAATGCCTACTGAATCTCGAAGGCTGGACTTGCAAAAAGTCTAACAGTCTGTATAGACTTAGCTTTTCTTCCATCTTTTTCAAAACCACCTCTGCTTTGGTGCCAAGCAGATTGTCTTTGTTCAGTGGAGTGTCCAACAGTTTTGATTTGACATGGTCTGGCAAGGTCTGTTCCTTAAGCCAAGCATGCCTTCTAGGTACAGAACCTGTGACTGCTGCCCTGCAGGATGCTTCTAGGGCATCAAACCCACATTGCAGGGTATGCTTAGTAACTTGCCTACATAGTAACAGATGTCCTATGCAGACCGGCTCAAAATAACTTCAGCTTTATTCCATCGCATATCGCCTAATCAGAGGCGATCTCTGCCTAACGTACAAAGCTAGGTCAAACCCAGAGCTATTGGACATGCTCCACCTAAAGAAATCCCAATCCCTCCGAGCTACATGCTCTAGGGAGCTAAACCTTGTCACCACAATAAACAGAACATGCTGGAGGGATGGATTCCTATCCCAAAGCCTTCCCATACTTTGGAACAGAATACCTATGTCAAACAGAGCTCCTCATTAGCACTCTTCAAGAAAAATCTTGATGATTGGATGGGTAATAAGAAATTCACCGCGGGGATTACTTCTGTGGTTCTGCTTGACAGGGGCACAGGAAAATAATTTTCTTGGGTGGGAAAACCAGGGTACCTTTTTGGCTAGGTTTGTATAGGCCCTAGGGCCAATAGCCTAGTACCTACCTATGAACTTGGCTTACAGAATGCATAAGCTCCTGTAATTATTTTCTGCACAGTCTGGGAAGGTAGATAATTTTTGTTTAATAAGTTCCACTGTGTGTTGCTGGTATTTCAGCATGTGGAAATGACAATTTAATGCTCTAATGGCAAGAGTTGCAGAGATGTATAATTTTTTACCCCATCTGTCTAAAGCTCGGGAATCCCTGTCCAAAGGGGTGGGATTCTTAGCCGTGGTTGCTTTTATTCCTTTAGGTCCTTGGGAAATGAACTTTGGATTAGCAGCAGGATTTTTGAAAAGAAATTTGTGTGAGTCAGGCACTCTGTTAATACCTGCCAGGTTTCCTGGGAGCAGGAGGTAGAGTATCAGGAGTTAGACTGGATTCCATAAAAACATCATCCACAACATCCAGCACAGGAGGAATAGCTAAGGGTCTGTGCTGTGGTAAATCTAAAAATTCCCAGAGTCTCTTTTTGGACTAAGGATAATCCTGGCATTCCCAATGGAAATGCTCTCTCAAGGAATGTAAGGTTTCACCAAAAGAAAAATCCTCAGAGGCAGAAGGAATGGATTCCTCTGCATCTGAATCCTCATAAGCATATAAGAGCATGACTTCATAATCAGAAACCTCAGAGTCATCGGACTCTTGGTCAGACAAAGCTGCTGGGGACAAGACTTCCCCTAATCAGCATAAGGTCTTCCGCCATTTTAAGCATTTGAGATTGAGGCATGGAAGCAGGCACTTGAGTTTGAGTCGTCGGTTTTTTAGGCATAGTTCGTACCCTGGGCCTTAGAAACTTGTTAGTTTTAGAAAGAAAAAAGTCAAACCAACACCACAAACTGCAGAAAAACAAAAAATGCAGGACAAAACTCAAGAATCTTCAGCTATTCAGCCCTTTAATAGAAAAACCTTACTACCTTATAGGGATGGTACAGCAGTGAAAGGATTGAACAACATAAGTTTTGAATTCTGCAGAGTATTTAACGTTTTAATTTCTGATTCATTATTGTTTTTAAAGTATTTAGTATGATGTTTTACTTCTGTAGTTGTTTCTATTTTATACTTTAAATTTTACAGTTATTTATGATCATAGATGTATCTGTTGCTTTTAGTACTAGCAAGAACTAAATGAATTTTATTTTAGTGTTTCAAGTTGCAATTCGTTTATATGATTAACTGCCTTTGTGTTGTATTGGTTAATTGTTTAATTAAGGAGTGGAGGGAGGCATGTTCTTGTGAGGATATAAACCTGCTTTTGTGCCTGCTGTTTTTTGTCTGAAGAAGTTTGGTCATTGCACCAGACCAAAGCGTTTTACTTCATTTCCTCAGTGTGGCACTGTGTTTTGTATTTCTATTAAAGAGCTGAATAGCTTAAGATTCTTGAGTTTTGAAGTGCTTTGTCCCGCATTTTTTGTTTTTCTATAGTTTTAGAAAGAACTGAAGACGCGAAAGAAGTCTGTTTGTGTCAAATATCGGTAAAGTTCCGTAGTCAAAGCAAAGTCTCGTGGCATACCGGACTCTTAATGGGTCTCGGTAGCGGCCTGCGATTCCATAGAAGCAGGCATCAAGGGGTGCGAAAGCTCCTCAGTGAGTACCGGCGAACTGGCGACTAGCTTAAAGGAAGCGTCGTCAGCAGTTTTGGAGCTGTGCGGTCTGTCTCTGTCTTTATCTTTGTTTTTTTGGAAGATCGGTAGTCGGGTGGCTTACCGAAGCCATTTCAGAATACGGAGATCGACAGCAAAAAGTATTTATAAGGGCCTGACGACGTATAGTTCTGGCATTCAGCAAAGCACAAAACTGATAGCGAGGAACGTCGTGGTCTGGGCCCAAACAGGTGACGCAGTAAGAATGGAAATCTATGTGTGGTATTTGCTTTCCACAGGCGAGACAATTGTTAACTTTTTCTGACATCGGTTAGAGCAAGAAAAAAGGATCCCCAATGGGGTACTTAGCTTTAGAAGACTTCAACGAAAACTCAGGTAGCGGCAGACTGGCACTCGTGCGAACTGCTTCTGCTTCTGGCTCCTTGGCAAGAAAGACTGATGTAATGGCATCGGCTGCCTGTTTTTATACAACTGACGACCTTAGGTCAGTCCTGGAGCGACAGAAACCAATGCAGAAATACTAAGCCTCTGGTATTCGGGCCGACTGAGGGCTACCTCTGGCAGGATAACCCAAGTGTGATGACTGAAACAGTGAAACATGAAGAACATCTGCCGTTCGATGTTTTGTGTGTGCAATTATTAGTGATCAACGTTTAGTTATTCGCTTAACTAAACATTCGATCATCTGATATAGATGCGTTCCGATGTCCTGCCAAAAAAGGAGTTGGATTCCTGATTAGGGCATTTACAGTGAGTTGGTGAGAGGTGAGTTGTCAAAAGTAGTGTTCACAAGCAAAAAATACAATGAAATTCAAAACCCACTTTCTCCATTAAAACACATCAAATCCCACAAAATGAGCCAAGGATTTTCCACAAAATTTTAAACCAACTGTATTTGAAACACTGAATATTGCTAAAAAGACGAAAGAACTGGAAGTGGGATTAATAAGAAATAGAGTAAATTACATAGACATAAATGGAATTTGTGAGAACAACACATGCAGAATAATGTTCATGGGGATGTGAGGTAAGGCAGGAATTGAACAATTTATATAATGTTGGACTAAATGACATTTTATATAAAGAAAGAAAACATATGTAATGCATAACTTATGTAAATGAAGAAATGCTGATATGTTTTGTTTTCTATTTATGTGCATCTATATCATTAATAATGTAAGATGTTTAAAAAAATTCTCACAAAAAGTGCTTATTATAAGCACAAACAGTATAAGCTAAAAACAGAAGGTCAACAGTTTGTCAGATGATCCAATCTCAAGACAAAACAGTATGTTAAAGTGAGAAAGTACTTTTTGTTAGTTGCAAGGTGTCAAGCGCTTTACACTGTACAAGATAAGAAAGTCTGGACAGAAGCAAGTTAGTTAATATAATGTTGTGAACATGGGTTGCTAGCAAGGAGTTGGGGCCGTAGAAGTGTATTGAGTATATGTGGAATTAAGAATATAAATTTCCCTTATTTTTACAGAGGTGGACATCTAAATTAAATGTCCTTAGTCTAAGCTATAGATAAGGGTTTTAAGCAAACAGACTTGAAAAATAAGATACAATAATGAAAGGCATAGAAAATGGTAGTTATTTCCAGCACTAGCAAAATCATTAAGCTGCTGCTTTTCTCCATTAGCAAAAGCTTACATAGAGAGACAAGAAGTCTACAAATGCAAGCAGTTAATCATGAGAGGTCTACAGTCTATTCAGACTGAAATTTACAAAGATTCTTTCATGCATCTGAAAAGTTACTAGCTGTTTTTTTCATTCTTTTTCTTTCGGCTGTTCCCATTAGGGGTTGCCACAGCGGATCATCTGTTTCCATTTCTTCCTGTCCTCTGCATCTTGCACTGTCACACAAACCACCTGCATGTCCTCTCTCACCACATCCATAAATCTTATCTTAGGCCTTCCTCTTACCTGGCAGCTGCATCCTTAGCATCCTTTTCCCAATATACCCAGCATCCCTCCTCAGCACATGTCCAAACCAACGCAATCTCGCCCCTCTGACTGTCTCCAAACCATCCAACCTAGGCTTCCGCATATCTCATTTGGCAAATGTTTTATGCAGGATGCCCTTCTTGACACAATCCTCCCCATTTATCCGGGTTTGGGACCTGCACAATGGAATGCACTGGCTTGTGCATCCCCAGTGGCTGGGTTTTTTTTCATTACTGATTGCTTTTACTTGGAGGCAAGAAGTCTGTAGGTGCAAGTAATTAGTTGTGAGATGTCTGAACATTACCTACTGAATTAAATGTAAAACCTGAAGTATATAAGTTACATTGGCAAGAAGCTCAATGAAAAATTTTGAAAATGTGGAAAGTCAAGAATTATTCAAGCAGTTGCCTTCTCAGCAGCCTTAGCGCTTACATATTTTATTTTTATTATTTATTTTAACTTTATTGACTGGGAGTAGTCCGACTGAGCAGAATAGTCCTTTTTCAGCGGAGACCCGGGGAAAAGCCCCAAAGAAAAAAAGTTATGTCTTACCATCATGTTCCATCTGCATTGTTGATCCTCGTTCAGTCATTACGTGTGGGTATCGGTTCCGATCTAGGAACCAAGCCGGCCATCTTCCAAGCTCGTGTCAGCTACAAACTCTCGAGCTAAAACTCTTACCTAGAATTCCCCTCTCCCTGTTACCTCAGATTGAGTTTGCAAGTCAAAAGAAGGTAGAGGCTACCTCTGGTCAAATGACTTAATAGAATAGGATGGTGAGATCCACTAGAAGTCACAGGAGGGGGAAGGAGGGAGGGTCGTAATGACTGAACAAGGATCAACAATATAGATGGAACATTATGGTAAGACATAACTTCTTTATCTGATATTGTTAATCCTCTTTCATTCCTTATGTGTGGGACAGAGTCCCCAGCTACCTTTATTCCTGGGAGGCTCTCATGGAAGGACATTCCTGAGCACCACAGAACCAAAAGATGCTCTTCCCCTGGAGCCCAAATCCAATTTGTAATGATTGATGAAGGTATGAGAGGTAGCCCAAGTTGCAGCTGCACAAATATCATGTAAAGAAGCTCTGGCATGGAAGGCAGCAGAAGCTGCCACCGACCTTGTAGAATGAGCCTTTATAGTAGTAGGTAATGGAATATTATGTTGTCTACAAATGAAGGTCACACAGTCTTTCAACCATTTAGCCAATGTGACCTTAGCAACAGCACATCCTAATCTAGGTCCAAAACAGGCCAAAAATAACTGGTCTGATTTACGAGAGGCCTTAATCCTCTTCAAGTAGAAGCAGATTTACCTGTGAATATCTAGGGTAGGTAGGCAATACTCTCCTTTGTTTGAATAGCTGAGGAAGAAAACTGGCAATTTAATGATTTGATTAATGGACATTTGAGGGATCACGTTTGGCAGAAAGGAAGGATTAGTTCTCAATGACGCTCTATCTCTATGAAAAATCAAATATGGACTCAATGCATAAGGCTTGAAGCTCAGAGATACGTCTGGTAGAAGTAATGGCGACCAAAAACAAGGTTTTCCATGACAAGTATTTGAAGTCGCAAGAAGAAGCTGATTCGAAAGGTGGCATTGTCGAAGCTTGTAGGACTAATGACAGGTCCAATGGTTGAGTAGGTTCTCTAAAAGGGGGTTTTAGATGATTCAAACCTTTTATGAAAGTCTTGCATAATTTGTGTGACATAAGAGAGGTGTCTTGGACACCATCATGGAAATTAGATATTGCAGCCAAATGAACTCTAATGGTAGAGGCAGATAGACTGGACTGAAATAGGGTGGCTAGATACTCCAGTACTATCGACACTGGTGCTGAAAAAGGATCTAACCAGTTTTTCTTTCAGCCAAAAAGTAAATCTTTTCCACTTGCTTAGATAAGTAATTCTGGTGGAAGACTTATGAGATGCAATAAGAATGTCACATACTGGCAAAGAAAGATCATTCTCCCTGGCAATCAAGGGAATTGGAGGAGCCAAGCTGTGAGCTTCAGGCTGTCCAAGTTGGGGTGAATCAGATTCTGAGGATGGGAGATCAAACCCGGGGGTTGGATGGAGAATCCACGGTTGATCTAGCAGGTGAGGCCAAAGGAAGGGGAACCAAATCTGACGAGGCCAATACGGTGCTAGGAGGATTACTTTGCTCTTCAACTGGCGGGCTTTCTTCAGAAACTGGGGAATGAGGGGAAGAGGTGGAAATGCATAAAGTAGACCCGAGGGCCAATCATGCACTACAGCGTCCCTGGGTGAGTGTCCCGGAGGGGGAATCAGGGCGAAATAGTTGTTGCATTTGTAGTTGGTCAGGGACGCAAAGAGGTTGCAGCAAGGAAGACCCCAGCGGTTGAAAATCTCCACCGCTATCAAGGGATTCAGGGACCACTCGTGAGGTTGTAGAATACACCTGCTGAGTCTGTCTGCTATCACGTTGGAATTCCCAGGAATGTGCGTTGCTAGAAGAAAACGGTTGGTAGCCATCGCCCAAATGCCATATCCTCATGGCCTCTCGACAGAGTGAGTAAGATTTGGCTCCGCCCTGTTTGTTAATGTACCAGACCACCGCCATGTTGTCTGATTGTATCGCAATAGTCCCAGGCGGCAGCAGGGGATGGAATGCTTGCAATGCCAGAAGCACCACCCTCAGCTCTAGAACATTTATATGCAGATAGGCCTCCATTTCGGACCAAGTACCTTGGACTGTCTGTCCCTGACATAGCCCCCCACCCCATCAGGGAGGCATCCGTGGTCACTGTGGCTTTGGGCTGTTGGGGGGGTTAGGAGCGAGACCATTGTGACGGGTTGTGGGCCATCCACCAATTTAAATCCTGTTTGCACCTGCGAGTTACCTGAATCTTGGCTGAAAGAGGGTACTGAAAGGGATACCATTGGGTGAGCAGTAGCCATTGTAGAAGCCTCATGTGAAACCTGGCAAGGGAACAATGGTGATGGAGGCTGCCATGGAATCCAACAACTGTAGAACAGAGTGAGGTGTGGATTTCTCTCTTGAAAGGATTGGGATCAGTTGTTGCTTTAGCCTTAGAATTCTGTGCTCTGGAATGGATGCTCTGCAATTCGTTGTATTCAAGATGACCCTATGAATTCTGTCGACTGAGATGGTGTGAGATTGGATTTTTGCCAGTTTATGGTTATGCCTAGCCTTTCTGCAGAGAGGAGAGAGTATGCCAGAGCTTCTTCCAATAGATGTCTGGTGGGGGCGCAGATAAGCCAGTCGTCTAGGTATGGAAACACCTGGAATCCTTGTAGTCGCAAGTGAGCTGTGATGACTGCCATGCACTTTGTGAACACTCTGGGGGCTGTAGACAGTCCGAAGGGCAGTACTCTGAACTGGTAGTGACTGGCTCCCGCAGGGAAGTGAAGGAATCTTCTTGGTCTGTCCACTTTTATTTGGTAGTACACATCTTGAAGATCTATCGAGCACATCCAATCATCTTTTTCCAAAAGCGGAAGGATAGACTGTATTGTGACCATCCGGAATTTTTGTACTTTCACAAACTTGCTCAATACACTGAGATCCAAAATTGGTCTCCAGTCCCCGGTTTTCTTTGGCACCAAAAATAGACTTGAGTAGAATCCGGATCCTATCTTGTCTTGAGGGACTATTTGGATGACTCTATCTTAGCAGTTTTGAAATCTCTATAGCTGCTTCTTCCCTTTGACTCGGTGGAACGTCGGGTAAGTTTGTTAGGGGAGCGGGACAAAGGTCGAAGGGAATATGATAACCTCTGGTTATGATCCTTTGTACCCAAGAATCGGTGGTGATGGTTAGCCAGGCAGAAGGGTACAAGGAGAAACGACCCCCAACCACTTCCAGAGGAAAGCAGTTGGGCCACTCTTCAGGAGTGCTGGTAGGGTTGGCCAGGGAGAGTCCCTGGAACCCTGGTTACGCAGGACCCCCCCACCCAGAAAAGGGCATCTTCCCTGTGAGTTTCCCCCTCTGCCTCTAGTGGAGAACTCAACCTGTGTCTCATGGAAAGGACCCTGAGAATTTTTGTACCATATCTTCCCACTCTTCTGGTTTCTGGAGACAGCCCGTTGAGGGGAAGTATAATGGACACCCATGGCAGAAAGGACCGTCCTGTTCACATCTGGCCAGTGTGCTTTTAACCTTGGGTCCAAACAATGAACAGGCTTTGATGGGAGCATTGAGAAAGGAAGCCTTGAAGGGTTCTGCAAAATTACACAAGCGCATCCAGGCGTGTCGTCTCAGAACAATGCCTGAACTCGCAGCTCTACCTGCTCCTTCTGATGCGCGAGATATCAGGCGCATGGAGAAGTTAGATATTGATTCAATGGTGGCTAGCTGAGAGGCCACTTTGTCATGGACCTCATCAGACACAGCTCCAGACAAAGTTTCAGAGAGCTCAGAAATTAAATCTCTTTGAAGCCTGGTAAAGTGTGCCATATAGTTCAGGGACCCGATTGCAAAGGTTGCTGATGCAAAAGTATGCTTCCCTATTCTGTCCAGAGCCTGGGACTCTGTTGGGCGGATGGAAAGTCTGGCTTTCTTCTTCTGCCAGGTCCTTTTTAGTTGCGGCCAACACCAAGGCATCTACAGGAAGACCTTTGGACCAATGGGGATCAGTAGCAGGAGGGGACACAATTTTATCTGGCCTCCAGGGAATGACCTCAACGGTGTCAGGAGCATTCAACGCACTATGCACGACAAGCCGGACCAGTTCGTCGGCAGGTGGAGTAACCCAGGAGGTAGGGGGTTGGGCGCGAAAGGCCTGCAGGAACACAGACTCTTCAGAGGTCGGGTTCGAGGGCTGCCAGTCACCTCTCTGTTTAAGAATTTCAAGAATATCACCAAAAGATACCTCAGAGGGTGAGCGAGGGGACCCTTCCCCATCATCAAAGTCTGTGTCTTCAGTAAGGGACTCCTCTGTGGAGTCCATGTGCTTCCTCGTGCACAAACTCTTTTGATGAACTTCCTCAGAGGGAGAAGCTGAAGAAGACAGCGCAAAAAGGGTTTCCTGTGGGAGTATATCCTGAGGACCTTGCGCCTGGTGTCCGCCAGGAGTGACCTGTGTACATTGCCGTCCAGAAAATGGCGGGGAGAGTGACAGCACAGGATCGCCAGCTGATGCCAAAGCCTTCTCCATTAGCTGGAAGACTGGTCCACCTGAAGAGGGGTGAGTGTCCAGGACAGGGGTCACCCCTTTCCTACCTGGCTCAGCCTGCTGACTCTGAGTCCATGGATGGCTGTGAAACACCAAATTACGTACGCCACAGCCGACATCCTGGGTCGTAGCAAAACTCTCCTGCCATTAAGGCAACTGCGGCTCCTTAGTGAGGTCCATAAAGGGAACCGTAGAGGGGGAAGACTGTGCTATTTCAAGGGGCTTCAAAGGCAATGAAGGAGGAGAATAAGTAGGGGTCTTTGGTAAAGGGTGATCACCTCCCAAGGAAGGATAGGTCCTGGGGGATGGGATACCTCAGGCCAAAAGCACTTGATCCACAAGACGCAACACATCGTGTTCAGAGAGGCTTCTAATGGATTTCACGGACACGGCTGAGGGGGAGTCAGGTCTATCCAAAGATGGAGCAAGCTCGGTGCCCACCTCGGAGGTCTGCACTGAAAATAATGGGGCTGTAAAGGACTGCTGAACTACAGGTGTCTGCACAGAGGAAATCATAGGTGCTTAAGTCATGGTCTGCACAGACGATAAGGTCGGTACCGAAATGGCTGTTGGCGCTAAGGCTGGAACCGAAAATATCGGTGCTGATAACCGAATTGTCGGTACTAAGAGGGTAGTCGGTGCCGGGTAGGTTGTCGGGGCCGAAAGGGCAATGGGAGTCGAAAAATCCATCGACATCATAACAGTCTGCATCGACTGGACAGTCGGTGCCAGTAAAGAAGTCTGAACTGAGGAGCCCCTCGGTACCAATACGGTATAGGGCACGCTAGTCAGTGTTCAAGTCACAGATGGCGGCGATGGCCTCGGTGTCAACGGTCTACATACCGAAAGCACTGGAGCTGAAGTCGTCAAATCCGAAGTGGAAAGCTTAGCTTTCTTGGGTCTCGGTTCGTGGGAGTCCCCAGCAGGGGACGAAGGAAGAGACTTGGCCTTTATATGTTCATCACTCTTTCCCTTATGGGATCTTGGAGGGGCTGAAGCCTCCGACCCAAAAATAGCCTCTGAAAAAGAAGGTTTAAGTAGCCCCTTCAATATCAATTTATTTTTTCTCTCAATCAACGTCCTGTTAAGAGAAATTCTTACAAATCCCGCAGGGCGGGTCAACTATTAAATGAGAAACACCCAAGCAATAGACACACAGGGAATGTGCATCTGAAGTAGGTAATTTATGGCCACAATCTGAACATCTTTTAAATCATGGACTACCTTTTTTATCTGCCATGAAAGAAAGAAGGAAAACCAGAAAAAATACCAGCAATGGTACAAGTATTACCCGAAGGTAAGAAGGTAAGGGGGTTTACGAACGATGGTAAAAAAGAAATTACCTCGCGGTAAAGAGAAGGAAAGGAACTGAAAAGATTCAAGAAAGTATAGTCGCTAAATGCGATAATGTAAGAGAAAACTAATAACTTTTCTGTGAGAAAAGGTTGTTTTAGAATTTAGTATGACGAAAAATATTGTACTTCGCTCAAGAGAAGTAGCTTGACACAACCAAATGACGCGGCAAACAAAATCTGTGGTAACAGTGAGAAGGGAATTCTGGGTAAGAGTTTTAGCTCGAGAGCTTGTAGCTGACGCAAGCTTGGAAGATGGCCGGCTCGGTTCTGAGGTCGGAACCAATACCCACACATAAGGAATGAACGAGGATTAACAATATCAGATTATATATTCTACAATACAGTACAAAGAGTTACAGAAACATGTAACATAAGGATAACAGAGTCTATTATTGGAAAGTACTAATAGCATTAAATACCGTGGTGGTAGTGCTGCAGTAGCATTGTCGCCTCACAGTAAGACGTTGTCCGGTTTGATTCTCAGCTAGAGCGTCTTCTGCTTGGAGACATGCGTGAATGGGCATACCTTCGTTGAAGGTTGTGCATCAGGCCTGGCAAGCCAGTACGTAAAAATCAACTGCCAATCATTAGCAGACCGGAGTTCCGCTGTGGCGACCCCTAACCGGGAAAAGCCTAAAGACACAAACAAACTAATAGCATTAAATAACAATCACGCAATTATGATACAAGGTATTCTTAGAAATCAGGCATGAGGATGAGACATTTGTTCAGTACAGACTTGAAATTAGTACAAAAAGAAGTTTTAGTAAAATGTCAGGGAAAAGGTTATGGTAGGATATTGAGGAAGGAAGGCAAGTTAAGCCAAGACTAGGGAATCAGGGTTGGAAGAGGGGGGGGGGGGAGGACAAAGGTTGTAGGGGAAAGGTAATATAACCATAAGAGTGTAGAAGAAAAGAGTTTATATTTGTGGACTATTAGTAAAGTGAGTTAGAAATGATGGGACAACAGTCTATGGAGGGTGAGTACAGAGACAGGACCAAATAGTTTTAAGTATTCTTTAGCAGCAGCTTTGAATTGTTTAGGATGATTTAGTGATCTAGTTTGTAGTGGAAGCTTGTTCCAGGTGATGGTAGGATGCTAGCTATACAAGCTACATCCATATTAATTCTAGGTTTGTTGACAATTACTAGGTCTTGGTCTGAGCTACGGAGTGCTCTGGTTGGAGAGTAGTGGGATATGAGTGAAGATATGTTAGGACAATAGGAAGGTTGCTATAGTATAGAATGTATAGTTTGAAGCTGAGAGAGAAGAAGCAGGTTAGGTAGTTCCAGACAGTTTAGGTGTTCAAGTTAGACACAGTGATGGGTTTTATAAGTATGTTGGGCAGAGAATCTGGCAACCTTGTTGTAGGTAGTGAATTAAGTTTTGCTAGGAGCGTGGCATTAGGATTAGTGAGTATTTGAGAACCATATAAGAGACTGGGTATTAGATAGGTGTGTGAAAGGGTTACTTTGGCATTTG
The DNA here is from genome assembly GCF_019279795.1 of Protopterus annectens. Classification (NCBI taxonomy): domain Eukaryota; kingdom Metazoa; phylum Chordata; order Ceratodontiformes; family Protopteridae; genus Protopterus; species Protopterus annectens. Next base: position 293,538,828 of record NC_056746.1, on the reverse strand, counting down.
GGGTGAGAAACGTTCTGTTTCTGTACAGGAGACCTAGTTTCTGGCGGGTCTTTTTGATACAGCTATTGATGTGCAAGTCAAATTTAAGTTTATCATCTCTGGTAACGCCTAATAGTTTGGTACTATTTTCACGTACAATTTGAGTATTACTGACACACCGAATAGTGAAAGATGATTTAAGATGGTTAAGAGTTTTAGGAAAAAAGAGTAGGAGTTAGTTTTTTTTGGGATTCAGGGTTAGTTGGCTGTTGGAAAGCCAGGTTTCCACAGATGTGAAAGCTACCTGGGTAGTAGAGATAAGGCCAGTAGGAGAGTCAGAGATGGTGATTACAGTGGAATCATCTGCATATTGTACAAGAGATGACTGAGAGCAAGAGGTATAGAGTAGACTGGTAAAAATATGAAATAGCAATGGACCCAGTATGGATCCTTGGGGACTCCCATTTTTACAGGGGGGGGGGGGGGTAGTGCAGAGAGCCATTTCAATGATTGAAATCGATCAGAGAGACAGTCGGAAAACCAAGAGACAGTAGCAGGAGAGAAATTTAGATTAGACAACTTAGAAAGGAGTAAAGGGTGTGAGACTGTATCACAGGCTTTAGAAATGTCTAGAAATAAACAGGAGACAAATTTATTATCACGAGCCTGGGAGATGGTGTTTGTGAAGGACATAAGGGCAGTATATGTACTGTGTTTTGGGCGGAAAAACCATGCTGAGTGGGAGTGAGTAGGTTTTCCTGTAGTAGATATTGCAGAGTTTGTTTACATATGTATTTTTCAAGTACTTTAGAGAGGGGTGTCAGAATATTTTAACAGTATACAATTTAATTTATTTAAAGGTAGCCAGTGTACTTTTTCTTAGGGCTAAAAGTTGATGTTTACTAAAAATATGCATGTTTTCCACATTTGTGAGGGGAATAGAGATGAGAAAAGTAAGAGGAAACACAGGCTCTAGCAAGCACTTTAGCATTTGCGCCCTTAATTTTAGAGGTGACATTGTCTGTGGGTGCAGCCATCAATTTGGGGTAAAAGCTCATATCTGGATAAGTAAACTTGATTTTTTGAAAAATTGCAGATGTGTCTGTTGTAAGTTAAAAAGGAATAAGGGGTTCTGAAAAGTACAGTTGAGTAAGTTGAACTTACTATAACAGATGTTATAATGATCACTGCTGTAGTAGCCTTCCCACAAAGTCAGCACCTGTTTCCCCTGTCCAGCATGGGCACAGTTGGGATCCCAGGGCTGTATTTTCTGTTTCCCATCCAGTTGTCCAGGTTCATCTGCTTGACATGGAGAGGGAGTCTATTCCACAGATGGGGGAGTCTTTGGGACACACTAGCTAAGATGACTAAAACACATGTTGTCAAAGCCCTTCACAGCGTTCCTGCCAGTAGACAAAGGAAGGCTGAGCTCCAAAAGGACAATGCTAGGAATAAAAAAAAAAAGTCTACACCCTGGCATAAAAACACACTAAAAACAAGGGAGATGGAGGGAAGGAGCAGCTACTGCAGCAGTGATCATTCGAACATCTACTGTTAAGTTCAGTTTGCACACCTGTACTATGTTCTTCATATTGATCACTGTTGCTATACCCTTAGTTAAATGGGTAGATTCCCATCATTAACTACATTTGGGAGGAGGAAGAATGGTCCAAGATCCCCTGGAGAATGGTCCTAGCAGAGTTTGATCTAGACCTAGAGACAGACTTAAGCTTATAGTGCTTTGTTAAAGTATGTACATAGGACCAAGCAGCAGCTTCTAGAATACTTCTAAAATCCAACCCTTTCCACAAAAAAAAAAAAAAAAAAACAAAGTCAAGGATCTAGTAGAGTAGACACTGACCCTGCTTGGGAATAAATTTGTCATGTTGATTATAACAATACGACCACCTGGAAATAGCCTACTTTGACGCAGGTTGTCCCTTCTTACCTTCACAAGAAATGCACACTCGATCCAAAGTTCTGAAAGGTTTAATTCCGTCAAGATAGTACTGGAGTTGTCTGTGGACATCCAAGGTACTGAGTATCCTTTTCTCCCTCATTTTTAGGTTTTAAAAAAGAAAGCAGGGAGCTGGATAGCTTGGCTTAAAGTAAACTGGGATACTGCTTTAGGCATATAAAGAGGATTAGTTCTTAAAGAAACCCTATTCCTATGAAAAATGAGGTTGTACTGACTCACCATAACAGCTTGCAACTCAGTTACCCTTCTTGCAGAGGTCAGAGCAGTCAGTAAAATGGTTTTCAGTGTACAGAACCTCAAGTCAGCCAGATTAGCTAGTTCAAAAGGAGCAAGTGTTAGCTTCTCTAACACAAAAATAAGATCCCAGGCTACCTGTTTACTTGGAGGCCCTCTTAAGTAAAATCCCTATCAAGAATATTTTGATACGAAACTGCCTTGAAAGAGAAGGATCCATGGGCAGACATGCTGAAATGGCAGACACATGAACCTTGACTGATGAATAAGAAAAACCACAGGATAGTAATATTGTAAAACTAGCCAAACTAGAAAACCTTTTCCATTTGCTAATATATGACTTTCTAGCAGCTGGTGGTGGTGTGTCCATTAGTACATGCTGCACATCCTCAGAAAACAGGTGCCTAAAGGAATTAAGTCCCTATCATCCAGGCAGTCAACTGAAGATGACCGACATTCAAGGTGTATCAAACACCCCTGTTCTTGTGCGTGTATATCCAATTTGTGAGGAAGCTTGTGGTAATTGTCCTTGGCCATTTTCACAAGAAGGGAGAACCACAGTTGCCTGGGCCAGAAGGGAGTCACCACAACGATCTTGGGGATTCCTTGTGAATCTTCAGAAGTACCCTGGGTATCGGTGGAAAGACTTGCAGGAACATTTATGTTGAAAGAAATGAAAAGGCATCCATCTTTTAGGCCTTCCTGCATGGAGTCCTAGAAAAGAATTTTGCCAGTTCATTGTTCAGAGAGATGGCAAAGAGGTCTACTTGAGTAACTCCCCACATGGATCAAATACTAGAAGATGCTCTGATCTAGTTTCAATTCACAAGGGTCTGCCTTTATCCTGCTCAGCTTGTTTGTCACACAATTCCCTTCTGACAAAATGGAGGATGCCTACAGTGTGAAATTGCTCTGTGAATCCACATCTCATGCTAACATGGCTAGTCTGCAAAGGGGGTATGACCTAGTTTTCCCGTGGTTGTTGATGCACCACATGATTTTGGTATTGTCTGTCATCACTTGAAGAGGTCCCAGGGACCAAAGATGGTTCAGTGAGTTGAGTGCCTTGATCAGTTTTCTCTGTCCAAAAGCTGCACCCCAAGCAAAGTCTGAAACACCTGTGTTAACTGACTGCTTTGTAGCAGAGAGAGATAGAAGGGGACACCTGAATTTAAAGGATATCTTTTGTCTCCACCAAAAATTTTTCTTCTGACAAACCCCAGTACTGGAATCTGAAAAGACAGTTGCACTAGGAACCATCCCTGAATAAAACCCCTTCCCCGCCTGGGAAGGAAGAACTCATTACATCACTCCTTGGGACAGCATGTGATGAAGAACAAGTGGAAACAAAACAGCCTGATCTGCAGGATGAACAATGACCCCCTAGAAAGTAGGGATTTCCTCCCACTGCCATCTGTAACCCTAACGCATGACTTTCAGACACCATTTGTCTGAAAAAAATCTGTTGCCAAAAAGAAAAATGGAGACTCAGACTTTCTGTACGTGGAAAGGAGCCAGGGTACAAGGGGGACACAAGGCCATTGAAAAGTAATTCAGACTTGTTTGGACTGTATTTGGTTTTGGAAGGATTGAGACTACTGTTTGGAACCCACTTGCTACTTCTTAAATGTCTGTTTATCTGAATTCTTTTAGGACTGTTTATTCTGTTTTTGCTAAAACTAGATCAGTATTAAAAAAAACTCTTGGACAATCTGGAAAAGGGTTGAAAAATCTTAAGAAATTCCCTGTCAGCTTGCCCCGTTCAACATACTTTTTAATCAAATCTGCAGTAGAGGGACCAAGCACTATCTCTATCCAAAGGAGAATTTAAAATCTCACTTTTTTATCATCTGGGAAGTTCTGAAAACACAGCCAAGCAAATCTCCTTCAAACAGTACCAGTAGCCATAGTCCTGGAAAAAGTATAAACAGCCATACACACATTGCAAGCAATGAGTAGTGACGTGCAATACAAGAAACTAAGTTATTTGAAGCTGATTTTTCTTCACAAGAAACAACTGCAAATAAAATATTCCTTATACTTTCACAAAATACCAGAACAAACTAACATACAAGCCTGATAATTTAAAATTCTGAAAATCAAAGCTGCAGAAGTACACACTTTTTCCCATACCCATCAATACATTTTCCCATCATTATTAGAAAGATTATAACTGAAATTAAGTGTTTAGCAACAGTAGAGTCAACTAAGGCTATAGCTGTTGCATCAGGTTTGGGAATAGCGTATACAAATGTAAAAGACTGAGGAACATTATACATCTTATCTACCTTTTTAGGTGCAGACAGCTGGCTATCAGGAAAATGCAAGCAGTAAAACATACATCCTCTAAAGTAATCAGAAGAGGAATGAGTGCAGATTCTGGAAAATCCTTCTGTAACACCTGATAGTATTTTCTGAGTGACTGAGAAACCTCACTGTTATCCCACTGAGAACACTGGGGCATTCTAACAATAGTCTCACAGAAAAAGAAACTGATCTCTTCTCAGAGTCTGAAACAGAAATCTGAGGTCAAAACCCTGAATCTGCCCCTGCATGTTCCTGTTCAGATTCAGTATATTTAATCTCTTCAGGAAACGATGCATCCCTATTTCTTTTACCAGAAACTACTCTACAAAAGGATCAATAGCCTGAATTAAACCCCGAGTCAGTCCCAGTAAACTACTCCTATCCAAAGAAATTTGAGGATGAGCAGACACATGCTTGGTTTTCTGTTTCTTTTTCGCATGAAAAATGGGGTCAACAATGTTACTAATGGCTAGCTGCTGCTTCCTATTCTATTCCAGAGTGATGGGAACCTCTGGGTTATAAATCTGTCCCTCCAGCATGTTCTATTAACTTCTGTGCTGAGGTTTAAGTCCCTCGAGCGCGTAACTTTAAGGGATTTGGATTTTCTGAGGTGGAGCATGTCCATTAAATCTGGGTTTGACATGGCTTTATACGCCAGGCACAGGTCGCCTCTGAGTAGGCGGTATGCAACTGAGTATAGCTGGAGTTCCTTTAACCGGGCAGCATAGGTCATCTGTTTGCGTCCCTTGATCCTCTTGGTGAGGTACTTTTGGGGTCTTTCCAGTTGCTGCAGGTGTCGGGTAAGGTACATCTCAAATGGGGCATTGTATTCTATTATGGGCCTGATGAGTGACGAGTAGAGGGGCACAATGACCTTATTTTATTTTTATTTTATTTTACATTTGTTGACTGGGCTAGTCTAAATGGATATATGTCCATTTTCAGTAGAGGCCCGGGGAGAAAAGCTCCACTACAAAGTACAGTTTTGTACCTACCATAAATGTAGATGTTTGAGTGTATATACTGCTGCAGTCATCACACTTGGGTTATCCTGCCATCAGGCGGTCCCGCAGTCGGCCGAATCCCAAAGTCTTGGTCCGGTGTCGGTTGTCGTCGCTTCTTCCCTGACGTCAGTGCGACAGGGGTATAAAAGAGGCAGCCGACGCCATTTTCTTCAGTTTTTCTTGCCCCAGATGTCTGGTGCCCCCAACTAGGAAGGTAATACAAATAACTATGCAAAATACCTTAGTAGATAAACAATAGTACTAGCTGTTAGCAAATACACCATATAGGCATGCATCCATTAGATTGATGTACATGGAGTTATAACTAACACCCTGGTATGTAGAGGGGATGGTGTGAGGGTAACCTGGACTGCAGCAGTATATACACTCGAACATCGACATTTATGGTAGGTACAAAACTGTACTATGTTCATCGTGTAATACTGCTGCACTCATCACACTTGGGTTGAATCCCAAAGCTATGGATGGGTGGCTGGTACTAAACTGGGTTAGGTGAAGCTAGGATGCCCTGCAGAACTGCAGTGGCAAAACCAGCTCTGGTTTTTGAGCATAATGGAAGGTGGTAGTGCTTGGTAAAGGTGTGCACTGAACTCCAAGTAGCTGTCTCCAGAATGTCCTTGGTTGGAACCCCCCTGAGAAAGGCTGCTGAGGTTGCTGTAGCCCTGGTAGAATGGGACCCAATATTAACAGGGACTGCTTTCCCATGGTGCGAGTAGCAAAAACGGATACAATGTGCAATCCATTTGGAGCTTGTCTGTTTTGAAATAGCCTTTCCTTGTGAACCTGCAGCATAGGATACAAAGAGTTGGTCAGTTTTTCTGAAGGTCTTTGTCTTATCCAAATAGTAACATAGCTGTCTGTGAATGTCCAAAGAGTGAAGGAGTCTTTCTCCTTTATTCTGGGGGTTTGGATAAAAGGTGGGTAAATGAATGGTCTGATTCAAAGCCACACTGGATACTACCTTTGGCATAAAGGTAGGGTTAGTTCGTAAAGAGACTCTGTCCTGATGGAAAATGATGAAAGGTTCCATTGCCATAAGTGCCTGTAGTTCTGAGACCCTGCGTGCTGAGGTGATAGCCAGCAACAGAGTGGTTTTCCATGACAAGTATTGTAGTTCTGCTGAGAAGGCTGGTTCGAAAGGAGGCAGTATTAATTTTTCTAAAACGAAGTTGAGGTCCCAAGCTGGCGTTGTGGGTTTTCGGGGGGGATCTTATATTCTTAGCCCCTCTGAGAAACTGCCTTAGTAAAGGGTGTGAGAATATGGGAGGATCCGTATTATATTGAGCTGAAATGGCTGAAGCATGGATCTTAATGGATGAGAAAGAAAGGCCTTTGTGTAGCATCTCAGTTAAGTATTGCAGTATTTGAGGAATGTTTGGTATCCAAGGATTTTGGCCTTTAGCCTGGTTCATTGCACAAAATCTTTTCCATTTGTCCGAGTAAGCTTTTCTGGTGCTGGGCCTCCTGGCCTCCAAAATGACATTCAGGACGTCCTTTGAGAGAAGTGTTGATTGATAATTCAAGGTATTCTCCATGCAGCTAAATTTAAAGTCCTGAGCTGACTGTGAAGGATCTGAGAGTTTTGCTGAGTCAACAGAAGTGGGAATTGAGGTAAGATCCATGGAGGGCTGTGAGTCAAGGTCCTTAGTAATGGGTACCAGTGCTGACGTGGCCAGTCTGGAGCAATGAGGATCATTTGGGGTCTCTCTGATCTGACTTTCAGTAATACCTTGGGTCAAGAGAGGTAGTGGTGGGAAGGCATAGACTGTCAATGCTGTACAACTAAATGATAGGGCATCCACTTTCCAGGCTAGGGAATGATAAGTCCTTGTGCAAAATTTCTGTAGTTGGCAATTGTTGGGGGAGGCAAACAGATCTATGTCTGGGCGTCCCCACCTTTGAGTTATCATTGAGAATACTTGAGGGTGTAGTCTCCACTCGTGAGGATCTGCCAAATTTCTGCTGAATTTGTCTGCCAATATGTTTTCCTTTCCTGGCAGGAATCGTGCTTGCAGTTGTACTTGGAAAGTCAATGCTGTGTTCCACAAGGTCATTGCCTGTCTGCATAAAGGGTAGGCGTGTGTTCCTCCCGGTTTGTTTATGTACCACATAACTGTGGTGTTGTCTGTCCTTAGTAGTAGTTGTCCTGGATGCAAGAGGTCCTTGAAGGCTGTCAGTGCATTTTGCACAGCTAGCATCTCCTTTTGGTTGACGTGTAGATGCATTTGTTTTGCGGACCATTTGCCTTGTATGCACTGTTCTGCCATGTGTGCTCCCCAGGCGTAGTCTGAAGAATCTGTTGTCATAGTTTGGCTTGCTGGAGGTAAGACAAAAGGAAGACCCTTGTTTATTTGACATGCTTGAGCCCACCATAGGAACTCTTTTTGAAGGCAAGGAATGAGAGGTATACTTGTTTCGAGGCTGTGCCTGTGTTGAGTCCATACACTTTTCAGGTACCATTGTAATTTCCTCATATATAGCTTTGCATGTGGAATTAGTTGAATGCAGGATGCCATGAACCCCAATGCCTGCAGGATTTTCCTTGCAGTGAGCTGGGTAAAAGGTGCCATCTTTTTGAAGTATTGAGTCAGTTGTTTTTGTTTGTCTGGCGTGAGATGAGCCATCTGGGCTTTTGTATTTAAGCTGGCACCCAGGAATATTATGTCTTGTGAGGGTATTAGCTTTGACTTCTTTTTGTTTACTGTGTACCCTAGGCAACTTAGCAGCTTTGTTACAAATGCCAGATGCTGTAATAGAATGGCCTTGCTGTCCGCTTGGATCAGGCAGTCGTCCAGATATGGATAAATTTGTATTCCTCATTGTCTGCAGTATGCAATTACTGATGCCAGGCATTTCGTAAATACTCTGGGTGCAGTAGGATAAGCCAAAGGGCAATGCAGAGAATTGATAATGCGTTGTACCTGCCAGAAATCTGAGGTATCTTCTGCAATCTTGTCTGATAGGGACATGCAGGTATGCCTCTGAGGTCCAACGTTACCAGCCAAGACTCCTTGCCCAGCATGGGAAGAAGCTGCTGTAGTGTGAGCATTTTGAATTTGGGTACCTCCAGGTAAGTGTTTAGAAATGAGAGGTCTAAAATGGGTCTCCAGGCTTTGTCTTTTCTTGGTACTAGAAATAGTCGAGTAAAAACCTTGACCTTGCTCCTTTGTAGGTACCCTTTGAATTGCTTTCATATTCATGAGAGCTGAAATTTGCGTTTGTGCCTCTGCCCATTGGTATGGAGGCAGATTTGGCATGCCTCTCATCCGTGGTAAAGTGTGAAAAAGAAATCTGTAGCCTCGGGTAATAATATCCAGAACCCATTTGTCCTTTGTTATGATGCGCCAATTTTGTGGAAATAGAGCCAGTTTTCCTCCCAAAGGTGCTGCTAGAGCAATTTTGCTTGGCAGGCAAAGAGGGAAGTCATTGTGTTTGTTTCCTGAAGGGTTGAGATCTTTCGTCTCCACCTCTTTGAGTTGTTGTGTGCCATTGTCTAGGCCTGAAAGAACCTTGTGGCTGGCCTCTGCCCCTTGGGCGTCTGTACCTACTCCTTTGGGGTCTGTCTGATGCAGGAAAGGACCAGTTTTTTGATGGCCAATTTCTGCTGAAACGGGGAGGTTGTACCTGTAAAAAATCTTTAACTGTCTGCATAGATTTTGCCTTTTCTTCCATTTTCTTTAAAACTTCCTCTGCTTTGACACCAAATAACACATCTTTCTGCAATGGAGCATCCAATAACTTTGCTTTGACATGTTCTGGTAAGGCTTGCTCTTTTAGCCAAGCATGTCTACGTATTACAGATCCTGTGACAGCTGCTCTACATGAGGCTTCCAATGAATCAAAACCACACTGTAAGGTATGCTTTCTCACCTGTTCTGCTGCATGCAGCAAATCCTGCATCTCTTTGAAATCAGGTTGATCTGTCTGAGGGATCATTTTCTGCTTTAACTGTGTAATCAAGTACTGCTGGTATTTTAGCATGTGGAATTGGCAGTTTAAGGCCCTCATGGCCAAAGTGGCAGACGCATACACTTTCTTCCCCCATCTTTCTAATGCTCTGGAATCTCTTTCAGAAGGTAGTGGATTCTTAGCAGTAGAGGCCTTAACCCCTTTGGGACCCTGGGAAATGGTTTTGGGGTCTGCAACAGGGCTTTTATATAGAAACTTATGAGAATCAATAACTCGGTAGTATCTGTCTGGTTTAGCTGGTGCAGGAGGTAAGGAATCTGGGTTTAGACTAGATTCGGTGTAAACATCATCCAAAATGTCTAAAACTGGAGGAATTGCAAGGGGGTCTATGCCGTGGGAGAAGAAGAAACTCACGGAGTCTTTTCTTAGAGTCAGAGTAATCTTGGCCTTCCCAGTGGAAGTGTTCCCTCATGGTGTGTAAAGTTTCCCCAAAAGAGTAGTCTTCAGGGGGGGGGAGACAGAGGGAATGGACTCTTCAGCATCTGAGTCTTCATAAGGAGGGAAGGAATAATCCTGGTCCTCAGAGTTAGCTGAGAAAATGGATGCTTGGTCAGAGGAAGGATAATCTTCCTCCAGTCTAGGCCTTTTGTCAGGAGGGGGTTTTGAACCCCTGATAAGGGTAATTAAATCCTCAGCCATCTTAAGCATCTGTTTTTTAGGCACAGGGGCCTGTGGGGGGGACTGTGGACCCGGTTTCCTAACTTTTAAGGGGGCTTTAAGTTTAGCATAAGACTTAATACAGATAGTTGTCGGTTTGAAGACACCTTCAGAAACCGAAGGCCTGTCCAAAATCTCCAGATCACCGTCAGGGTTGGCGTCCGAGGGGTGAGATGTAACCGGCTCCTGAGGCCCAACTGAATCGGTCTGGGAGGCCGACAGAATTTCTAAATCTGCGGTAGTCAGGGGCTGCGTAGGCGCCTCGCTGAAAACCGGAAAACCGGCGGCAGGCCTTGCTGAGGTCTCGGTATCAGGTCTTGGCCTTGGTTGCCTGTCCTTATCCTTGCGTTTTTTAATCATTGCTGATGTCGGTTGTTACGACGACATGCTATAATTAAATTTTCTGTCAAAATAATGTCGGGCAAAATCTGCCCGACGCTTGATAGTACGTTTGTTGAACCTAGCACAAAACCGACAACCAGAGACGTCATGGTCTGGGCCTAGGCAAGGAATACAATAAGAATGAAAATCCTTATGAGGTATTTGCTTCCCACAAGAAATGCAATTATTAACTTTGTCTGACATCGGTCTGAGGCAAGAAAAGTTTCCCCAACGGGGTACTTGGCTTTAGAGAAGACTTCGGGCTGAAATTCGATTAAAAAATCTCAGGAGCTGGCCGACTGGCAGTTGCGAACTGCTTCTGCTTCGGGCACTGCGTGGCAAGAAAGACTGAAGAAAATGGCGTCGGCTGCCTCTTTTATACCCCTGTCGCACTGACGTCAGGGAAGAAGCGACGACAACCGACACCGGACCAATACTTTGGGATTCGGCCGACTGCGGGACCGCCTGATGGCAGGATAACCCAAGTGTGATGACTGTAGCAGTATTACACGATGAACATCATTATTCTAAAATTGTAACCAAAACATACTACAAAGGAGTAACATATTTTAAAAATTAAATTTGATATAGTGACTTGTAAAAAAATGAAATATTCATTGCATAAGAGAATATAAAATGACATGTTTATAACAGGATTTTCATGTGTAAAGGCAATATTAGAAAGTTAAAATACAATTTAATATAAAAAGATAAAGACAGGATGAAATTTTTTTTTTTTTTTTATCTTCTTTTTTCTGCTGGAGGGACAGATTTATAACCCAGAGGCTCCCATCACTCTGGAATAGAATCCCAGTCCATGTCAGACAGAGCCCCTCACTGCTCCTCTTCAAGAGAAATCTTGATGAGTGGATGGGAGATCGTAGGTTTACCCCGGGATCACTTCTGCGTCACTGCTAGACAGTGGCACAGTAAACTAACCTTAATCTAGATGTGAACCCTTTCGTGATAAGGTGGGATATATAGAAGGTCTTTCTAACCACTTCGGTGACGTGATTGTCGAAGGAAAGATTGCTATCCACTTGGGCCCCCAAATCCCTAATTACTTCTTCCGTGCTTAATGGATTACAAGCTATGTGGTAATTTGTGGGCACTTTGTTTTTCCCAAAGGGGATGACTATGCACTTTTTGGCATTTAGCTTTAGGCCATGGTTCTGGCACCAGTTATCCATCTCTGTGAGACCCTTTTGGAGGATGTCTGTGTCAGTTGGCGAGTTGATTATGGCACCCAGTTTGCAGTCGTCTGCAAACTTGGTCAGCCATAGTCCTCCCGTGTTAACCTGTATCTCAGAGAAATATATACCGAACAAGAGAGGTCCCAGGACTGAGCCTTGTGGGATGCCACTAGTAACTGGTTTAGAGTCTGACATGGCTCCCGCAATTCTGACTATGTGGGTTCTATCCTTGAGCCAGTTTGCAACCCATCTTATGACATAGGGGTTGATATTTAAGCTGGAGAGCTTATTTATGATGCCCGAGTGGGGTATTGTGTCAAAGGCTTTAGCGAGGTCCAGGTAGGCTGTGTGGACTACCTTCCCTTCACCTATGGCCTTGGTGACTGTTTCAAAGAAGTGAACCAGGTTCAGGAGGCAGGATCTGCCCTTAAAGCCAAATTGGGTAGGATCCAGCGTCTGCAGGTCCCCAATGTCTGTTTATGAGCTCCATGATGATCCGCTCCATAGCTTTGCAGACCACGCTAGTCAAACTTATGGGGCGATAGTTTCCAGGGTCCATTGAGGCACCGCCTTTGTGGAGTGGGACCACTGTTGCTGTACGCCATTCCTTGGATACATATCCTGTACTAAGGCTTTGGTTGAACAGTAACTTTATATGAAGTTTTAGCTCTTCTTGGAGCTCGTGTAGGACGCAGCCCGGGACACTGTTCTGTCCCATTGATGCTGTGTTTTTTGCCTTGGAGAGGGCAGCTCTCACCTGAGCATCTGAGATGTCAGGGAGGCGAGACTTTGCTGGGATAGACATTTGCTCTTTTGGGGGGGAAGGGGGGGAGAAGTTTGCACTGAACCTGTCTGCCAGGATGTTGGCTATGTCTGTGGGTTCAGTGTATTTTTTGTCATTTTGGATTAACTCTGAACATATCTTGGAGTTGCCACCCAGGTTTCTAACATAACTAAAGAAGGCCTTGTGATTATCTTTGGTGTCCTGTGCAATATTTCTCTTGAAGCTGGCCTTAGATGATTTTATGAGGGACCGTATTTTTTTGCTAGTACTGATCAGAGATGCCTTCCCCTTTAGGGATTTAGCTCTATCATGTAGTTGCTTCCTCCTTTTGTTAAAAAGCTTATTTATGGCTGGGGTCCACCAGATTGGATGCCTGCCTTTGGAGGACTGGGTCTTGGTTTTATTTGGGATTGCATGATCCATGCATTCCTGAAGGTGTCCATAGAATGCATTTATAAAGGTTTCTGCAGTTTGGGCCGTAGTTTCCGCTGGCCTGGGGGCTTTGAAGGATGTCACCTCGGTTTTGAGAAGTGTGAAGTTAGCTTTTGAGAAATTTTTCACTGTTTTTTTCTGGCTGGGGCTGGGGTCGGAATGTGCATGTCCAGTGAGATTAATTTATGGTCCGATCTTAACAATGAGGGGTATACTTCTGGTGTGGAGCATAGAGTCCCCATGTTGGTGATGATCAGGTCCAGTATGTTTTCCCCTCTTGTGGGAGTGGTGACTAGTTGTTCCATAGCATTTGAGTTTATAAATTCAAGGAACCTTTGGGCTAGGGCATTGGGGCTTGAGTAATGCTCCCAGTCTATGTTTGGGTAGTTGAAATCACCCAGTATAATGGTGTTTGGAGAGACCTTCATATTCTCCAGTGTTTTCAGGAAGGCCGAGTGAAGTTCCTGAGTTTGGGAGGGTGGTCTGTAGCAGGCTATAAACTGAAAGGCAGTTTTGCCCACTGTTAGTTGCACATGGATGGTCTCTGCTGCTTTATGCAGTGCCAATAACCTGGAAGTGTGAGTATCTTTGATGAATATGGATACTCTTCCTCCTTTTGTGGTTCAGTCCGAGTTTTGGGTCTGAAAAGCATGGTATGAGGTATAGCCTGGTAGTGCTGGGATGCTCTTGGGAGCCTTGAACCAGGTTTCTGTTACTGCACAGATGTCAATATTCTCCATACTGAGGAGAGCTTCGAGTGCGTGCATCTTGAGGTTTAGACTTCTGGCGTTGAGTAGCATTACCCTTAGTTTCTTTCTCCCTGTGTTATCTATGGAGGTGGGTTTGTCCTTTGAGCCTTGCCTAAAAAAGGCACTATGGGGGTGGCAAGAGCCTTTGCCAGTATCCCAAAGCCCAGGGGTGACAGGTGCAATCCATCCCTAGCGAAGCAACGTGGCTTGTCGAGCATGTCATCCCAGGCTGACAGACACTGGATCCCCTTTGAATGACACCAATACTTTAGCCAATTGTTAAAATCGATCATTTTGTCTTTATACTGTGGCATAATTCTTGGTGAGGGTAAGATGCTACTCAAGGTCAGGGTCATACCGGCCTGGGCTACATGATCAGAGAGCTCCTCTATGTCTCTTTTTATGTAGTCCAGGGAGGTACGTCTCAGGTCATTCACACCAGCATGGACAATGACAGAGTCATATTTGTACTTGCTTTGGAGTGATCTGAGTGCTTGCGTTATGTGGCAGATCCTGGCGCCCGACAGGCAGCTTACCGTGACCCTCTCCTTGTTCAGTCCGGTGAGTGGGACGTCAGTGCGTCTGACAAGAGTCACCTATTACAAGTGTATCAGGTGTGTTGTTTAGCCTTAAGGGCTGTGTTTGTTTGGCACACTGACTTTGTGAATTGTGTGTTACACGGGTTTTGTTTTGGGGTAGCAGGTGCTTGGATGTCTGCTTTGGAGGTCTCTGCTGCTTAGGCAGATTCTTATTTAGAGCCTCCGAATATGTTTTGGTGTGTTTATGTGTTTGGTTAGATGTTGTGGTAGGTCTATGTGAGACTGGATTTGTGGTGTGTGTGGTTACCTTCTCCTGCTTATTGACAGGGCCAGTATTGAGTTGAGAGAGCTCAGCCTCCAGTTTGGCTATATGGTTGCATCTCTCACATATATTTGAGCTTGTTGGGAGGAGGAGAGGGTTGTCTGTGTACATGAGACAGTTTTAACATTGCCTCAGGATTCCCAGATTCACCAGCTGGACTGGAGAGGAAACCAGCATCTGTCCTTTGGTCATGCCAGAAAAGTATAGGTAACTCCTTTATAACTGATCAAAAAGGACCAATAGGGGCAGAGTGCTCAAGGGAGTATCTAGGGATGTAGTGCTTTTGGTTTATTAGTGCTAACTTATATAAAATTGCTTGTATGAGTAAGTGCAGGGTTTTAGATAGAAAATAGGGTCCTTATTTTCAGAGTTAGAGCAGTTCTAAGGGAAAAAGTGAAGAGTAGAATTTGTGGAGCCGAAAAAGGTTTAAGCCCGATTAAGTGGCACTGCACTATGTGCAAAATTGTGCAAGGCCGCGCCAACGTGGGTTTTATACAGGGGAACTTGAAAGAGCTAGAATTAGCCCAAAACGGACAATAAACTACAAGATTCTTGTGCTGGGATCACTCCTCCAGGGACAGATAGGCTGCTCAAAGCTCCCCACTCCCACTGGTGAACAAAGAAGCTTCATCTATCCAAGTAAGGAAATGGGCAACACAGGAACTATACAAAAGTCCAGAATACAGCAAAGCCTGTATTAGGGACTATTCTAGGTCAGGAAAGGCGAGAAACAAGGGTATTTTTTTTTTTTTTTTTGCAAGACAAACAGCAGAAAATGCAGTAAATATTTAACACAGGCTAGCGCACTTGAGTGTGTAGCCTCAACAAGTAAATTCAACAAGACAAACTTTTAAACTGCAGGTATAAATTAAATGTATAACAAGCTTTAAACAGGTAAAAGAGCAGATATAACTCGCTTTTCGGCGAGAAAGGACAGTCGCAAAGGTAATAGCATAAAAATATACTTAAATCAGTTAAGAAGTCGCTCTTTTTTGTCTCTCTGCTGCTAGCACCACTCTGCAGGACCAAGAGGAGCTTTGCTGAGTAGGAACAAGCGCCAAAGCGGGTTTTATACAGGGGACTTGAAAGAGCTAGAAATTAGCCCAAAACGGCCAATAAACTACAAGATTCTTGTGCTGGGATCACTCCTCCAGGGACAAATAGGATGCTCAAAGCTCCCCACTCCCACTGGTGAACAAAGAAGCTTCCTTCTATCCAAGTAAGGAAATGGGCAACACAGGAACTATCCAAAAGTCCAGAATACAGCAAAGCCTGTATTAGGGACTATTCTAGGTCAGGAAAGGCGAGAAACAAGGGTATTTTTTTTTTTTGCAAGACAAACAGCAGAAAATGCAGTAAATATTTAACACAGGCTAGCGCACTTGAGTGTGTAGCCTCAACAAGTAAATTCAACAAGACAAACTTTTAAACTGCAGGTATAAATTAAATGTATAACAAGCTTTAAACAGGTAAAAGAGCAGATATAACTCGCTTTTCGGTGAGAAAGGACAGTCGCAAAGGTAATAGCAGAAAAATATACTTAAATCAGGTAAGCAGTCGCTCTTTTTTGCCTCTCTGCTGCTAGCACCACTCTGCAGGACCACAAGGAGCTTTGCTGAGTAAGAAACCTTTCCTGCTCCCTCTTCCCAACAAGAATGGTTTTCCATTGCCCACTGAGGGGACTCCCAACAGCCACACAGAACATGGCTAACCCTCGATCCTTAGTCAATGTAGGTGCCACACCAGAGGGATCCGAGGAAAAACTGAGTGGTCTGAGCTACAAACAACTGTCATAGCAGTCATCCACCTGCAGCTGAGGCAAACTGCTAGCCTGTTGTGCTCGCAAAGGCTGTTTGGTTAACTTTTATTTTTTCAGTGGCTGAAGGAAGGACCAACGATCTACTTCATGGTCAAGCCGAAAATGGTGCCTTTTTCCAAGGGAAGACTACCAGTACCAGTCCACAAGTTACTTTCTTGACAGAAAAAAAAACACAGTAAAAAGCACTGCTGTGCCCCCACAGCAGAAAAATAAACAATTTCTCCACAGAAAATGTTTTTATTTAGTTTACACACAAACTGACAGAAAAAAATGAGTGCTCCATTTAAAAGTACATTACAGTATTGAGACAGTTCATTAAAACAAACACTCCTAGTTTTAAAATAACTTCCCTGAACAGGAAAGTAATAAAATATCGGCAAATTTAGCAAAATGGAATCCCCCCCCCAAAGGAAACTTAACTTCCCAGCAAAGGAAAGCACGAACTGACTGTTGATGCTCAAAAGCCTAAGAGGAGTGTACTCTTCGGGAGCAGGAATGGCTTCACACCCAAACCTTTTTTTTAGTCAGCTCAGCTCGAGTTACTTGACAGTTTGGGCATGTAGAAGGTGCTCTGAAGCTTTGGAAGCAAGCCAACTGTTATATCCTTGGCAGGGTATAACCTATACAGCTAAGGCTACTACAGCAGTGATCAATATGAATGACATCTCCATGTAGTTTTTTTTTGTTTTGTGCTTTCAGTGAAACAGAAAACCTTGAAAATGTGATATATGTTAAAATGGAGACGAGATGAAACAACTGCAGTCAGCTTGTCAAACATCGGTGTTCAGGTAAGCTAAAAGCTGGAAATACACTTTCAAAAGAACTGTCATGTATAACAGGTGAGAATAATACTTTTATAATAATAACTACTCATGTCCATATTATCATGGAATGCAAATAGCAATGCTGGAGGAAACATTTGGAGAGAAATTAGCATGCGAATTTGACAAAAGAAACAATTTCATTTCAGTTACTCTGCAGAAAAGTGGAATATATAGGTACGTGTAGGTACATAGATTAATGCTAGGCTAATTGCCCTTGCGGGCCATTTTAAGCCTAGCCAATTACCTCATGTGAGAATCAAACCCTGCACCTTGTGTCTGCAAGGTAAACACCTTAACCATTCAGCCATTCCCCCCACCTATAACAATACTGACTGCTAGAGGGGTGCCAACAGGGATAGAAGAGGAGAAGAGAATATTGGTAGATTTGTGGTATTAAGGGGTTACTGAAGGGAATGAAGGTTACACAGGCATATGTTTATATCCCACCTAAAATAAGAAGTTATGTACTCACCATAATGTTCCATCTGAGTAGGTAGCTTCATTTGTCTGCAACCTGTGGGTCTTGGATCCGATATCGGATCCGAGCCGGCAACTTGTTTCAAGCTAATGGATCCGAGCTCCTAGCTCCTCCCCTCACCCATAATCCCCTGCTAACCCTCCATGACCTCAGATCGAGTTTGCCCCTCAATATATACCCAAAAAAATGGGTATCCAACTAAAAATAGATCCGAAGAAGGCCAGGGGGAAGGAGGGGGGGATGGTTTCAGACAAATGAAGCTACCTACTCAGATGGAACGTTATGGTGAGTACATAACTTCTTAATCTGAAGTAGGGAGTTCATTTGTCAGCAACCTGTGGGACAGAGTCCCCAGCTACCTGCACCTTGGGTGGCCATCATGGAAGGATATTGCGAAGCACCGCAGAGCCAAAGGATGCTCTCCCTCTAGAAATCACGTCCAGTTTGTAGTGGTTAATAAAGGTATGAGATGAGGCCCAAGTGGCTGCCGAACAAATATCATCCAATGGAACTCTAGACTTGAAGTAGAGATGGAACGAGTGGAATGTGCATGAACTCCTTCCGGTGCGGGTCTCCCAGAGACTTGATACACCCATAGAATACATTGAGAAATCCAGCGTGATAAAGATACTTTTGAAATTGCTTTCCCCAAATTAAATTTGGCAAAGGAAACGAACAGCTGGTCGGATTGTCTATGACCAGCTGTTCTATGAGTATAAAAGCGAAACTGCCTATGAACATCTAATGAGTGCAGCTTGTACTCTCCCTTATTCTGATATTTAGGGAAGAAAACCGGTAAATTTATGGATTGATTTATGTTGGTTTCCGATGCTATCTTGGGAAGAAAAGAAGGATTGATCCTGAGGTACACTCTGTCTGGGTGAAAGATCAAATAAGGAGGCTTCACAGAAAGAGCTTGAAGCTCCGAAACTCTTTTTGCTGAAGTGATGGCTACAAGGAATGCTGTTTTCCAAGACAAGAATTTGAGATCTACTGAAGCAGCGGGTTCAAAAGGTGGAGCAGTCAAGGCTTGAAGAACTAGTGAAAGATCCCATGGTGGTACGGCTTCTTTTATGGGGGTCTAAGTAAGAAAGTGCCCTTGAGAAAGGTTTTACACAACTTGGCCGACATCAAAGGCCCTGTATCATGTCCCATATGGTAATGTGATATGGCTGCCAATTGCACTTTGACAGTTGAACAACTAGCGCCTTCCGGAAAGAGTTTGGTTAGGAAGTCTAATATGGACGGAAGAGGAGCCGTGAAGGGATCTAGATCATGATGCTCCGCCCAGATGGAGAAACGTTTCCATTTACTGCTGTACACTTTCCTGGTAGAGGGCTTATGCGCTGCCACAAGGATGGCTTTGACTGGTGAAGAGATACCGGGAGTCCTAACTAGGAGTGGAACTGGAGCAACCATGCTGTCAGTTTCAGATGGTCCAGGTTTGGGGTCGGTAAGTTCGACGGATGGGAGATGAGATCCGGACTGGGATCTAGAATCCAAGGAGGATTCACAAGGTGAGACCACAGGTAAGGGAACCAAATTTGCCGAGGCCAGAATGGGGCAATGAGGATCATCCTGCTCCCCAACCGTCAGGCTTTCTGTAAGAGTTGTAACATCAGGGGTAGAGGAGGATAGGCATAAAGTAGACCGGGTGGCCAAGCATTCACCAGAGCGTCTCTTGGAGTTTCCCCTGGAGGGGGGATTAGAGCGAAGAAATTGCCGCATTTGGTGTTTGATGGAGACGCAAAAAGATCGCAGCAGGGTTGCCCCCATATTGCGAATATCTGCTTCGCTACTAGTGGATTGAGAGACCACTCGTACGGGGTAAGAAAGGTGTGACTGAGTTTGTCCGCTAGGATGTTGGTCCATCCCGGAATGTGCGTTGCAATCAGAAAGCGGTTGGTGGAGATCGCCCATTCCCACAATCTCATGGCTTCGCGGCATAGAGGGTAAGATCTGGTTCCCCCCTGTTTGTCGATATACCACACAACCGACATGTTGTCCGACTGAATTGCAATCGTTCCTATGGGGAGGAGATCCTGAAGTGCTTGCAATGCGAACAGCACCGCTCTCATCTCCAGAACGTTGATATGCAGGGAGGTCTCTGTGTCGTTCCACATGCCTTGGACTGTCCTGCCTGAATAATGCCCCCCCACCCGAGACGGGAGGCGTCCGTGGTCACCGTCGCAAGAGGGGGAGAGGTGCAGTAGGGACGGCCCGTATAGAGGTCCGAGGCATGGAGCCACCATAATAGAGCCTTCCTGCAAGCCTTGCTGATAGCAATGGGGTGGTGAAGAGGAAGGGATAGAAAAGACCATTGCACTAGAAGTGTCCATTGCAGTACCCGCATGTTCAGATGGGTGCATGGAAGGAGCGTAATCGCTGCCGCCATGGAGCCTAGTGCCCTCAGGACCAATTCCGCTGGTGCAGTCTCTGATTGGAGGATAGCCCGCACATGGAGTTGCAAATTCCGGATTCTCTCGGAAGTTAGAAAGGCTCGTAGCTCTCTGGTGTCTATTCTGGCTCCTATGAATTCTATGACTTGTGTTGGGGCCAGCAGGGATTTGTCGGCATTGATAGTGATGCCTAACTGTGGGGCTAGGCGGAGAAAGAAATCTCTGGCTGAGCAAAGTAGATGCCTTGTTGGGGCGGTCAGGAGCCAGTCGTCCAGGTACGGAAAGACCTGTATTCCCTGGAGTCTCAGGTGGGCCGCAATCACTGCTAATACCTTGGTGAACACCCTGGGGGCTGTGGTGAGGCCAAAGGGAAGGACCCTGAACTGGTAGTGACTGGCTCCCAGCCGGAAGCAGAGGAACCTCCTGGATCGTCTGTCCATTAGAATGTGGTAGTATGCATCCTTGAGGTCTATAGAGCACATCCAATTATTCTCCCTTAGAAGGGGGAGAATAGATTGAAGAGTGACCATTTGGAATTTTGCCTTGGTTACTGACAGGTTCAAGCGGAAAAGGTCTAGGATCGGTCTCAAGTCCCCCGTCTTTTTTGGCACCAAAAAGAACCTGGAGTAGAACCCTAATCCGAGCTGGTCTTGGGGGACGGGCTGGATGGCTCTTTTTCTTAGCAGCTGCTGAATTTCTGCGGCTGCGGCCTCCCTCTGATCGGGTGGTACATCGGGGAGGTTTTTGAATTTGGGGACATGGAGTAATGGTATTTTGTACCCTCTGGATATAATGCTAAGCACCCAGCGGTCTGTCGTGATGGACTCCCATGCCACTAGGTGCTTCGAGAAGCACCCCCGACTGCCTCCAGAGTGGAGCAGCCGGGCAACCCTTCAGGGCTGCTGCGCAGGCCATTCAGAGAAAGGTTCTCTGGACCCAAAGTTTCTTGGAGCCCCTCTGCCCCTGGGGCGGCATCCTCCCTGTCCTCCTCTGCCACGGAAGGACTGGTTGTCCGGAGCAGGCTGGGAATGTTGCGATTTCCGGAACCACATCTTCTTCTGACCCTTTTGGTTCTTCGAAAAGGACTGCTGGGGAGCAGAGAAGTGGACTCCGATGGCAGACAACGTCTTCCAGTCTTTCTCGCTCTGGACAAGTGTCTCACGAACCGTTTTGCCAAAAAGGGCAGAACCATCGAAAGGGGCGTTCGCAAAAGACGCTTTAAAAGGCTCACCAAAGTCACAATGACGGAGCCAGGCCTGACGTCTCATGACTAGGCCTGCTCCGCTAGCCCTAGCGGCTCCCTCTGTGGCGTGGGACAATAGCCGCATAGAGGTATTTGAAATTGATCTCAGAGTGGCCATTCGGGTGGAGTACAATTGTTTGTCATCCGCTGACATGGACTCGGGAGTGGAGGCAGCGTATTCTTTGATAAGATCCCGCTGCATCCTGATGACATGTGCCATATAGTTCAGAGACCTTACCGAGAAGGTCGCTGAACTAAAAACTCGCTTCCCTAAGTGGTCCATCGAGCGGGACTCCTTGCTCGGTGGATGGACTGAGGGGCTCTCCTGAGCCAATTCCCTCTTCGTGGCTGCCGCCGTCAACATGGCATCTACGGGGGGGCCCTTACTCCAGTGTGATCGGTCTGAGGGGGGACTAAGTATTCTATCCGGGCGTTTTGGTATTGGCTCCACGGTGTCCGGATCCTTCCACGCCCTGGTGGTAATGAGGTCCACCAAGGGGTCTGCTGGAGGGGACACCCAAGAGGTAGACGGACCTGCTTCGAATGCCTCCAGAAACACGGACTCGTCGGAGGAAGACTTGGGGGCAGACCACCCACCTCTGCTCCTCAGCATCTCCATGATGTCTCCAAACGAGACATCCTCAGGGGGTGATCTTGGGGAGCCTTCCCCTTCCTCCAAGTCCGTGTCCTCAGTTAAGGACTCAGGGGAGTCCACGTGCCTCCTCTTGCACTTATACTTGCAGGGCACTTCCTCGGGGGGGGCTGTCCGAGGAGGCCTCGCCAGCTACATCTTGTTCCAATGGAAGCATCTGGGATATTGAAGCAGGCTGTCCCCTTGGCCGGGTGATGGAAGCCTGGCCCAGCCAGAGAGGGAGTGCAGGTAGGAACCGAGACAAGGACCAGGGGTCCGGATGCTCTCAACAGAGCCCTCTCCACTACATCGAAAGCCGAGGGGGAACCACTCTCTCTTGGATCCAAAAGTAGGTTCCCACTCGGATCTGATGAAGGGATCGGAACCGAGACCATCGGATCCGAAGGACCAGTGCGCACCGACCTGGACGGAGCCGAAGGCACACTGAATCCCTCGGATCCGAAGCTCGGGCCACGGCTCCGAGAGGTCGGATCCGACAGGCTCGTGGGCAGGGTCGGATAAGAAGTACCAAGTACTGTCGGCGCCGACCCACCCCCGGCTCCAACGCTGCTCGGCTCCAAACGCTCCGAACCCGTGTAGCGGGTCGGAGAAGGAGCAATAGGATGGAAAAAGGTGTGAGCTCCCCGAGGGGGCAAGCACTCCATCTGCAGCTGGGCCTGGATGAACCTTCGCATCATCCGGTCCAAGTCTGCATCGGACATACTAAATGTCGATCTCGAGGAGGTCACCGAGGCAGGCCTGGAATGCCGCCTCGATGACCTCGATGGAGATCGGGCCTCCTCCTCCTTGGGCCCTGGGGAGAAACAAGGGGATCGGAGCTGAGGAGGAGGAGACCTAGAAGCAGTGGAGGGAGAAGCCCGCTTAGCTGGCGGGGCCGAAACGGAGGTCTCGGCCCGCCTCTTGTGGTGCTTCTCCCTCCGTTTCTCCCTCCTGGCCTCCCTGTCCTCCGACACTTTAGCGGAAGTTTGAGTCCCGGACGGAGGAAGGGGGGCAGGAATGGCAGCAACCACAGCCTGTGGTGGAGCCATGGGAGCAACGGAGGCCGGAGCCGAGTCCGGGGGTAAAAGTCCCACCAGAACCAGCTTCGACCTCCGCTCTTTCAGTGCCCTGGGGTTGAACGCTGCACAAATGGTACAGCCTGAGGTGAGGTGTTCAACCCCCAAGGCACCGAACGCACCGAGTGTGGCCATCAGCCGGTGTCCCCTCCGGCAGACCCCTTGGTGGACCTCATTACCTCAGCCATACTTAAAGAAAAGTAATGTAACACACAGACACAGGCCCCAAAACACAACAGACACACTCTAACGACCAGCGAAGGGAGGGAAAACTACTTAAAAGAAAATATATTACTCTAAAGGGTACCTAACACTTACACACACAAGATTTTTGAGAAAAATTAAGAAAGTTGACAGAAAAACAACAACTTAACTGTCTAGACTAGATGAGCTCGCAAGAATCCAGCTATCCACAAGCGCGGCAAACTAGATCTGAGGTCATGGAGGGTTAGCAGGGGATTATGGGTGAGGGGAAGAGCTAAGAGCTCGGATCCATTAGCTTGAAACAAGTTGCCGGCTCGGATCCGATATCGGATCCAAGACCCACAGGTTGCTGACAAATGAACTCCCTACTTCAGATCTGCTATTTTAGAGCTTAAGACTTTTGGAACAAATAATAAGCTTTCAGCATGATTACTTATGGATGGGAACTGGAACCTGCTTTGTAAAAGTGAAGGTGTATCAGGGGGGATCTAGAAAATAAAATATAACATACGGTAGATTTCTGAAACAAAAATTGAGACCATCTGGTATGGAAGATGTGAATTCAGTAGTAGGAACAAAAAATTTTCACATTATTCCTCAAGGTATAATTAACTGGGTTAGAACGAAAAGGAATTTATTTCACAGGCACATGTGTATTTAATTGAAAGCTTTGACACATCCAATAACTTCAGATTATGCAAAATAAAAAAAAACTAAAAGATGCAGGATAATTAAGTAAAACAGATACTGCCATTTTTCTACTTATGTTAAAAAGATTAGAATTTAAGGAACTAGTATAGACCCTTACCTCTGCAAGCTGCAATCTAACCACAGACAACTGGGGCAACTCGGGATAAATATGGCTTGCAAGGGCTCTACTGCTGTTAGCCTAGTAACCTTCTATGAACGTATGAATGGACAGTAGTCTAAATTAGAGCTGTATTAGGGAAAATATAATTATCTTCAGAAAGGACTGCTAGTGAGTAGGACACATTAAAATATTTAAAACACTGTAAAAAAAATAAAAAAAGAGCTATGGGTAAAATTAATAGGAATTACAGGTGATGACAAAGTTTAAAGTCATGAATAATAAGATGAACCTCATAGAACAAGAAAAGGAGCAACTGCAGAATGCTACAAGAGAGTACTTGGATAGTATAAGTTTAGAAAGGTTGTTAAACTTTTTGATGACTCAAAAGCAGAAAAACTTTTAGGGCAATGACTTAAGAGAAACAGAAAGTAGAAACTGTTGCTGATTCCACCATGATAAAAATAATCTGGAAACAAAGAAATGGAGCAAATGAAAATAGTCAAAGGCAAGAATTAAGGTGGGACAATTCCTCTCCAACAAGCTGTGCTTGGACAGAGGAACCAAGCAAGGTTATCCTCCTTAACCTTTATTTGCTTTACATTTAGAGCCACTGGCAAAGAAAATAAGGGACATACAAATCTGAGGGTATAAATCATACAGTAATCAAGAAAATATATCTTTATTTGCGGATGCTATTTTGTACTTGATAATTTAAGAAAATGACATTTTGGTGTTATGGAACCATTTGAGACAGCTTTAAGTCTTTTTGGGATATAACAATAATGAAGATACAACAGAAGGTATAGCAGTAAACTGTACCCATACATTAATTAGTTCAGCAATACCTATATTTATGGGAACATAAAATTATTGTGGCAGCTGAGGAACGGGACATTTTTGATACAGGTAGTATACATCCATTGAATATAAAGGTCAGATATATTTTTATCAACTACAGGAGAAGGTGTAAACGATAAATACAGAGTTGAAGAAATTTGACGGGAGAAGAAGGCAAGTTTTAAGTGGGAAAATTTGATTAGAACAAGATGGTGTAAGTTTAAGTACTATGGAGAGAGTAGAAATTTGGATGCAGGCCATTAACAAAAATAACACTCATACAAAATATTACATTTACGAAGTAGCAGAAATTCAAAGAACTAAGCTAACTTTGGAGAAGGATGAGGAGACTTTATAAATAGGGATGCCCGCAAGTAGTGGTATACAAAATAGGCAGGGGGGGGGGGTTAGAATTTACTGGAGAAAATTGGAAATTGAACCAATGCACTGGGAGCAAATAACTAGAGAAGGAACATTAAAAGAATGGGATGAGGCCAAGCCAAAGTCTGGACTGCATGTTAGTGACTGTCTTCTTCACCAGGAATGGATAACAGAATATAGGAAAAGAGAAAGGGATAGGTGAAGGCCAAGTGAAAAAACAACTCTGGTAGAGTTTGTAGTCTGGGAGTCTGGGCTGGAACAGGAGCTGCAAGGGATAATTAATATGGGGTATAAAATGTTATACAACTAATGATCAGAGAAGGTTAAAAAATACTAGGAAGAGAAAATGGAAAAGCAATTTAGAAAGGAACAATGGGACATCTTTATGGCTCCCCAGTAAGCAAAGCCTACATGGTTTATTATTTTACTTTTAAGTGTTTGTATAGATATTTTGTATCTCAAGCAGACTTACAAGAAATTTTCCTTAAGTGGATACGCATATGCTGGAAATGTGATGGAAGAGAATGGTACCTGGGATCATGTTTTTTGAGAATGTAATATGTTGGTACATTTTAAAAATCCCATGCAAAGTACTCTGAGTAATGTTGTGGGAGCAAATCATTCTAACTATGGAAATTATTTTTTTCAGCTGGGACACAGAATCTGCCTAAGCACAGTAGCACCGTACCAAGTTTAATGTTACTGGCTGACAAAAAAGCAATTACTAGAAAATGGAAATTAAACTATAACTGAAGTAACCAATACTGTTAAGGAAATAGAAATGGGGAATGATCTTTAGAAAAGGGAATGAGCAAAAAAAGAACAACATTTGTGGGAATAACACTCAGGAGGAGTACTGCGGCTTAAGGTAAAGAAGAAATTGAGCAATGCACTGCTGAGAGTGAATTATAACAGCTAAAAAGAATACATACATGTGTACTGCATGAAAAATATTATTGTGGATTGTTGTCTCTTCAATTGTGTGTGCACCTATGTCACTGGCTAAAATGGGATTTAATTAAGATGTTTAAAATACAAGGTTTCTCTCCTCTCTGAGTTATCTAACCAACCAAATAAATCATCACAGTCCCTTTTCTACCTCTGTGAAATGGGAGAAAAAAAAAAAAAAAAAGCCCAGTTCAAAAGACAACCTAACAGCTGCCAAGGTTTTCCTGTTTCTCCAAGTCTTTTGGGTTTCTAATACCATGACGGGAATGAACCCCATTCCTAAGTCAAAGTATAATTAAAGTTCATGAAATTAGTACTGTTTTATTCTTTGATATTAGCAAGACGTGCTCTTTGCAGCACCCATCATATGCCCAGAACTGATGACTCTTTCTGCAATTCATACAGAGTTCCATGCATCAGTAACATATCTAAGTAAAACTGTAAATTCTTTTTTAGAAGACCCATTGCTCCTACTAATATTGGAACTGTCTGGGTATCATTCCTCCATACTGTGCTCATTTTTGCCTGTAAATCCTGGTATTTTATGACTCCGTCTCTTTGTACACAAAACACTGTAGTCAGTGGGTGTAGCAATTTCAATGATCAATTCTACTTTTGTCTTCTTTTCATGGATTACTATAGGTAGCTTTCTCAAGTCTTATTTTTTGAACTGTTGGTAATGGGCGATCCCCATGTGATATAAACTTCATTTTCTATAATGCTTTGAGGCTCACATTTCCAATGCTTCTCAGCTACTTCAATATTATAATGTTTGCACAATCCACAATGCAACAGTCTTGCCACATTAATATGCCTTTCAGTATACACTCATTCTGTCATTAGTGTATCACACCTAGCAACAAGATGTGTGACCGTTTTCAATTCTATTTTGCAAATCCTACATTTGTCTGTTCTTCCACATTTTCAATGGACTTTGTAAGCCAACATGTACACAAGTCCATTACCCTGGGCTGCCAATATTAACCTTTCACCTTTTGTTTTAAATTAATTTCTCCTTAACCATTCCTGTATTCGGTCCAGAATGACATGAGGTTGTTCCAAGAGTTTTCTGTACTTCCAACTATATGTACGCATTTTCCACATTTCTTACCTTCTCATCTGATCATTCACCTTATATTCTTTCTTTTGTTTTTTTTGGCACATTCATTTGCTGCCTGATTATTTACTTCTGGTTCGATTTCCATTCCTACTTGACACTGATATGCTTCTGCTAAAATAAGCAGTGAAGTCATCTTAGACTTTTTCTCCTCATGTTTTAAAACTTTTACTGTGTTTGGATCTTGTGAGGTCAGCAGATATGTACATAGTCTTACAATTACAGATCTATACAAGTAATCAATTTTAGAGAGGCCCATACCTCCTTCAGAATGGGGTACATACAAAACTTGGTATACACTGATTTTTATAAATCATCTGATAAGCATGAAGCATTTTTCTTACTTTCCTGTCCAACTAATCCAATACCTTTTGGGACCAGTCAATCTCTCCAAAACTGTAAGTTAGGACAAAAGCAACAAATTGGTTTATAGCTTGGACTTTGCTCCTAGATGTTAATGTAGTTTTCAGTATTATTTTTAGTCTTCTAAAAAAAGTATTCCCTACTAAGAATTATTTGCATTTCTCCATGTTTGATTGTTAATCCTTCAAGCCCCAAATAATTATATACTCCCTCTTGCTCAAGCTTTTTTACATCACATTCCTGTCCCAGACTGATTTTCTTGGTGCTGCAGCTTTCCTGATTTAAAAGTTGCTTTTGCACATTTATGAAGACCAAATGACATTCTTA
Organism: Protopterus annectens; assembly: GCF_019279795.1. NCBI lineage: Eukaryota > Metazoa > Chordata > Ceratodontiformes > Protopteridae > Protopterus > Protopterus annectens. Next base: position 293,510,821 of record NC_056746.1, on the reverse strand, counting down.
TAGTCTGAGAAAGTTTTGACCACTTGCAGTTGTGCTTTCAGTTTCTCATCTAACAAACTATATAGTTATAAATCATCCATAAATAAAAAATAAGAGGTATTTATACTTGGCTGTTTTCTGGGAGCCAAACTGTAGCCATGACCTAACCTGTTAAGTAGACTGCTTAATGGGTTAAGGGAAAGACAAAAGAGCATAGGTGACAAAGTCACCCCAGAATATCCCTATTTGAACTTTTATATCTGGAATAATAATTTGTCCTTATCACTTAACTGCAAAGTGGGTTTGCCACTGTTTCATGGTCATTGTAATGTAATTAATCAGTGAAGGGTGCATCTTATACATTTGTAAGCACTCTTATCTATGAATGTGGGATGCTGTCAAATACTTTTTTGCAATCTATCCATGCCACACTTAGGTTCTTCCTCTTTTTACAGTTCTCCATTATACCTTTAACACATGATCCTTTGTTTCATATGACTTTCTAAATGACTATCAGCATCAATTCCAGTGTATAGTTTATACATCTTCAGAAGGAAAGTTATTGATCTATAATTTTTAGGATAGCTTGCAGGTTCGCTCTTAAGGAGGCTTACTGTTTTTCCCGTTAACCAGGCTGGCATCTGCTCCGAGTACACATATAAATAGTTCTTACTCATGGCTAAATCTGCATGTAAAGATGTTAATATTTTTAGCCAGAAGTTAAGTAATGCACCTGGGCCTCAGGTTTTCCATTTAGCAACTTTTCTTATTTTTGCTTCAGTTTCTTTGGCCGTTACTTCATCCCAATTCATAACCTGTACATTCAAACTTTTTTTTTTTTACTACTTCTATACAGTCAGCATCTTAATGTACCACAGGATGATCTTAGATATTTCTCCAAAATGTCTCTTTTCCTTCTTTTTTTGGTTGTGTTTCAATTCCTTTTCCCTTGTTTCCCAATTCTCTACAAAACTTTTTTGGGTCATCAATAAATGACTTATTTTGTTCTTTTCCTTTATATTTATCTGCATATTGTCTAAGTTTTTCTGCCTGTGCTGACATATTTAGTTTATTTGCAATAGTATATGCTAGATCCTTATCTGTTCTCATACTGCGCATTTCTTTTATCATGTCTATCTTTCTGAGATTTTTGGTTGATCTGTCCCTTCTTCTGTACTCTAACAGTGACACTTATCATCTTAATTCCTTTACATTTTTCTCTATTCGATACTTCCATGATGGCATTTGATGTCTACCCTTCCTTTCCCTTGCTGCCCTGTGTTTTTGTGGTCGGAATTTATCTGTTAATTTAGCTACACAATAATATATTCTATTTACTTCTGTTATATCACATGAATTTCTATGAACAATCCTAATTAATGTGTTTTATCAAACTTCTAAAATTTGAGGTCTTATTGACTTTTTGTAGTCTATTTCTTTCATTGCTCTTGGTATGTCTATCCACCTCTATTAAATCAAGCAACTCTTACCTTAGATCATTTTCTTCTAAACTGAGAGCAAATTCTTTGTTCTCAATTTCCTGTGGGCATTCTACAGAGAGTTACAGAGCATCTTCCTATGCCATATTCTCTTCAGTTTCATCCAGTCTTTTCCGTTGCTCTTTCATATGGGAACTCACTGGCTCATCACTCCATAACATTGACTGCAGCAGAGTTGTTACAGTTTTCTGCTCCTTCCCTTGCTGTACAACTCCAACTGAACTTACATATACTGGTTTCCTACCGAAAGATTCCAAAATATCTTCATATGGCAGCTGATCAGATGTTTTCCGCTCCACGGGTTTCTCCTTAATTTTGGGGCTCAATCTATCCTGCTGTGGTGTTATTAGAGTTGGATTTTCTACACTAAATCCTTCACTTTGCAGGTAATCCATAACCTCAGTTTCTATTTCTTTAACTTCTCCATTACTGATCCTCCTTTCTACTTTCAGTCTTTGTTTTCTTATATATATACATTTTTTTGTATAGTAAAACTTTCCATATAGGTTCATAGGTAGGTACTAGGCTATTGGCCCTAGGGCCTATATAAGGCTAGCCAAATGTACCCTGGCTTTTGCCACCCAAGAAAATTATTTTCCTGTGCCACTGTCGAGCAGAGCCACAGAAGTGATCCCCGGAGTGAATTTCCTATCTCCCATCCAATCATCAAGATTTTTCTTGAAGAGTGCTAATGAGGAGCTTTGTTTGATATAGATAGGTAGTTTGTTCCAGAGTATGGGAAGTCTCTGGGACAGGAATCTATCCCTCCAGCATGTTCTGTTTATTGTGGTGATGAGGTTTAGGTCCCTAGAGCGTGTAGCTTGTAGGGACTGGAATTTCTTTAAGTGGAGCATGTCTAAAAGCTCTGGGTTTGACATAGCTTTGTGTGTTAGGCAGAGATCGCCTCTGAGTAGGCGATATGCAACGGAGTAAAGCTGCAGTTTTTTGAAACGGTCTGCATAGGGCATCTCTGAAGCCGGTAATCCTCTTTGTGAGGTATTCCTGGGGCCTCTTCAGTTGTTGTAGATGTCTTGTGAGGTACATACCACAAGGGGCATTGTACTCTATAATGGGTCTAATGAGTGATGAGTAGAGGGGAACGATGACCTCTTTTTTCCTGGATGAGAAACCTTTTGTGATGAGGTGTGCCACATAGAAGGATTTCCTGACTACTGTGGCGATGTGATTATCAAAGAAGTGACTATTGTCCACCTGTGTCCCAAGGTCTCTTATCACACTTTCGGTGTTAAGTAGACTACCACCTATGTGGTAGTTCATGGGTACTGAGTTTTTACCAAAAGGGATGACAATGCACTTTTTGGCATTGAGCTTGACACCAGGCATCTGTCTCAGCGAGGCCCTTTTGTAGGATGTCCACATCTTTTGGAGTTTTAATTATGGCTCCTAGTTTGCAGTCATCTGCGAACTTCATTAGCCAAAGACCTTCTGTGTTGGCCTGTACCTCAGAGAAGTAGATACCAAACAGGAGAGGACCCAAGACTGAACCCTGTGGTACTCCACTTGTCACTGGTCTGAAGCTTGATTTGGAGTCTGCTACTTTCACAGTGTGGGTTCTGTCAGTGAGCCAGTTGGCAACCCATCTTGTGACATAACCTATACCTAGTTTAGTGAGTTTATCTATAATTCCAGAGTGGGGGATGGTGCTGAAAGCCTTGGTGAGATCTAGATAGGCTGTGTGAACCACCTTACTCTCATCTACGGCTTTGGTGACTGCTTCAAAGAAGTCTATCGGGTTTAGGAGACATGATCTGCCTTTTACAAACCCGAACTGGGTGGGGTCCTGAGTTTGGAGGTTACCAATGTCATTGTTTATAAGTTCCATGATGATACGCTCCATAGCCTTGCAGACCAGGCTCGTTAGGCTAATGGGGTGGTAGTTTCCGGGGTCTGTGGTGGCTCCCCCTTTGTGGAGTGGGATAACTGTTGCTGTGCGCCACTCAGTGGGCACGTAGCCTGAGGTGAGGCTATGACTGAACATGGCACTTAGGTGGGGTGCCAGTTCGTTCTGTAGTTCATGTAGAACACAGCCTGGGATGTCGTCAGGTCTCATGGATGCTGTGTTCTTGGCTTTGGATAGTGTGTTTTTTACCTGTGCAGCCGTGATTACAGGAACTTTACATTCTTCTGGTATAGAGATGGGCCGTTTAGGGGATGACAGAGGGGTAAAGTTAGCAATGAACCTATCTGCCAGGATGTTGGCAATATCAGTTGGCTCTGTATATGTAGTGCCATTGTGCTGTAACTCAGAGCAGATGTGAGTGCTGCCATTGAGATTCTTGACATAGCTATAGAATGCTTTGTGGTTGTCTTTAGAGTCAGTGGCGATTTTGTTTTCATAACTAGCTTTGGAGGATTTTATGAGGGATCTCAGCTTCTTACTGAGGCTGACCAGGAAGTTTCTCCAATCATGGGATTTTACTCTTTTTTTGCAACAGTTTCTTTCTTCTGTTGTAGAGTTTGTTTATGGCAGGGGACCACCAGATTGGCTTCCTTTTTTTGGAGGAAAGCATCTTGGTTCTGTTGGGGATTGCATATCCATGCACTCGTGTAAGTGCTTATAAAGTGCATTTGTGTAGGATTCAGCAGTCATACCTCTACTGTCCGTCAGCATGGGTGTCGTGAAGTTTGCCACTTCTGTCTTAAGAAGCGTGAAGTTGGCTTTGGAGAAATATTTTACTGTGGTTTCCCTAATGGGGGTGGGGGAGGGATATGGATGTCTAGGGTGATTAGCTTGTGGTCGGATCTGACCAACGAGGAATTGACCTCTGGTGTGGAGCACCAGTTGCCCATGTTGGTAATAACCAGGTCTAGGATATTGCTGCCCCTGGTGGGGGTGTGGATAAGTTGATCCATGGCATTGGAATTTATGAATTCCAGAAAACGTTGAGCACAAGAGTTGGTACACGAGTAGTTTTCCCAGTTAATGGTAGGGTAGTTGAAATCGCCCATTATTAGGGTGTCAGGTTGTACTCTAATATTTTCCAGTGTATTAAGAAATGAGGAGTGGGAATCCTGGGGCATGGTGGGGGATCTGTAGCAAGCTACAATTTGGATTGCGGTCTTGCCCAGAGTTAGTTGCACTTAGATCATTTCGGATGCATTATGCTAAGCAACTAGCCTGGAGGTGTGGATATCCTTAATGAATATGGACACGCCTCCGCCTTTAGTGTTTCGGTCCAGGTTAGGTGGCCGAAAGGTGTGGTATGAATTGTAGCCTGGTAATGCAGGGATATTCTCTGGAGCCTTGAACCAGGTCTCTATCACTGCACAGATGTCGATGTTCTCCATTTTAAGGAGTGCCTCGAGAGAGTGCATTTTGAGGTTTAGACTTCTAGCAATGAGTAGCAATACCCTCAGATATTTCTTGCCTGTACCTGTTAGGGTGGTGAATTTGTCATTTGAACCTTGCTTAAAAAAGGCACTATAGGGGTGGCTAGAGCCTTAGCCAGTATCCGGAATCCCAGGGACGGCAGGTGCAGGCCATCTCTGGCAAAGCATCGTGGCTTGTTGCTCATGTCATCCCAGGCAGACAGATACTGGATCCCCTTAGAATGACACCAGAAGCTTAGCCAATTGTTGAAGTCAATCATTTTGTCCTTGTACTGTGGTATCATTCTGGGTGATGGCACGATGCTACTCAGGGCTAGGGTCATACCTGCCTGGACTACAAGATCGGACAGCTCCTCCATGTCCCTTTTCATGTAGTCCAAGGAGGTACGTCTCAGGTCATTCACACCAACATGGACAATGACAGAGTCTCATTTGTACTTATGGAGTGACCTGAGTGCATGCATTATGTGGCGGATCCTGGTACCAGACAGGCAGCTGACAGTAACTTTCTCCTTGTTTAGCCTGGTGAGCGGAACATCAGTGTGCCTGACTATAGAGTCACCTATGACTAGAGTGTTGGGAACGTTGTTATGCCTTATGGGCTGTGGTTGAGTGGCACAGTAAGTTTGTAGGCTGTGTGTCATTTGGGTTGTGTTGGGGGGTGGAAGTTGCTTGCGTTTCTGCTTTGGAGGTCCCTGTTGCTTGGGCAGGTTTTTACTGAGATCCTCCGCGAATGTAGGTGTGTGTTTTGTGTTTCGATGTGTGTGTTTTGGTGGTGTAGGTTTTGAGGGACTATGTGCTGAGTGTGGTGTGGTGCAAGTGTTTACCTTCTCCTCTTGGCTGTCTAGTCCAGTCTTGGGTGAAGAGAGCTTTGCTTCCAGTTTGGCTATATAAGTGCATCTCTCACAGGTTGTAGTGTTGGGTGGTAGGAGGAGAGGGCTGTCTGTGTACATGAGGCAATTACTGCATTGCCTCAAGATGCCCAGATTCATCAGGTAGACAGGAGAAAACACCAGGAGCTGACTCTTAGACATGCCTGAATAGGTGCTTATTTGTTAAGTACTAGAAACTGTTTTCCTCTGACTGCCTGTATTTCTCTTCAAATATCTTTGGTGCTGCTCTTTTTGTACTGATTAGTTTTGCTTTTTCCTTTGCATAAATACTGTACCACATTAAATCTCTTTTTCTTCCCCATGTCCATACTTCTTCAGATGTCTCCTATTTCTCCTTACTTGGGCGACTCATTGTTCATCATGCTGCGATATAAACCATGTTAGACTTTATACGCCAAATGCTTTACTTCACAGGTATTCCATAACTTTAGCTTCTATTTTTTTAACTTCTGCTTTACTAATCTTCTGTTGTACATTCATCCTTTGTGATCTTTTTTCAATATTGTGAAATTTTCCATATCTGGTTGCCTTTGCCTGCATTTCTCTTCGAATCCTCCTTAGGGAAAGAGATAAGGAGAACCAGACAATTTACCTCAGGACAGCTCCTAAAAACGCTGCATGTACTCTCCAACTTTTCACCTCTGTGAAAAAAAAAAAATAGACTGCTTCAGGGACCAAACAAAAGGGATACCTTTCAAGCGCAATGGTAATGCAGTGGGGGAACCCAAGCTCAGAAGTGGATGGAGAAGATCCAATCAACCTTCAAGCCAAATCACATGGAATCCATACTGAGAAAGGTCACTAGGAAGGACTGACCACTGGATACATTCCAAGAATCAACAGGTAAGTAAAGCCCAAAAGCAGATAGATGACTGACAAACGAAGTCCAAGTTCTCTGTAAAAGAATCTCTAGAGCTAAACGGAAGGCAACACACTCAAGAAACTGCTTTAACCAGCCAAATTTACACTGCATTGGAAACGAGGATTACAAGAATGTTTGGAAACCAGAAATGAAGTCTAAGAGACCAAGTATATCCTCGGTAATGCTGACACCCAGAGTAGACCAGCTGTGGAAGTACAAGGTAAATTTATGCCCATATGGAAAAAGCAATCCACTTAAAATCAAAGATGAAGGCTCCTTTTCCCAGGGTCCAGAAGTAGGCCAGTTGGATAAGACAAAACAAAGCATAGGCTGGGTGCTAAAGCTGAGCCACTTATCAAGCAAAAAAAAAAAAAAAAGACATCCTTAACCCAATCCACAGAAGTTTCCCCAGTATCACACAAAAAGAAACCAAATATATGCCCCATTAAGCCAGCAAGTGGGAGCAGAATGTAACAATCAACTGCCTCTCTTAACTCAGAGACAAAGCCCTATGACCCAGATGCCCTTAAACAAGTGACAGGAAGAGGAGAAGTGATGAGGCAATGCCAGTTTACACCTCTCAAAAGGAAAGTGAGTTATGCAAGCCCAAGGTGCATACTCCATGCTACAATCCCAAGTGGAGACCACATAGAAGTGTTTGTTTAGGGTCTCAGCTTCAAAGGGTCTATCTATTATGGAACTGAATGAAAAGACCCTGCTAAAGTTCACAATGATCCAAACATCTATGGTACATGCAGCCAGAAAAACAGTAAACATACAGCAGAAAATTCCCTTGACAGCCTGCATCAGTGACAAACAGAGATAAAGCTCTAAGTACAGCACAGGCAATCAGAGTATGATTAAGCTTCTCATGTGCTTGATGGCAGACAGGGAGTAAGGATGCAACTATCCTGGGACAAAGGATGATAAGTAGCAGCCAGCTCTTATGAATGCTGTTCTGTCAATACCACCACTGGATGGTGAGGGTTGTATCTGTTTGGGGTAAGCTAGTACAGGGAGGACATCCCCGTGACTGCCCAAATCAGTGATAGCAACCCTTATTGGCAAGTGTGGAGCAACATGCATGCACATACAGAAGGGAATAAGCAGTCTTTAATGTAACAGAATTACTCCTTTCACCAGCAGGAAAATTCTCAAATACCTGGAATGCCAGTGAGGGCAAAAGTAACCCCAATATTTGTCTGCCCACATGACAGTCCTCCACAGATGGCTCTCAAGATTACAAACCATTGGTGAATGGAGAAGAGTCCAGCAGAGGGACACTAGCACTAGTCAGCAAGCACAGGGAGAATAAGTGCTCAATAAAAAAATACTGCCTGGATGACTGTCATCATGCAATCAAAGAGTGTCCAGACAGGAACAAATAGTCACAGTTGTGGTGATCTGCTAGTCTCAAGCAAGTAGGGAGAGGGTGCAAACAAATATATACTTAAATTCTCTCAATATTGCAATGGGTCATGGAATCTGTGGCAAAATGGGAGCTCTTCCAAGCCAAGAAATAGAGCACAGTAACAATCCCATTAAGCACGCAACATACACACAAAATAAGCCCACCACTGGCAGGAGGATGCATTCTCCTTAACTTAAAGACCTCCCTTATCTTACATTTGCCTACCAACTCGTGTATCAATATAACCACCACAAGACCACTCAGAATACTAGGAAAAGTGATCTTGGTCAATCACAGAAACCATAACAGATTCAAGAGAAGGAAGTGACATGGAAAAAGGCCACATGCATATGCTCATTAAGTCCTAGAGAGAGGTTTACAATTTTTATGATTTCAGTCTTCAGCTGCATCAGCTTAAGTCAGATGTTTACTTACATAAATAAATTAGTAAATGACCATTAACAGAGAGGTTTAAAGCTTTAAAGGTTTTACCACTAGAATGACTTAACTTAGTAAAGTTGCCTTCAATTCAGTTTTATCAGCAGTATTAGAAATATCCAACAACCTTTTCCCACCACTATTTACCTCAGTCAGTTTTGTCTTAGGCTTGACTTGAATCTTTACCCATTCTGCTCAAATCCAATAGAACACCTTAACATCTTTCAATTCATTGTTAAGTTCTCATACATCAAAACACAGGAAATTTTTTTTTCACAATTACTTGCCAAGGACTACCAGTTTTTTTATGCAATGAAGGATTAATTAACATGGTAACACATTTGCTATCTCCAGAAAAAAATTAATGCTCTTTTCATGAATATTTCTAATACACTGTTCAACTGCTGAAGCAGTAATCTAATAAATAAATGAAAACTGATTATATTTACACAATAGTAGAAGCAATAAAAGCCTGCCTGGTCTACCTTCAAGTGCATTTTACATTCTACATCTTCTCCCCCTCTATATCCTGCCCCTTTCTTCATCTTCCCCCACATACTCATGAATGCCTCTGCATCTCCTCTCTACCATGCATTCAAGACATCCATTCAATAGATGTACAAACCATTCTGTGAAGGTTTTGTAGAAATGCAGGAGGCAGCTAAACCCTACAATCTGTGTCCCCTTTTCCCCCTGCTACCCTTCCTGTATTGTAACTTACATCATCACACTTGCAATACAAAGACATTAACACAAATATCTTTCATTGGACAGACACAAGTTCCTTCATCAGGAATTATGTTACTGATGTTAGAAAACAGTGTACAACTATTCACTTGTGCCTAGAAAGGAAATACATCATTTCATTTTTATACGGTAAAAAGTCACTTGAAGATGCCAGTGTGAAAATAAAATGTGCAGCGCTGATGTCTCGTACAGCTACACAGAGTGAATGAGACAGAGAGAAACAAACTTTAAAAGACCAGGGTCACACCTTAAAACTCAGAAGTTCTGCATGTTACCTTAGAGCCACTGTTTATTAAGCAAAGAAGGTAAAACCTCAAGAGGTTGCTCTAACAATAAAGGAGTAAGTAAATCACAATACAAATTATGTGTAGGGAGCATACCTCTCAAATGTCCAGATTTATGAAGAATGTCCAGAGTTTTGCCTCTTATTTTTGGTCTGTTCCTCATAAAACTGGCGTTTTTTTGGCAAATTATTGTGGACTGAAGTCACTAAATAATTACATAAATTTGAGTTTCAGACTTTATATCCTTCAAGAAATGTATGCTAACACAAATCCTGTAAACTTCCTAAGTTTGCAGGAACAATATTTAAAATCTGTCCCTATTTCGGACATTTGTCCCCCCATTATTTTAGGCTTTGTCCAGATTTCTTGTGCTAAGAGGTTGAGAAGTATGGTAAGGAGAATCTGTTAACAATCTTTGTGTGATAGACATGTTGGATAAGAGGAAAATGTGAATTTTCAATAAAATCTAGTCCACAGTGACGTGATCTGTTATGAAAAGAGCAGAGACTATCAAGAGTATAAGGTACTAGGCTAGAATATATGCAGTTAGTGCACTACACAGGCTGCAATTCAGTTAAATGAAAGAAGCAGTAACGTGTTGACAATAGTCCAAGCTTCTGACTGACGACTGCACAGTAGCAGTGCTGAATAAAGCTGTGTTATTCTGTAAAAATTATGTTAAGCTTATGGTTTCTACTGCTCTAAATAGGATGCTACCTTATTTGAAAATAGCTTGTCATGAATAAAACAAAAGTGCCAAAATACAAACCCCAGTAATCTTAGAGTTACTATGAATTTTCTGAGACAGTTAGCAGCTTGGATTCAGGAAAAAGTCACCATAAGATCATTCATTACCAGAAAAGGAAACATTTCTTACTCTTCATTACACCTTATTTGTGTCCACCGTTAAATGCCCAGAGGGAGACATTCTTAAGTACTAGAATGTCTCATAAAACCAATTATCCAGGTTCAAACAACTGGTTGCCAGAATGAACAAATGAATTAGCTTAATCACCATTGTTCTTCCCAAAGGTGAACAGAAAAAGTTACTTAATCATAATAGTCGCGTCTGATAGAATCAGACTGGGAAAAATATGGTACCATCTAATATGTCAGTCATTTTGCATTTAGCTATGTATGCATGGACATTCCTCCTACTTCCGAGCTGCTGGCCTTCATTCTCACATACAACCTGCCTTTGGATATTTCCTGCATTTCATCAGATAAACAACATTTCCGAAGTACATGTAAACAAACCTTGCACTTTAAAACCCCTTTTCTGTGAAGTTATGTTAGAAGCAGTACAAAAACATCAGACATGTTTTGAACCTAGGATGGTTGCAGGGTTTTGTGCCATTTTAGACTATGTTCTGTTCTGGTACAGGTGTGGTTCTTACAAGATGATTCTATACATGTGCTGGTTGTTTAAAGGACAGTAGTGGTAGTGCTTGGAAAAAGGTTTCTCAACTTGGTATCCCCAATAAAAATTGGTTGAAGGTTCCATATGATTCTATACAGTTAAATTTTGGATGCTAAGCCTTCACTATATCATGAATGATCCTCTCTTTATACTGGAGCAGCTGTTTCTGTGGTACTTGTATTACTCAGTTTATTGCCATATCAAACTCCATGACAGAGGGACTTTGACCAAGTATAGCTTCTTCCAGTTCTGCCAACTTTGCATCTCTTTCTGGCTCACTACAAGCACCTGGCTGTAACTGACTTGTGTGTCTGACATGATTACTGCTTTAGTGCAGATACACTGAGTGTCGGTTGGTTTCCTTGTAGACAAATGAGAAGTTATGTACTTACCATAACGTTCCATGTTAGTTGTCTTCTTCTCGTCTTCTTTCTTGCTGGATGGGTTCGGAGCCGAACCTTGGCTCCAACTCGGGCTAATACTAAAGCTTGAGAGCTATTTTTACCGGCTAGAGGCTATGCTATGTCCCATAATGCTAGGCGTCATATACCCAGATCTCGTTTGATAGCTAACACTATGGACATATACGTCCCACGACAACAGAGAATAATCCACCTAATCATAGATACAAAAATAAAGATATATATATATATATATATATATATATATGTAAACCCCTCTAGAAGAGCTAGCAAAAAAAAGGGAGCAAGGGAGCTAGCTGAGGATATAACTGAGGTGGCAATAACTCTCACAAGGTACTCTAGATCTTCCCAGGCTAGGGGGATGGGACGCAAGAAAGAAGGCGAGAAGAAGACAACTAACATGGAACGTTATGGTAAGTACATAACTTCTCAATGTTAAGTTGTCAATCTCGCCTTCATTCTTGCTGGATGGGACAGCGTCCCTAGCACCCAAGTCCTGGGTGGCTCAATGGAACAAACTCTTGAGTACAGTGGAACCTAATGAGAAATGAAGGTATGAGGAGAGGCCCAAGTGGCCGCTGCGCAAATGGAATCCCATCGGCAATCTTGCCTGAAAGGCTATTGAAGAAGCTAAAGCTCAGGTTGAGTGGGCTCTAGGCTTAGTAGGAAGTTCCCTGTTCCTCAACTGGTAGACCAACATGATAAGACAGGACAACCACCTGGACAAGGTTACCTTAGAGACTGGTTGGCCTTGCTTCCCTTCCGCATAAGACAGGAAGAGCTGGTTTGATTTTCTCATCTGCTTAGTTCTATCCAGGTAGAAGCGTAATTGACGGTGAATGTCCAAACAATGTAACTTTTGTTCAGCTCTATTGGCATAATTTGGAAAGAAGACTGGAAGATCTATGGTCTGATTCAGATTTTTCTCAGATTATTTTGGGTAAAAAAGATGGATTAGTTCTAAGTGACACTCTGTCTTTGTGAAAAACAAGATAAGGAGGGTGAACGCAAAGGGCTTGAAGTTCTGAGACCCGTCTTGCTGAGGTGATGGCTACTAAGAAGAGTGTTTTCCACGAGAGCAACTTCAACGAACAAGAAGCCGCCGGCTCAAAGGGAGGAAGATTTAAAGAAGACAGTACCAAATTTAAGTCTCACGGTGGGAGAGGGTCCTTAATCGGGGGCCTAAGTAAAAGAGTTCCTTTTAAAAAGGCTTTGCAAAGTTTGTGGGACATGATGCTGGTCTCGGACAAGCCAACGTGGAAATTTGCAATAGCTGCCAGTTGAACTCTGATGGTGGCTGAGGAGGAGCCCAATCGAAAGAGTTCTGCTAGAAACTCTAGAACTGTCTGGACAGGAGCCGTAAAGGGGTCCATGTGTTTTTCCCCTGCTCAGACAGTGAAACGCTTCCATTTGCTAGCATAAGTCTTTCTGGTAGTAGACTTGTGAGAAGCAAGGATGATATCGCAAACTGGTTGAGAGATAAGGGGAAGCCTGGCTAGGGTCGGAAGTGGAGCAACCAAGCTGTGAGGTTGAGAGATCGAAGGGACTGATGCAGCCCACTCGATTGATGGGTCAGAAGATCTGGCACTGGGTCCAGATGCCAGGGCTTTTCCAGTAGATGGCGTTGCAGGAACGAAAACCAAATTTGTCGAGGCCAGTAAGGGGCAATGAGGATCATCCTGGCTCTCAAGGCAGTCGTTTTCTGAACTAATTGAGTAATCAAGAGGAAGGGGGGGAATACATACAGAAGACCCCGGGGCCAATCGTGAACTAGACCGTCTCTGGGGGGTAGACCTGGGAGAGGGAAGAGGGTGAAGAAGTCTGGGCACTTGTTGTTTAGAGGTGTTGCAAAAAAGTTGCAGCAAGGCTGACCCCACCTTCTGAAAATTCTTTCCGCTACTATCTGGTTGAGAGACCACTCGTGAGGCATGAGAAAGGCTCTGCTCAGTCTGTCCGCTATGATGTTGGACTTCCCGGGAATATGCGTTGCTACCAGAAACCGTTAAGAAGAGATCACCCATTGCCAAAGTCTGAGTGTTTCTCGACATAGGGGGTAGGATCTGGTTCCGCCCTGCTTATTGATGTACCACACTACAGACATATTGTCTGTTTGAATTGCAATAGTCCCGGTGGGTAGAGATTTCTGAAGGGCCTGCAACGCTAAAAGTACCACTCTCATTTCCAAGACATTTATGTGCAAGTGGCATTCGAAGGGTTGCCATGTGCCCTGGACTGCCCTGCCCCGAAAATGCCCCCACCCGATCAGGGAGGCGTCCATTGTCACAGTGGCAATAGGAGGAGGAAGGACCACAGGTCTGCTCTGGAGTACCTGAGGGGAGACCGTCCACCAAGAAAGGTGTCTTTTGCATGACTGAGTGATTAGAATGGTGTGTGACATGGGGAGCTGCTGAAAGGACCACTGGGAAAATAGCATCCACTGCAGGATCCGCATATGAAAATGCACTAGGGGGAGTAAAGTGATTGCTGCTGCCATGAGACCAAGTGTTTTTAGTACAAATCTGGCTTGGACTCTGCTCTCCTGTAATAGGATCTGAACATGGTTGTGAATGTCTGAAACTCTTTGTGTAGGTAGTTTTGCTGAGAGCTCCACTGTGTTTGAAACGGCGCCTATGAAGGTAATAGACTGACAAGGCGACAATGCAGACTTTTCGAAATTTATAGAGATACCTAGCGCGTTGCACGTTTGTACAGTGTAATCTCTGGATTGGAGTAGTTGGTGCCTGCTGGTGGCAGTAAGGAGCCAGTCGTCTAAATATGGAAACACCTGGAATCCTTGTCGTGTCAGGTGAGCCGCAACCACTGCCATGCATTTGGTAAACACCCTGGGGGCTGTGGTGAGGCCAAAGGGCAGGGCTCTGAATTGGTAGTGACTGGCTCCCAGCCGGAATCGGAGAAACCTTCTGGAGCGCCTGTTCATCTTGATATGAATGTACGCATCCTGAAGGTCTATAGAGCACATCCAATTGTCCTGACCCAGAAAGGGTAGAATGGACTGTAGCGTGACCATCCGGAACTTCGTTCTTTGAACCGACTTGTTCAGCCTGCTGAGATCCAAAATAGGTCTCCAGTCCCCTGTCTTTTTTGGTAACAAAAAGAACTTGGAGTAGATTCCGGATCCTTGCTGGTCTGCTGGGACTGGCTGGATGGCCATTTTTCTTAGCAGCTTTGAAATTTCTAGTGCTGCTTGATCTCTCAGACCGGGTGGAATGTCTGGAACGGGCCCTTTTGGCTGATGTGGGGTGTGAATAAAGGGAATTCTGTAACCCTCGGATATGATCGACCGTACTCATTTGCCTTGCGTGAGGGAATGCCAGGCTTCTGGATACAGTGATAGTCTTCCCCTGACTGCCTCCGAAGGTGGACAGTCGGGCAGCTCCTCAGGGGTGCTAGAAGGATTTGTCAGAGAAAGATTCTCTGCTACCCTGATTTTGCGGACCCCCCCATGCCCCTAGGGCGACGTCTGTTATTGTTCCCTCCTCTGCCTCTGGAGGGAAGCTCGCCACGTGCGTCAGGCAGTACTCCCTGGGGTTTCCGGAACCACATTTTTCCACCCTTTTGACCCTTAGGGTATGGTCTAGAAGGAGTGGAAAAATGGACTCCCACGGAAGAGAGAGTCTTGCCTTCCTGCTCGCACCTGGTCAATGTATCCTTCACTTGAGGTCCAAACAAGGCAGAACCGTCAAAAGGGGTGTTAGTGAAGGACGCCTTGAAGGGGTCGGCAAAGTTGCAAAGCCGCATCCAGGTGTGTCTCCTTAGAGCAACGCCCATGCCTGCAGCCCTACACGCTCCACCAGCGGCATAGGAAATGAGCCGCATGGAGGAGTTTACAATAGAGTTCAGTGTCCCCAGCTGGGAGTTGATCTTTTCCTGAGACCCCACAGCTGATGGGTCCTGTAAGGTATCACCTAGTTCTTTGAGAAGGTGTCTCTGAAGACGGGTGAAATGGCACAAATAATTCAGCGAACGCATGGCAAAGGTCGCTGAAGAAAACATCCTCTTGCCGTACCTATCCATAGTCCTAGATTCCTTATTAGGAGGATGGACAGGAACGGAAGGGTCAGCCAACTCCTTCTTAGTGGCCGCCGCCACCACCATGGCATAAACGGGGACGCCCTTAGTGAGAAACTGCTTGGCCGAAGGGGCTGTAATAAATTTTGTGGGCCTCCAGGGAGTTGGTTGAATAGTATCCGGAGCCGTCCACGCCTTTCGAGCCACCACCTCCATGAGTGGGTCGAAAGGCGGGGACACCCAGGAGGTGGAAGGGCGAGAACCAAATGCTTCCAGGTACACCGACTCGTCCTCGGAAGGGTTGAGGGCAGACCAGTTCCCCCTCTGTTTAAGGATTTCTAAGATGTCAGAAAATGAGACTTCCTCAGAGGGGGACCCTTCCGAATCATCCAGGTCGGTGTCAGATGTCACTGACTCCGGTGAGTCCACATGCTTCCTCTTGCATGTCCTCTTCTGAGGGGGCTCCCCCACAGGATCAGGGGAGGCCTCAGAAGAGGAGGATACGCCCAATGGGGTGACCTGGAGCGTTGGTTCTCCACGCTTGGGTTCAGGAGGGTAGGCAGAGGCCGAAGCAGGCACCATGGAAGGAGGGGCCGATGGGGCCGACTGTGGCACCGGTATAGGAGCCAGCACGCTCCTCATGACCTCAAAGGCGCCCCTATCAGGCAGAGAAGTGGGACCCAGCTCCGAAGAGATGAGAGCTCCTCCCGGCACCGAGAGGGATGGCTCCGAGGCCGATGTCGGGGCTGAACTCACCTGCGCCGATGCTCTGAGAGGGAGAACGGGGTCAGACAAGGGTCTGATGCCACTCGCCCCCTCGGAACAGACGAGGGAGTCCCGGCGCATGGATCCCTCCAAGGACGGAGCCAATGAAGGGATCGGAGCCGACGAAGGAACCGATAAGGGTGGAATCTGTTCCGATGTCCCCACGGTACCAACCCAGACGACCTCCGGCTCCGAGCTCGAAGGAATAGTCGGAGGAGGAACTGGAGCAGGCGTTGGGGAAGCCGCTGTCTGTTGAGACGGGCTATGCAATAACTGGGCGAGCGCCTGCAACTTCAAAAGCCTACTGACTACCCTCTCGAGGTCGTGGTCCGAAAGCCTGGAAGATCTAGAGGAGTGAGACCTATGGCTCCGCTCCGACAGCAAAGGGGACTTCGGAGCTGACCTGACCGACTCCAATGAATGAGATCGGGAACGCTTTCGGCTTGGAGATGGCTCTGACACCAAGGTCAGAGCCGACTGAGGTCTCGATGTATCGGTTCCGGCCGGAACCGACAGAAGGTCCGCTCGGCGCCGGCTCCGGACATGGAGCCGACGGTTTGGCGGGCTTAGAAGATTTTCCTGACAGAGGCTTGGTAGGAGAACCTTCGGGCTTTAATAAGCCCCTTAGGATGAGCCTATTTCTGCATTCCTGCAGGACTCTTGGGCTAAAAGCATGACAGATGAAACAAGAGTCCTGCAGGTGCAAAGGGCCCAAACAATTCACATGAAGTCTGACCGTCTGTCAGAGACATCTTCTGACAGCACGAGTCACACTTCCTGAATCCCAATATCTTGGTATCTTTAGACATGATACCACAGGAACGGGACAAAAAAGTCTAGACAAGTATACCAGACGCAACAAACACACAACACTTGAAAAGACACTCTCAAAGAAAAATTAAGTTGACTACAACAAAACAACAAAATTCCACACACACACACACACACACTATGAATGGAACCTGTACAAAACTACTATAAAGGGGGGGGGGGGGAGAGGCCTAACCACCTTAAGGGTGGAGAAGAGTAAGTAAAACTATTAATAAAGGGGGGGGGGAGACTAGTCGAGAGAATGCTAACACTACTAGAAAAGATCTCAGGGAAAAATATCTATCAAAAACTAACTATAAATATAAAAAATCTTAAATACGACCTGGAGCCAGTGAAAACGCAACCTCGTAGCTAAAGCGGCAAACGAGATCTGGGTATATGACACCTAGCATTATGGGACATAGCATAGCCTCGAGCCGGTAAAAATAGCTCTCGAGCTTTAGTATTAGGCCGAGTCGGAGCCGAGGGTTCGGCTCCGAACCCATCCAGTAAGAATGAAGGCGAGATTGACAACTTAACATTGTCTGTTATGATCCATTGTGAATTTCTTTTTTTTCTTTCTTTTTCTGTCCCGCTATGTATATTAACCTTATTTCACGTGCAACTTTATTTGATACTAAAGGACTCCAATAAGAGTTTATTAGATGGGTCAATTCTGTTGGGTTCCTGGTAGAATTACTCAAAGGAGTTGATGCTGTTCCACATCATGAGCAAATCAACAGCAGCATGGAAACATGAGATAACTTTCTGCAGTGTTGAAAAAATTCCTCTTCTACGTTCGCCATGAAGACGTTTGCATGCTGTAGGACCATTTGATCCCCACTGCAGTGCCTATAGTCTGAATGTAATGTTTTCTTTTAAAATTAAGGCGGAGTCATAAGAATTTTTAAGTTGCCCCACTACATCTGTAGTAATGCTGAGATAATGTTTTTTTCTTTTAAGCACTTCTAACACAGGCAGCAATATGTACAGTGATGTGACATCCATTGTGGCTAAAATACTGTTTTTGTCAGGTCACAATAACCTTCATTTTTCCCAAGATCATCAGACTACTTAGAATTAGAATCACTGCCTTTAATAAAAGCTGGACTGGCAGTTCTTAGAAATAACTTTTTTATACTGTGGATGTAAAGCAAGGACTTAAAATGCCTGGCTTCATTTCCAATAATACTTCAATAAAAATTCTGTAATACTACTCCACTGAAGGAGGGAAAATTTTCTTAAAAGTTCCAGCACAAGCATTTTTTTTTTGTACTTAAACTGTTCTGGGTTTAAACTGTAAACAGCAGCAATCAGAAAGCTGTGAATATTGCACCTGTATCACTGGGTTCATACCGAATGTTTTTAAAATCCTTAGCAATTTCTAAGATGTTGGGTGAAGCTAGCTTGTCAGGGAGCTCAATTCCCTTTGATTTGTTTTCTGCCATCATTGAACTCCACAAAACTCACTGCCAGGTCTAAGGTAACAGATGCTTGGCAAACATTACTCCCTCCCAAACAACAATGATTTGACTAGCAACTCAGGAGTTGGAAGGTGGTAGCCAGGGAAAGAGGGTAGTGAGCAGCTAGTTTGCCAATATTGTGGAAACGTGCCTGTGGAGTCCTACAATAGAAGCAACATTGAAAGGAAGGCCCAAAGTGCAGCTCCTGCAACATAACATCCAAAAGAGCAGAAATTTGCCAAAGACTTCAAACTCAAGTTCTCAAGTGTAGGGAAGCCTGCCTGCACAACTCAGAGTAATAGAACTGGGGGAAGGGGGTCATCAAATGAATCCAGCACCTGCTAAATGACAGCTGTGATCCCCAGCTTGCTTTTTCTTGGTATCCTTGAATGTTGGCAGTCAGGGGGAATAAATAGGCCAAAGCATTACAGGACTGATAGGCAAGCAAACTATTAAAAAAATGTATATGTACAAAGCACTTAGCAATTTCTCACTTAAAAAAGAAAACTGGACTGAGTGCAAGGAAGGGAACAGACACAAGTTGTCATACACGGTAAAATGGTCACCAGCAACAGACAATGCAGAGAGACAACAGTTTTCAGTGAGCAAAAAAAATAAATAAACCCTGAAAATGTACACATTACTTCTGTAACAGCACAAACTAGGCATAAGATTATTACTTTTAAACAAGAGAAAAAGGACCATTTCACCACAGGATTAATGGTTACAACTTTACACGCCATAGAAATTAGATAAATGAAGGCTGAAAGGTACAGAAGAACTCTTTTACTGGATCCTCGCAAAACTAAGCATGAACCAGTAACTTTTAAACAAGACAAAGCTGGCCAGTTAACCAAAAGGACAAATGGCTAAATTTTATACTCCAGAGAATTTAGACCCTAACAGAAAGACACAGACAGGATATGCCTAAACATACTGAAGCACTTCTGTTCAAACAATGTATGAGAAAAAAATAAATACACCGGTATTAAAGAAACTACAACATATTCTGTCTCCAATCTGTCTCCAAATATACGACTGGAATCACTGAACCAACTGCTGAAATCCAAACAGAAAACAGCCAGAACCAGTTCACAACTGTTTTATTGCAAAAATTAAGTGCTTTCGTGTGTGTATATAACATACACTTCTTCAGAATAAAATACAAACACAAAAATTCAGTTTAAATAACCAACCAATAAAATCACACGACCCATCAACACATCTACCAATTCTAATCTTAAAAGCTACTTCCAACCCCTCAATTTAAGACGGGGAGCATATAGAGAACCAAGTGGAAGGGGCGGCCCCTTTAGATGCAGCTCCTCCCAGGAGATCCGAGAGGGTCAGGAACCAGAACAGGAACCATTTTGGGAAGAGGGCGAGCCAGAGGGAGATACAAAAGGCGGAATTCAAACCAGCATCCATAGAACTTTTAGACAACTTTGGAACAGCAGGTACTGTGTATGAGGTGTTGCCTAACATTTTACCTAATGCCAATAGTGACTACAAAGTATATAACTTTACAGACATTACATTCAATGAAAATATACCAAGTCTGTTGAGTAAAGGGCTTACTTTTGTCCCTACAACACACGCTAGAATTGAGACTTTAATGGTGGCTTAAAATTGTTTTTAAGAAAGCTTAATTTCAAACTGTTGTTTAATGGTGTCAACAACAATCACATTAGTAATGTTCTAAGAAGTAGCGTTTTTTAACCCTGTGCTATTTACACCCCTGGTTACTTTTGAGAAATTATGTGAATTTAATTTCAGGAAATTGCTAAGGGGTAAAAATATTTACATGAATGAAACAAATTTGACTATTTCTGAACAATGCTTACTAGAATAACTCCTGCAAAACAAACTGATTAGAGTCATGAAGCCAGATAAAGGGGGAGGGACAGTCATTATGAACAAAGGGGATTATCTTAATAAAATATTTGAACACGTTCTAGATGAAGATTTTTATGAGTAAGTATCTTTGAACTACATTAATTCATGTTATTCTAGAATTAGATTTATTTTGTTAGACATGTTGGAACAAGAATACATTTCTAGAGAAGTGTATGAATTTTTAGAAGTTAAATTCCCTGTGCCCCCCCCCCTTTTTGGGATCCCAAAAATACATAAATGTTTGTGTGACCCTCCTATGAGACCTATTGTGAGTGCTAGGACTTCTATCACTTACCCTTATGGCTTTATACATAGACAAAAAAGTAAAAATGTTGGTACCTGGTTGCCCCCCCTTGTTATGAAAGATTCTTGGGATTTTTTGGAGAAATTGAGAAAAATTAAATACAGTACTAGCTTAGCGTTGGTTACTATAGATATAGTAAATTTATTCAATAATATCCCACAAGATATTGGAAAAGAAATGTTTCATGACTTTATTCATGAATCTGGTCATTTTAATGCTAATGAGATTAATGTGCTTGATGCATTGTTAGATATTGTTTTGAAATACAACTTTATTCATCTGGATGGGCAATTTTTTCAACAAAAGCTGCGCTCCAGTGTTTGCAAACATAGTATTACCTCAATGGGAAAAGCACTTTATATTTAATAACGAAAATGTTCCACCTTATTATTTATACGTGAGGTTTTTGGATAACATTTTTATTGCTTGGGATGCTAGCAAAGTAGACACTGACAGATTTTTGGAATATTTACATTCCACTGCCTCTTACTTAAAGTTTACATACCATTATAGCACAGTAAGTATTAACTACTTGGATGTGTTAGTTTACAAACATATGGATAAAAGTTTACAAAGCACTGTGTTTAGGAAAACAACATACTCCAACAACTTTTTGCACTATAGTAGTTGTTACCCGATGCACCAAAAGAGGGGAATCATTAAGGGGCAATATATAAGGTTAGCCCGTATGATTTCTGGTGAAGAAATGTTTTTCAAAGAATCTGTAAATCTGAAAGGGATGTTTACAACTAGAGGTTACCCCCCAGGGTTAGTTGATTTAATATAGAGGGAAGGCCTTCAGAAGAGACAGCAGAAGGAAGTAATCCCCATTTTGTTAGACAACAAAACTTTGGTTTAGCAGAGAGAAACAAAGAGTGGGTATATAACTGTTCATTTAATACCACCTTCAATGAAGAATATGGTTATATTCGGAACATTATCAACCAAAATTGGCTTGTTTTTCAAGCATTTGGAGGGAAATCTGACATTTTGGGAACCAAACCAGTATTTGTCATTAGAAAAGCTAAATGCATTAAGAACATGCTAGAATCGGATGACAAAATATATACTACCATTAGTGAAAGGACTTGGGGCACTTATAAATGTGGTACTTGCAATTTGTGTCAGTATGTTTTAGAGAAACATGAGGTGCTTATTAATGGTATGAAATTAAGGACACATTTTTTTTTTGTAATTGTAAATCAATGGGAGTGATTTATGTGGCTTTATGTAAAATGTGCCCAAGATTTTATGTTGGGAAAACCATTGGTAGTTTTAAAGAACGTATTAATGAACACATTTATGACATCAAGCAGAGAACTACTAATGCATTGTATTGTCATGTAGAAAAATATCCTGACCATGGTTTTTATTTTTTGGTATAGACTCCATACACTGGAATTTGCTGGGGGGACCGTGGCGTGACATGGTAGAATGGAGGGAGTTGCACTGGCAACTGAAATTATAACGCCACCTCACCCCCAGGTTTGAATGAGTCCTTATCCATAGCTTGTGTTTTAAGACTTATGTCGCACTATATTTAATTTGTTACTACTAGTACATATTAGGGAAACAGGTTAGGTTTCTTTTTAGTGCACATTTGTATAGACCTCTACACATTTTATTATATGAGCAAGTAGCCTTTAAGATTAGAATTCGTAGGTGTGTTGACGGGTCATGTGATTTTATTGGTGGGTTATTTAAACTGAATTTGTGTGATTGTATTTTATTCTGAAGAAGTGTATGTTATATACACACAAAAGTGCTTAATTTTTGCAATAAGACCGTTGTGAACTGGTTCTGGTAGTTTTCTGTTTGGATTCCAGCAGATGATTCAGAGGTTCTTGTCATTTTGTGTTGCTTGGGTTGTTATACGACTGCCTGTTTCACAGTAATCAAATAAAAAAAAAATGTTTCTGAAGGACAGGCAGGATAGATGCTTGGCTTAAGTGATCAACATTCTCAAGTAACAAAAGCTAAAACGGGCTTGTGTATACATGACGTGCGCATTCCTCTCAACTGTACACATTTTCGCAGAATGTCCAGATTTTTGCCTCATATTTTGGTCTGTTTTTCATAAAATTTTGTTTTCCTGGTAAAATAGTGCCAAATCATTAAAGATTAAAATTAGAAAATGACAGACATTTGAGTTTCAGACTTCATACCCTTCAGAAAATTCATGCTAATGTAAAACCTGTTATTCTATCAACTTTCTAAGTTAGTAAGAGTGATATTTAACAATTGCCCCTTTTTTTGGACCTTTTCCCCACTTTTATTTATGGCTTTGTCCAGATTTCCTGCTCTATGAGGTTGAGAGGCATGCGTGCCACTATGCACAGCTACTGGACTTCAGCTCATTTTCTGCATGTGGAGAAAGTATGCCAGGATTGGCTGTTTACTGAACAAGCTATATACAACCATCCTGCGTTGTGAAGGCAGGGATAACGACATTACACAGAACGAAAATGTTACTATTAAGACACTATCTTTACTACAATATACTTGACATTCCTGACTCTGGCTTCCTTCAGATGAGCAAAAACTCGAGCCAAGTAGCTTGACCCCGGTGCAATAAAAGCTGAACAAGAAAAATGGAACTAGCGTATTTGGAAAACTCTCAGTGCTGTGGAAAATCCAAAGAGGAAAAAAATAAAACAATGTATACCATTTGGAACCTGAGATCGCTCTTATGAGCTGGATGAATATGTATGAGTAGGCAAGCACTTTACAAAAGAAGATCCAAAAGTGGAATGAAGTCAGAATCCTGAACTTTCAGGTAAGATACAAACTGCTGAAGCTGAACAGGATCAAGACTGGTTGCCATTGTTTGCCCCACCCCCTTTTTGAACCTAAAAGAAACAAAGAAAAACCATTGTTGCTGTTCATGATTTAGAATTCAACTAACACTCTGCTTCTGTAAAAACTGGAAAGTTAAATATAGGGCAATACACAATTGGCATGTAGCACCATAAAGAATCAGGACAGTGGCCAGGTTTTACAAAAAAAAAAATTATAATGCACAGACTTTGGACTTCATTCTGCCGACATAGCTTTCAACCTCTTGGCACAAAAAATCTGGACAAAACCAAAAATAATGCGGACAAATTTAAAATATTACTCAAACTTAGAAAGTTACTAGAATATAAGGTCTTGTACTAACATGCATTTTTCTAAAGGATAAGAAGTCTGAAACTCAAATGCCTGTCATTATATAGTGAATTCAGTCCTCACTAATTTGCCACAAAAATCCAGAAAAACACTAATTTTTTGAGGAACAGACCAAAAGTATGAGGCAAAAATCTGGACAGTCTGCGAAAATCTGGACAGTTGAGAGGTATGTCTGCAGAACCCAGCTATTTTTAGTAATCTGCTGGCACTCAGACACTCCTCTCGTGGCCAAATCATGCCAGGCATGAGTAAATTTAGAATGACTTCGACTCAATTTAATTTCATCTGTTAACTAGTTAAGCCCATTGGACAAACTGTTCCTTTTCAGTACTGTCTGGTTAAGTGACTTGCTCATGACACAATAAGCAAATTTAGGTACAAGGAATTACACCATGTACCCGACTACAGGAAGCAGTTAGATAAAAGTTCAGTCTTAATCATGTGTGCTAAATGCCAATGTTAATTAATAATTAAAAAAAAAAAAGTGGTCACATAAAACATACTTGCACTAAGTGAACAAGAAGACAAAAAATGTTTTCTGTTTTAATACTACTGATGCTCTTGACTGAATTTCAGAAACAAGTGTGGCAGTGCTAACCATCTGAATGACTGCCAACCTTCTATTTCTAAGCCAAATGTTGGTTTACTAAAAAAAGGCACACTTAACTACTGGTAGAGCCGTGTAGTACTTTGTTTAATTCATCTGGTTAGAGTTGCTTATCTGACTGCAGTGGCAGTAGCTCCCATGGAAGTGTCCAGTAATTATTAGGCACACAAAGCCATGCAAATTCATTATCACCAGTAGAAGCTAGTTCTGCCAGATTATTCTTAATATAGCCATAAGGCAAAAACTGCAGATCTCTTTAAAAAAGGCATCTATTATTGGCTCATGGACCTAAAGTAACGGATATGATCAAAATATGATCTAGCACCCCAAAAAAAGAAGGAAATAGGTGGAGTTGAAAAAGAATGGCAATGCCTAAAAAAGAAGAGTTATGTACTTACCATAACTTGGAATCTGGGCTATTCAGTGTCATTATTCATCACGGATGCGTCTAGGATCCGACCTCGAATCAGAGCCAGTACTAGATAGACAGCTCTTGAGCTCAAACTCCTCCCCTCCCAAGATCCCTTGCTACCCACAACCCTCAGATCGAGTTTGCTGGATAGAAAATAAAAGGTATTGAAGATTGCCTAGAGAATGGAAAGGAATCCTAAGAAAATCATCCTCCATAACTCCTCAGACATCAGGAGGGGGACGGAGGGTGAGAATGTGATGAATAATGGCACTGGATAGTCCAGATTCCAAGTTATGGTAAGTAGATAACTCTATCTGGTGCTATCTATGTCATTATTGATCACGGATGGATCAGAGTCCCCAGCTACCAACAAACCTGGGAGGTCTCAAGGAAGGACATGCCAGGGCACAGAAGAACCAAAGGAAGCCCTGCCCATAGACACTAAATCCAACTTATGTATCACAAAGGTATGGGGATTAGACCAGATAGCAGCAGCACAAATATCCAAAGACATTCTTGCCCAGAAAGCAGACAATGTCACCACTGACCTAGTGGAATGAGCTTTAAGTGGCTTACGTAGCTCCATGCGATTCCCCTTATAAATGTGAGCTATACAACTGGAGATCCAATGAGAAATAGAAACTTTGGAAATTGCCTGATCTTTCCTAGCCTAAGAAAGCCACAAAAAGCTGGCCAGATTTTCGAAAAGATTCTGTTCTCCTCAAGTAGAAATGTAACTGCCTGTGGACATCCAGGCAATATAGTCTATATTCCCCTTTATTTGAAAAGCTAAGAAAAAAAATTGAGTTGAATTGACTGGTTAAAATTTGCCTCTGAGGCCACCTTAGGAATGAAGAATGGATTGGTTCTGAGAGATGCTCTATCCTTATGAAATATCATGAAGGGTGCCTTAATGCAAAGAGCCTGCAATTCAGAAACCCTCAGTCAAGGTAGCCTGCAATTCAGAAACCCTCAGTCAAGGTAATAGCCACCAAAACGGCCATCTTCCAAGACAGAAATCTGAGATCGCAGGTAGCCGCAGGCTCAAAGGTGGATTGTGTCAAGGACTGCAGCATGAAAGTAAGATCCTGTTGAAGGGAGGGATCCTTAATAGGATGTCTAAGCAAAAAGAGCCCTTGAGAAAGGCCTTGCACACACTAGAAGAAAAAGTGGGACTGTTGTTTAAATGGAAATTGGACATAGCAGCCAGCTGAAGCTAGACCGTAGACTAACTAGCCCCCGGTTGAAAGAGAGAAGCCAGAAACAAGATATCAGGAATCGAAGCTGAAAAGGGATCCAAGTTACGTTTTTGAGCCCAAATAGAAAATCTCTTCTGTTTGCTGCAGTACATCATCTTCATAGAAGGCTTCTGAGAAGCCAAAATAATGTTCTTAACTGGGGAAGAAAGCTTCTGCTGGCTTATAATCACAGGAATTGGAGGTACCAAGCAGCCAGCCAGAGAGACTGAAGGTTGGGAAGAGGGATTTCCCCCAAGGATGGGAAATGAGATGTGGATCCATTATCCATGGCGGATATTTCAGGTCAGACCAAAGGAGGGAAAACCACATCTGACATGGCCAGAAGGGGGCAATGAGGATCAGATGAATATTCACACGATGCATTTTCTGTAAGACTCTGGGAATGAGGGGATTTGGAAGATCAGCATACAGATGTCCTGGTAACCAATGGTGGACCAGAGCTTCCCTTGGCGATTTCCCTGGGGAGATCAGGGCAAAGTATTTGCTGCATTTGTGATTGATCGGGGAGGCAAACACATCACAGCAAGGGAGACCCCAATGGTTGAAAATCTGATTCACCACTGATGAATTCAGGCACCACTCATGGGGACTCGGGATAGATCTGCTGAGCTTGTCCACTACCACATTGTAAATGTCGGGAATACAAGCTGCAAGAAGAAAGTGCCTAGAAGACATCATCCATTCCCGCACCCTCATGGCCTCTCTGCACAGGGGCAAGATAGTGTTCCCTCCTGCTTGTTGATGTACCAGACCAATGCCATATTGTCTGTCTGAATTGCAACAGTCCCAAGAGGAAGACAGTCCTGGAAGGCTTGCAACATCAGGAGAACTGCTCTCATCTCCAGGACATTGATGTGCAATCTGGTCTCTAAGGGAACCATGTGCCTTGGACAGTACTGCTCTGATAATGCCACCCCCCCCCACCACAACAGGGAGACATCCGTGGTCACCGTGGCTTGGGATTGGTAAGGCAAAAGGGTCTGCCTAGAAGAAGGTCTTGAGATTGGTGCCATCAAGTAAGGTGATGCCTGCAGACCTGAGAGATACTAATAGTCATGGTCATGGGATGAAGATGAGCCGACCACTGCACCACAAGAATCGACTTTAGGACTTGCATGTGAAATCTGGTGAGAGGAACTAACAATCACTGCTGCCACAGACCTGAAGGCTTGCAGGATTAAGTGGGCTGAAGGCCTCTCCAACTCCAGAAGGAGACAACTCTGCTCTTGAATCATCTCGACTAGTGCGGGGAAAGTTCTGCAGTCTCCAACACTGGGTCCAGAAGAATACCGATAAATTCCAGATTCTGGCATGGAACAAGATGAGATTTGGACAGGTTGGCTCTGATGCCTACGTCCTGAAAGAAGGCTAGTGTATACTAATCCATGGCCTGAATGAGTTGATTCCTTGTGGGAGCCATGAGGAGCCAATCTAGGTATGGAAAGACCTGAAACCCCTGCAGCCATAGATTTGGTAAACACCCGGGGGACTGAGGTAAGACCGAAGGGCAGGGCCCGAAACTGGTAGTGACTGGCCCCTAGCCAGAAGTGCAGGTATCTCCTGGAGTGCCTATCAATTTTTATATGATAGCACGCATCATTAAGATCCACTGATCACATCCAATTATCATTGTGCAGAAGCAGCAAAATGGACTGAAAAGTGACCATTAGGAACTTCGACTTCTTGACTAAAATTCAGAACATGTAGGTCCAGAATGGGATGCAAATCCCAGTTTTTTTGGGCACTAAAGAGAGCGAGGAAGCTCCAGATCCTCGTTGTCCTGTCGGGACCTCCTGGATGGCTCTTTTTTGAAGGAGGTCTTGAACCTCGAAGAGGGCCAACTCCCATTGCCTGGGTGGGATGTCCGGGTGAAACTTTGGAGTGGAAGGGGACTGAACACAGGATATGAAGTATCCCCTGGAAAAGATGTTTAGCACCCACTAATCTGAGGGAATAGCTGCCCAAGCTAGTGGGTAAAGGGAGATGCAACCCCTGACTGCCTCCAGGGCAGGGCAACTGGGCAGCACTTCAGGACCGTTGAAGGGACTTCTCTGAGAAGGGTTCCTGGGAGCCCTGGTTCTGCGGACTTCCTCTGCCTCTGGGGTGGTGTCTGCTGTCGAATCTCCTTCCCCAGCTGGAAGAACAGGACTCCTGAGGAGCATCCTGGAAGGAAGACTGAGACCTGTGGAGCCACAGCTTCCTACTACCCCTCTAATTCTTGGAATTAAGTTTTCTACTCCCCAGCGATCCTTTTCTAACTGTTGACAAAGTCTTACCCCCTGCTCACTACGGGTTAAAGTTGCTTTGACCAAGGGGTCAAACAGTGTTGACCTGTCAAAAGGGGCATTAGTGCAAGATGCCCTGAAGTTCTCCGCAAACCCATAAAGGGGAAGCCAACATAATGCATAACAACAATGCCTGTACCCGCCACTTGAGAGGTGGCCTCCATGGCATTAGAGATCAACCTCATGGAGGCATTGTCCAGGGAAGTCAGAGTAGATAGCTGCAGAGAGACTAGCTTAAGACTCTCCCGGAGGCAAAAACTCTGAAAGGGAAGTGGAAAGTTCTGATACCAAATCCCTTTGCAGCTGGGTAAAATGTGTCATGTAATTTGTTTTCCTCAGTCCAAATGTAGCAGAGGCAAACACGCGCTTCACAAAACGGTTGATCGCCCGAGACTCCCTGTTCACATGATGGACCACGGAGCTCTGTTTAGCAAGCTCCTTTTGATAACTGTGGCAACCACAATGGCATCAATGGGGAGGCCTTTACTCCAAAAGGGCTTATCTTGGGGGGGGGGGGGGGCTAAGATATCTGTCTGCTTTCTTTGGAACAGGTTCTATTGTGTCCTTTGTGTCCGGCTCCTTCCAAGCCCTGCTGGAAATGAGCTGGACAAGCTCATCCGCAGGGGGAGACACCCAGGTGGAAGATGGGCCCATCCCGAAAGACTTCAGGAACACCGATTCCTCAGAAGACAGGGTGGAAGAAGACCAACTGCCACACTCTAAGGATCTTGTGGCTGTCCCCAAAGGGCAACTCTTCTGACAGAAGTCTGGGGGACCAGTCTCCCACTTTGAAATCCATGCCCTCGGTGAGGGTCTCTCGAGGGAAGTCAAAGTGCCTCCTCTTGCATGTCCTCTTCTGGGGAGGTTCCACCAAAGTGGGCACTGGGGAGGACTCAGCAGAGGAAGGGACCACAATGTCTGTCTGAAGGTGCTCACGGGAGGGCTAACCCCATATGGATGATGAGATCTTGCCACCCAAAGTCGAACAGGGCTGGGGGGATCCAGAGCCAAGGTAGAGGTATCTGCCCAAGCGGTGACAGTCTTCTCTATCGCCCGGAAAGCCGATGGGCTAGAGGAAGTCCCCCCTTCTTCCCATCATTCAAACCTGACTGGGGTGGAAGGGGGGACCCTGATGCAGCACCAACATCCCCTGACAATATCAGTCCTGAGTTGTCCAAAGTGGAAGCCCCCCAAGGGAAAGGAACAGTCTGAGAACTCCGGACCAGACCCCCCCCACCCCGGTGACCCTCATGGACCACGCAGGGCCGAGGCATAGTCAGCTCCAAGGGCAACAGAGCAGAGTAGCCAGAGGACTAGACAGTCTGGGAAAAGGAGCAATACCAGACACCACTGGCCTCTCCCTGGGGATGCTCTGGTGCTGGAACACTGAACCCATATGAGTCGGCTAGGGAGAGGGATGTTCCGAGGATGGCACAGATCCCCTGGGCAAATAGCTAGGGAATGGCAACAAGCCCAGCTCAATTTGGGCCTTGAGAAAGCTCATCATCCAATCCATATCCGAAGGGAGCAGAATTCTGGTGGACTGGGAGGATATGGAGGAATGGCCCAACCTAGCTGATGGCCTATGGTCTCTGGAGGGGGAACCTGCTGGTCTGCCTCAGATCCAGTTTCTTAACAGTGACTGAGGAGTCTTCAATGATGATAGACTCCAACAAGGCAGTTTGATCTGAAGGCCTAGCTGGATTTGAAGGCCGTAAAGGACCCGTAGCTGTATCTGAGGGATTGGTTGGATCCACGGGAGGTCTGGCCAACTCGGATCAGAGGACCTCTGAGCCTCTGAGGACTCAGATTTGATGGAGGGAGCTGAGGCTCTCAGAGCTGAAGATGCAGAGCTGAAGCCCCAGAGGCTTGGCTAAGATCCTGGGAGCTACGATCAGGGTGCCTCAGCTTTTTAGCAGGAGAGTCCCGAGAGGAAGAAGACTTCCTCTTGGTATGCAAGGGAGGCTTGGAGGGGGAAACCGAAACCAGGTGACCCCTTTAGCAAGCCTCTTGAGCAAAAGCTTGTTTCTACACTTTAGGAGATCCCTGGAGTTGAATCCAACACAGATTTCACATTCAGCTTATTTATTTTATTTATTTTTATTTTACATTTGTTAACCGGGATAGTCCGACTGGATGCATGTCCATTTTCAGCGGAGGCCCGGGGAGAAAAGCTCCAAGGATAAGCAGATACAGCATTACATAATACCAGCATTACATATTACAGACTATTTACAGTGATTACATAAGTAAGCAAGTTAAACAAGTTCCACAGGTTAGAGTTAATCCCGAGCATAAATCAGGATTAAATTAAATTACACAGCAAAATGGTTAACAGATTTTTACACATTCTAGAGAGAGTTAGCCAGGCTTGATACATTGACATAGCCAGTTAAGTGCCAAATGTCGAGTCTAGTTTTAAATTGACCTAAGGTAGAAAAGTAAGGTAATATCAAGCTGGAAGAGAGTTCCAGGGTCTGCTTACAGAGTTTGCAAAGAGAGAGTCACCGGCTGTGTTATTAATTTTGCTAGTCTAAATTAGTAGTTTGTTAGAGGATCGAAGCGGTCTAGGATTGTTATAGGGGATGATAATATTTTTAAGTGCAGGAGTATCGTCTGGATTTTATAGGCCATAATCAGTTGGTTATACTGGATTAGGCTGGGTAGTTCAAGCCACCCAAGATGATTTAGATTGATGCGATGATGTGTCCTAAAAGGCAGCCCAGTGGCAAACCTGGCAATGTGGTTGTAGCAAATTGAGAGTCTGTTAAGGACATTCTTGTTTAAATTCGAGAGTAGAGGGGATGCATACAGAAGGGTTGAAAGAAGGTGAGAGAGAGCTATGGCAATTTTAGCTGGAGGGGTTAGGAAGGCTTTTATTCTGTAAAGTGACCCTAGTTTTTTATTGATGGTTTTGATAGTTTAGTTAACATGTAGGTCAAATTTTAGATTATTATCTATGACAACACCTAAAAGTTTTGTAGTGGGGTCAGGGGAGATTATTGTGCCATCATTTGAATTTATGGTAAAGGTGAAAGCAGTAGACCTATGTGTTGGTGAAAATAACAGCATTTTAGTTTTTTTGGGATTCAGGATCAGACGACGTTCAGAAAGCCAGTTTTCTATTGTATTAAAGGTGGTCTGGGTAGCTGACCATAACTCTATTGGAGATGTGGCCGAGCAAATCAGAGCAGAGTCATCAGCATATTGGATACAGCTGAGTTTTGGGATTACAGTATAAAGGTTGTTAATGAAGATGGAGAACAGCAAGGGCCCTAGTATAGAGCCTTGTGGTACTCCAAGGGTGTTGGGTAGAAGATTAGAGAGTTTGTTCTTCCCAGAGGACAGCCTGCTGTCGACCATTCAGGTAGGATAGAAACCACTGAAGGGCTCTAGTATCTAGACAGAATGTTTGCAGGGTGTGGATTAAAAGTTGGTGATCAACCATATCGAATGCCTTGGAAAGATCCAAGAAGAGGGCTGAGGATATATAATTATTGTTGCAATTATGGTTTATGGTGTTGGTAAAGGCTAGGAGGGCTGAAGTAGTGCTGTGATGAGGATGGAAGCCATGCTGAGTGTCTGCCATAAGGTGATTCTGGATTAGGTGGTGCATGAGTTTTTGTCTATGAATACATTTTTCCATAATCTTTGCAAGTTGAGAGAGTATAGCTATTGGCCTATAATTGGAGAATTCAGAAGAGCTGCCTCCTTTGTGAAGTGGGATTACAAAGGATATTTTCCAGATGGTGGGAATTTTAGCTTCTACTATGGTTCGACTGATTAGTATTGAGACGGGGTAAGCAATAGCATCAGCTGATTTTTGTAGGTACTCAGCAGGGAGTTGATCAGCAGAAAGTGTAGTGTGTTTTAATTTTTTGATCAAGGTATGGATAAGAGAAGTGGCGACTGGTTGGAAGCTGAACACGAGTAGGTTTTTAGGGGTGGTACTTTCAGGACCAGGGGAGCTAGGAGGTAGTTGGCCAGCTAGGGCTTGAACTGTCTCAGTAAAGAATCGGTTAAAACTGTCAGAAACATCTTCAGGGGTTTTATCAATAGCAGCAGCAGGGATTGGGGTTGAAGTTTGTCCAGGATGTAGTAGATTATTTAAACCTGTCCAAAACATCTGAGGGTTACTTTGATTTACTGTCTGTAAATTACAGTAGTATTGTTTTTTGTCTTGTAAAATGGATTTTTTAGTTTTGTTCCTGGATTGCCTCTATTTAATGTGATCTTAGGGGTCTTTAGAATAATGCCATCAAGCCCATGCTTTGTTTCTAAGGGTAATTTTGAGTTTAGACTCTTTAGAAAGCCATGGCGTAGTTTTTGCCTTTGTTCTCTTTGAACGAATAGGTGCATGCAAATCAAGGATCTCAAGGAATTTGTTGTTAAAGTATGCTATTGCTTCCTCTAAGGGGAGGTGTTTTAGAATTGACCAATTACATGAGTTTAGTTCTTGTTGGAATTTGGCAGGGTCAAAGTTTTTATTGTTTCTAACCTTTCTGATTAAGGGTTGTTGGGAATTAATGGCTTTGTGGTTAATTACATATGTGAAAAGGTGATCGCTTAGGTCATCAGGGAGGGTACCAGAGGTGTACAGTTGGGGGTGACTATTTATGAGTACCCAGTCAAGTATGCTTTCTTTTTAGTTGGGTTTACCTATCCTGGTAGGGGTGGATATGATTTGTGTAAATGCATGTAGGTTAATATGGGTGGTTGGGGATTCTGAGGAACAGGTGCCCCAGTCTATGTTAGTCTCTAAGTAGTAGGGTTTCTTGGGGGTAGTGACATGATAGCCAGTGCAGGATATCTTCAAGTGTAGATATATTGTTACCTGGAGGAATGTACATATAGATTATATGAATGCATTTATTTTTATTAAGTTGCAATTTGGTGGCAAGAATCTCGGAGTTATTAATCTGAGGTGGTTGTATTACATCTATGGTGACATTCAACTCAGATTTATAGAATACAGCTAACCCACCCCCCACCCCCCCTTCCTGGAAGCACGATCTAGCCTGTTTATGTTGTACCCAGGTGGTAACACTTCATTGTCTGTAGTGTTAGGTTTTAACCAGGTTTCAGATAAACAGAGAATCTCAGGGGAGTGGACATCCAGAAGTGCATGCAATTCATGTACCTTGTTATTAATGCTTCTAATATTGAGATGACAGGCTAGGAGAGAGTTAGTTGGCCTATTAATTGTAGGTTTGTAGCTTAGATTGCAAGTAGAGGGGGTATGTGTATCTGAAGTGAGTGGGCCAGGGTTGGGGTGAATATCACCACCAAGTATTAAATTAAGTCTATACTTGGTGATGAACTTCAGGAATTTGTTTATTAGTTTGTGGTAGTGTTTGGATCTAAAGCTAATGTGCCTGGGGTTGAGATGTTGATAGACTGAACAAGACGTTGGATAGGACCTGGTACTGTAAGTATGGTTGAAGGTGGGAGAATTTACAGCTGGTGTGATAGTATGGCCTTTCAGGACCTGAAATCCTGTGAGAAACTGGTTTTCATACAAGGTAAGGAGGTATGGTGTGAACAAGAGGGGTAGTAAAGAGGAGTATATCATTATATGTGATTCAGCTAGTGAGTTAAGGAACTGTTTTACCTGGTGATGAAACACCAGAAGATAGAGTGGTGAGGTAAAGGTACTGGAAGGGAGATGGGAGAATGCCAGATGAAAGCTAATAGGTGCTATTAAAATGTAAGTAGAAGAATGGGGTGGGAGGAATTATCCCAGATGAAAGCAGATATGATCTAGAAAGTGGGGGAGTGGCTATAGTACTTTAAATTTAGAGTACTGGGGGCGGGAGGAAATTGGGGGCAGGGAGGGGAGCGAAGAGAGCCCGAGCATAGCGGGGCTATTGCAGTTTACAAAGTTTCCTAAGGTGTCCTAAATTGCAGTTTACAAGGTTTCCTAAGGTGTCCTAAAGCTAAGGTAAGTATTATAGCTCTTACTGTAAGAGTCAGTTTACATAAGTTACAGGGAAAAGAGGCAAACACTCAAGTAGAAAAAAAGAGCCCTATGGCTGACCAAAATGGTGACCTGCTTAATTACACAGCACTGTAAGAGAAAGCTTAACAAATGCTTTTTGTGTGCAACCTACTCTGCTTAAATGCTGAGAGAAACTGATTTTGTTATGGTGACCAACTGCAGTCCTGTAGACTCCGTTTTGTAGGTAAATGTAGAGTCCAATCTGCTTAAATGCTGAGAGAAAGTGATTTTGTTATCCCAACTTCCAGATGGGACTCTCCTAGGCAGTAGACACGCTCCTTTGAGTGTCGGTAGGAGCCAACGTCCGACCACACGAGGAGCAATGCCTGAACTCAGTGGGCTTGTCAGACATACCCACACAAAATCCCACCACAAAACATACCCACTCACACAAAAACGGGGATAGAAAAGGAGAGAGAGAGAGAAAGAGAGAGACCTACAACCAGGAGGACAAGGCGGGAACTCGGGGAAGACCAACAAACCACTCTGAACAACTATCGGGAGGGGAGGAAATTAACTGCAAGAAATAGAAAGGCAAGACTACAATGCAAATTGTAGCTTGCTACAGATCCCCCACAATGCCCCAGGATTCCCACTCCTCATTTCTTGATACACTGGAAAATTTTAGGGTACAACCTAATAATGGGCGATTTCAACTACCCCACCATTAACTGGGAAAACTATTCATGTACCAACTCTTGTGCTCAACGTTTTCTGGCATTCATAAATTCCAATGCCTTGGATCAACTTATCCACACCCCCACCAGGGGGCAGCAATATCCTAGACCTGGTCATTACCAACATGGGTAACCGGTGTTCCACACCAGAGGTCAATCCCTCGTTTGTCAGATCTGACCACAAGCAAATCACCATAGACATCCACATCCCAGCCCTTCCTCCAATTAGGGAAACCACCGTAAAAAATTTCTCCAAAGCCAACTTCACGCTTCCTAAGACAGAAGTGGCAAACTTCACGACACCCATGCTGACGGACAATAGAGATACTACTGCTGAATCCTATACAATTGCACTTTATAAGCGCTTACACGAGTGCATGGATTGTGCAATCCCCAACAGAACCAAGATGCTATCCTCCAAAACAAGGAAGCCAATCTGGTGGTCCCCGGCTATAAACAAACTCTACAACAAAAGAAAGAAACTGTTACAAAAAAAAGAGTAAAATCCCATGATTGGAGGAACTCCATGGTCAGCCTCACTAAAGCTGAGATCCTTCATAAAATCCTCCAAAGCTAGTTACGAAAACAAAATCGCCACTGATTTTAAAGACAACCACAAAGCATTCTATAGCTATGTCAAGAATCTTGATGGCAACACTCACATCTGCTATGAGTTACAGCACAATGGCACTCAATATACAGTACCAACTGATACTGCCAATATCCTGGCAGATAGGTTCAGTGCTAACTTTACCCCTCTCTCATCCCCTAAAGGGCCCATCTCTATACCGGAAGAATGCAAAGTGTAATCACAGCTGCACAGGTAAAAAAACACACACTCCAAAGCCAAGAACACAGCATCCATGGGACCTGACAACATCCCAGGCTGCGTTCTACATGAACTACAGAACGAACTGGCACCCCACGTAAGTACCATGTTTAATCATAGCGTCACCTCAGGCTTTGTGCCCATTGAATGGCGCACAGCAATGGTTATCCCACTCCACAAAGTGGGAGCCACCAAGGACCTCGGGAACTACCGCCCCATTAGCCTGACGAGCCTGGTCTGCAAGGCTATGGAGCGTATCATCATGGAACTTACAATGACATTGGTAATCTCCAAACTCTGGACCCTACCCATTTCGGGTTTGTAAAAGGCAGATCATGTCTCCTAAACCTGACAGACTTCTTTGAAGAGGTCACCAAAGCTGTAGATGAGGGTAAGGTGGTACACACAGCCTATCTAGATCTCGCCAAGGCTTTCAACACCATCCCCCACTCTGGAATTATAGACAAACTCACTAAACTAGGTATAAATCCCTATGTCACAAGATGGGTTGCCAACTGTCTCAATGACTGAACCCACACTGTGAAAGTAGCAGACTCTAAATCCAACTTCAGACCAGTGACAAGTGGAGTACCACAGGGTTCAGTCCTAGGTCCTCACCTGTTTGGTATCTACTTCTCTGAAGTACAGACTAACAAAGTTCGCAGATGACTGCAAACTAGGAGCCATAATCAAATCTCCTAATGATGAGGACATCCTATAAAGGGCCTCACTGAGACAGATGCCTGGTGGCAAAGCCATGGTCTCAAGCTCAATGCCAAAAAGTGCACTGTCATCCCTTTTGGTAAAAACTCTGTACCCATGAACTACCACATAGGCAGTAGTCTACTTAACACCGAAAGTGCGATAAGAGACCTTGGGACACAGGTGGACAGTAGTCTCTACTTTGATAATCACATCACCACAGTAGTCAGGAAATCCTTCTACGTGGCATACCTCATCACAAAAGGTTTCTCATCCAGAAAAAAAGAGGTCATTGTTCCCCTCTACTCATCACTCATTAGACCCATTATAGAGTACAACGCCCCTTTTGGTATGTATCTCACAAGACATCTACA
Organism: Protopterus annectens; assembly: GCF_019279795.1. Lineage (NCBI taxonomy): Eukaryota > Metazoa > Chordata > Ceratodontiformes > Protopteridae > Protopterus > Protopterus annectens. The sequence continues at coordinate 293,473,937 of NC_056746.1, read as the reverse complement.
ACTGGAAAGGCCACAGAAATTCCTCACAAAGAGGATTATCGGCCTCAAACAGATGCCCTACGCAGATTGTCTCAAAAAACTCAAGCTTTACTCTGTCACATATCGCCTACTCAGAGGCGATCTCTGCCTAACATACAAGGCTATGTCAAACTCAGAGCTGTTGGACATGCTCCATGTAAAGAAATCCCAATCCCTTTGAGTTACACACTCTAGGGACCTAAACCTTGTCACCACAATAAAGAGAACATGATGGAGGGATAGATTCCTGTCTCAGAGACTTCCCATACTCTGGAACAAACTACCTATCTATATCAAACAAAGCTCCTCATTAGCATTCCAAGAAAAATCTTGATGACTGGATGGGAGACAGGAAATTCACCCCGGCAATCACTTCTGTGGCTCTGCTCGACAGGGGCACAGGAAAATAATTTTCTTGGGTGGCAAAAGCCAGGGTACCATTTGGCTAGGCTTATACAGGCCCTAGGGCCAATAGCCTAGTACCTACCTATGAACCTAAGAAAACTAAAAGGAAGAGAGAGAAAAAGGCCCTGAAAAGGCTAAAATAAAACACTTATCAGAACAGAAGAGTGCAGAGCTGCAGGAAGCATGTCTACTTTGAAATTGAGGCAAACAAGATCTGAGGGTTGTGGGTGTGATGCCCCTTGCACTGGCCCAGTAGTCAAGGAGCCTCAATCCTCACCACTAGCAACAGTGAGGGACACACTCAATGGGAGGATGACAAGTACATACACAGTAAAGTACAATTTCCCTTAAGAGCACACACAGATCACAGTCAGTCTAGGGCTGGTTTGTCCCTCTTTCTCCAGCTCTCCAATAAGACTCCCTACTGGCACAGCTATTGGGTTAAGATCTCAGCTGAGGGGTCAAGCAAAGACCTCCATCACCCTCTCTGTCCAACCACTGCTTCATGTCCCTGCCCAAGTAAGCTGACACACACACTGAGATCTGATTTATAAACAAACATACACTCCAGGAGAAGGCTGGCACAGGTTTACTAGCTATGCCCCCTTCCGCCCAGAGTATAAGGTAGTTATCACTGCCACCAACCTATCAGCTACTTCAGGCCCATACAAAGGGTGACAAATCCTACCATGTAATGTTACTATTATCCAAATGTTAAGTGTGACCAAGAGCAAGGCTATTTAGGAGTGGCCTGTACAGTATCACCAAATACATATGCCAGTACGTTAAGAGCTTACATATCTCTAAGCAAACCAGCCGTAAAGATGGGTTTAAATATATTTAATAATAGAGCAAAAAAACAATAATCAGCACAGTTACTTCAGAGTTTAGAATCACAGGAAATATTTTAAAACAACATTGCAGGACAGTCTCAAAGAAATAGAGAAGACATCTAAACTAATCTTTACTATATTCCTATCTATATCTAAGTGAGAGACTATGTCTTAAGTCTTACTTACAGAGCAACATGCAGGCAGAAGTGCTGCATTGATGTTTCTAGGTCCAAGACAAGATACAAAATGCCCAGTCTCTCTGAGAGAATTCTTCAGTTAATATCAATTATCACTGCTGTGTCAGCTTGGATGACATCACTGTCACCTGCCATCAGTTCCCAGGCTAACAGAATTTTAACATTTGTGTGTGAGAAGTACATATCTCTCAGAGGTTTGCAGAACTTGGAAGTCATAAAACAATAAAAAGCTTTTACATTTGAAACCTAGTAATTATTTCTCTTTCAAGACAATACAAAAACCTTTAGCTCTAGACATTGTCTGCTTGCTGCATTGAAACTGGGAGATCACACAATCGTAAAACACTAATTTCAACTTATTTTCTTGAAGTTTCACAAGTTAACTCTGTATGTTACACCTTCTCCTATTAAAACATACATTTGCACAGGTATATAGTTTATACACATTTATGTTCTTTTCCAGTAGGGTACACTTGGGTTACATTACTGAAGCTCAGTACTGCACAAACCCTGTTCAACACACATTTCTGCACCAGTAGTTTAATATACATAGAACATATAGTTCTCTTATATTTGTAAGACAAGCATATGAATCATGTTGATATTCAGAAATGACATGATTATTTACAAAATTCCAGATAAATGGGCTGGCAGTGTCACAGTTCCAAACCCTCCCCCAAAACTCAAGCTAGTTTTTCAAGTGACCCTTGAGAAACGTTGCTTGAGAGGGTTGAGCCTATCTGGGAATACCTTACGCAATTCCCTGTCTTGAGATCCCATCTGTGTTGGCACTGCTAATCCCACTGTGGCGCTGCACTGTAATATATGCATGCAACTCTAGGCTCCACCTTAGTAACGGCATTTTGCTGGGTCGCTTGATGTAGCCATGTTAAGGGATTGTGGTTTGTAACTACAGTGAATTTCCTTCCATACAGATAAGGCTGAAGTTTCTGCAGTGCCCACACTATGGCTAGGCATTCCTTTTCTACAGCTGCACAGCATTCCTCCCTGGGTTGGAGCCTACGACTGAGATAAAACACTGGGTGCTCTTCTCCCTCTGAGGAAACGTGGCTAAGTACAGCTCCCACCCCATGGTTTGAATCATCCACCTGCAAAACAAATTCTTTATTGTAGTCTGGACTGGCTAACACAGGGGGTTTTCCCACAACTCCTTTAAGCTTCTGAAATGCCTGCTCACATGCTGGGGTCCACCTTACCTGGCCTGTTTTTCCTTGTCAGATCTGTGAAGGGAGAAGCTATGGTAACTATAACTGGGGACGAACTTTCTGTAGTACTCTGCTGTCTCTAAGAATCCCCTCACCTGCTTTTTGGTAACAGGGGTAAGACATGCCTGAATGACTTCCACTTTGGCAGGTTCTGGCCTGATCTTAGCACTCCCCACTCTATGTCCCAGGTAGGAGACCTCTGCCATAACCACCTGACATCTGCTGGACGTAATGGTCAACCCTGCCCTCTGTAGTCTGCCCAGCACCTCCCTGACATGCTGAAGGTGCTCTTGTCAGGAATGGCTGTAGATGGCTGTATCATCTAGGTAAGCAAGGGCAAAATCTCCTGCTAGGATACAATCTACCAGCCTCTGGAAAGTCGCTGGGGCATTTTTCATCCCAAAGGGCATCTTCATGAATTCATACAAGCCAAAGGTAGTCACAAATGCTGACCTCTCTCTAGCACTGGGAGTCAAGGGCACCTGCCAGTAACCCTTGGTAAGCTCAATAGTGGTAAGATACTTAGCCCCACCCAGCTTCTCTAGGGCTTCATCTGTCCTAGGCACAGGGCAAGCATCTGACTCTGTGTGACTATTTAATTTCCCGCAGTCCTTACAGAACCTGGTGCTGCCATCCTTCTTTGATACCAGTTACCAGTGGGGAGGCCCAGGGGCTGCTGGACTCATGAATTACCCCTAGTTCCAACATTTCCTGCATCTCCTCCCTCAGAGTCTGTTTGACTCTCTCAGGCACCCTATAAGGGTGGTGCTTAATAAGCCTTTGGGGTCCTGCATCCACTTGGTGCTGGACCGGGTGGGTGCACCCTGGTTTCCCAGTGAACATGTCCCCAAACTCCTGTAACACTACTCTGACTTCTCAAACCTGGGTAGGGGACAGCTGCTGGGACATTGCTACCCCTTCTACTGAGGTGTCAGTCCGAGCCTCACTGAGATCATCAGTCACCAGATCCCCCTCAGATTCCTCCTAGCATCCACTGCAAATACTCAGCATAAGGGCCACCCTATCATGGTAAACGTTCATCATGTTAACATGGTACAATTTGTGCCACTGCCTCCTGCCTAGCACTTCTATCATGTAGTTAACATCACTGACCTTCCTTACCATCTTGTAGGGTCCCCTCCCAGGCTGCCTGCAGTTTGTTGCGCCTGCCAGGAATGAGAACCATTATCTGCTGCCCTACAGCATACTCTGTAGCTGCAGCATTCCTGTCATACCAGACCTTTTTCTGCTGTTGGGCTTCTGCCAGGTTCCCCCTGGGCCAAGCCCATGAGTTCCCCGAGCCTTGTTCTGAGGTTTAGGACATATGCCACAACAGACTCCTTGTGGGATTCACACTCACCCTCCCATTCATCTCTAATCAAATCTAGAGGTCCCCTCACCCTATGCCCATACAACTAAGGTGAAAAACGTGGACTCCTGGGGAACCTCTCTGTAAGCAAACAGATGGGGCAAATATTTGTCCCACTCCCTTAAACTGGTCTGCAAATGCCCGTAGCATGGACTTGACTGTAGAGTTTAAACTCTCAACATGACCATTAGTTTGGGAATAGTAGGGGATGGTTTTTAGGTGCTTCACCCCACAGTACTTCCACAGACAAGCCAGCAGGTCTGACATAAAATTGGCACCTCTGTCAGTCAGTATTTCTTTTGGGAAAACTACCCTGCTGAAAATCTCTAACAAAGCATTTGCCACCTTTTCTGCCTCAATGGAGGACAGAGCCACTGCCTCGGGCTATCTGGTAGCATAATCTACTACCTCTAGGATATACTTTTTCCCTGTGGAACTTGGGGGGACTCAAGAGGCCCCACAATATCCATAGTTACCATCTGAAATGACTCCTCAATCACAAACAAAGGCATCAAAGGAGCTTTCACCTTGTCTCCTGCCTTGCCTACCTTTTGGCACTGCTCAGAGCTTCTGCAGTACCCTGTTATATCTTTGGAAATCCCGGGCCAATAGAAGTCCTACATAGTACGTCTCTTCGTACGTTTTATGCCAAGATGGCCTGCAAAGGGAATATCATGGGCTATGGCTAGAAGTGCCAGATGGTAGGCACCGGGCACTACCAACTGCTGTATTCTCCCACCCTCTAGTCCACCCTCAGGGGTTCACCCTCTATACAGTAACACTTTTACCCTAGTATATAGATTTGCCCTTCCTTTCAGAATCAGGTGCCTCACTAGCTACCTCCCTCAGGCCTTGTACTGTAGGGTCTGAGAGCTGAGCCTGTCTCAACTCTCACTTTGTAACCCTTCCCAGTTCCCCTTCCACAGGAAGTCTGGCATCCTCTGATAGCAGTATCTCACGGTCAGCCTGGGTACTTACTACTACTCACTACTGCCCTTGTAGTCACTCTATCCAAGGGAACATTAGTACTCACAAGCAGTTGTGGCTCACCTTTAGCCTCCCTGCTACAGGGTAGCTCCCTCCCTGAAGTAACCACTACACCAGTCCTGGCTGCAAGTATGCGGTCTTGTCTGGGTCCCGCCCAAGCTACCAGACCCACATGCTTGTTTCCAAACCTGACTGCGTGTAACTGCATGCACACAGGTTACTGCATTATCAAAATCATTCCCTATTAGGACATCTGCAGGGATATCTTCAAACACACCTACTTGCTGGCTTCCTTTTCTACCCTCCCAGTCAAGGTAAACCCTAGCCAAATATATTAAGAATAGGGTCCCTCCTAAAGCTCTGACTGGAGTAGACTGCCCAAGCAAATAGTGTTCCTCTGTAAACACTGCATGCTTCACAATGGTTAGGTCAGAAGCTGCCCCTCTCTTAGCCATGGCCTCTTTCCCATTCACTAAGATAGGTTATAACCTCTTGTGGTAGTTTGGTACCCTTGTTATCTAGAGACAACCTACTGTTGGCATTTTGTCATTCCAACTAAATGTTCTCCTACCTTTTGCTCCCCACCTTAGCTCCATGGACGTCTATAGGCTACATGGCCCCACTGGTTATATTTAAAACATTTAACCCTTGGTTTTGGACGTGTACCTAGACTAGTGGCTTCCCCTGCTATTGGCGGGCTCTGTTGGGGCAGTCTGGGCTGCCCAACATGGGTTCCCTTAAACCCATGAGCAGCACTGGGTGTCCCTTTCCTGTGCAGTGATGCCCTGCTTGCTAGGTATAGGTCTCTCTTCTTCCCCAACTCATCCGCAGTTGTGCATGGTCTATCAGCTAACCAGATTCTCATGCCCTCAGGCAAAGTGCCAAGGCCTTGTTCTCTGACCAAAAGGTCTGCCAGCCCTTCAAAGTAGTGACCTGATATCCACTCATCCACCTATGAAAATAAGGGTTTAGTTCAGCAATATAATCACATACAATTTAATTTGCCTTGCTTCTATGCTCACGGAAATTTTTTCTATAAGCTTCAGGTGTTAACTCGAAGCACTGAAGCAAACACATTTTGACTGTATTACAATTTAAGCAATCAGAATCAGACAGTTTAGAAATTGCACAGTTACAGTTTTACCATGGAGTAAGGGGCTCAGAAACCGTACCCAGAGCCCCTTGGTCAACATTATACTGTTTACGTATCAAACATATGAATGAAACTATCAAAATTATCCCCCTCTGTACACTGTAGAAGACATTTACTGACCTTTGTTGCTTCTGGGGTTCGGTTACTCTCCTCTCCATTACCTCCATAACTCTGGCGAAGAGTCAGCATCTCCTTTTCATGTTGCCTCTGCCTCTCTTCAGCTTCCAGGTGTTGCAGTTTCTCATTTTCCTCAGCCTTCAGATGTTGCAGCTTCTCATTTTTCTCAGTCACTATACATATCTCAGTCTCTCTGCTGCCTCTATTTCCAAATGCGTGGCTTCTAGCTCAGGTTTCTAACTCCAGACAGATTTTTACATCCTCTGTGGAAAGGTTGAGCTATCCATTTTCTGAGAGTTGCACATCTCAAATGCCAGTGTGACTATCCTTCTGGTTGCTATTCTGCGATGCAGCTGTGACTAAAGCTGCACTCATGTCTGCTTTAGTCAGATTGGCATGCACCAGTCCTTTTGCCTGGTACATCTCAGCCAACTGGCTCCTTGTCAGCTTGCCATACTACTCTGCTGACATGCTTGCCTGCTCTCTCCGACTAAGCTAACAAAAAATATAAAACAATTGTGATATGAACTCTGAATGTTCACTTCATGGCTGATTGAGAGTACAAACACCTTCAGTGACCACTGTAGACAAGCTACAGGAATTCAATATCCACACCACTACACGTCAACTAATATGTGATGTGGCAATCTCACCACTATCAACCAATTAATGTGTGAATTGGATGCCCCACCAGTGCCACCAATTAATATGTGATGCCCCTGGCACTGGCCAAGTAATCAAGGAACCTCAACATTCACCACTGGCAACAGTGAGGGACGTACAAAATGTGAGGATGACAAGTATACACACAGTAAAGTACAATTTCTTTAAGAGCACACACAGATAACAGTCAGAGTCTGGGGCTGGTTTCTCCCTCTTTCTCCAGATCCCCAGTAAGACTCCCGACTGGCACAGGTATACGGTTAAGATCTCAGCAAAGACCTCCAGCACCCTCTCCGTCCAACCAGTGCTTCATGTCCATGCCCAAATAGCTGACACACACACAATTTGAGATGTAATTTATATACAAACACACAGACACTCCTGGGGAAGGCTGGCACAGGTTTACTAGCTATGCCCCCTTCTGCCCAGACTATAAGGTAGTTATCACTGCCACCAACCCTTCTTTATCAGCTACTTAAGGCCCTTACAAAGGGTGACCAATCCTACTGTGTAATGTTACTATTATCCAAATATTAAGTGTGACCAAGAGCAAGGCTAATTAGGAATGTCCTGTAATGCATCAGCAAATACATTGCCATTACTCTAAGAACTTAAATATCTCTAAACAAACCAGCCACAAAGATGGGTTTAAATATATTTAATAATAAATAATAAAAGAAAAAGACAATACCCAATCAACACAGTTACTTCAGAGATCAGAATCACAGGAAATATTTTAAAAACAACATTGCAGGACAGTCTCAAATAAATAGAGAAAAACCTATTCCTATCTATACCAAAGTGAGATATTATGCCCTAAGTCTTACTTACAGAGCAACATGCAGGCAAAAGTGCTGAATAGATGCTTCTAGGTCCAAGACAACATGCAAAATGCCCAGTCTCTATACGAGAGAGTTCTTAAGTTAATATTAATTACTACTGCTGGGTCAGCTTGTATGACACCACTGCCTTCAGTTCTCAGGCTAACAGATACAAATGGAATTTTAACATCTCTGTGTGAGAAGTACATATCTCTCAGAAGTTTGCAGAACATGGAAGTCGTAAAACAATAAAAAGCTTTTACACTTGAAACCTAGTAATTATTTCTATTTCAAGACAATACAAAAACTTCTAGCTCTAGACATTGTGTCTGCTTGCTGCATTGAAACTGAGAGAGGACAGAATCGTAAAACACTAATTTCAACTCATTTTCTTGAAGTTTTGCAAGTTAACTTTCTATGTTCCAGCTTCTACTATTAAAACATACATTTGCACAGGTATATAGTTTATATACATTTCTGTTCTTTTCCAGTAGGGTACACTGTGGTTACATTCTTGAAGCTCAGTACTGCACAAACCCTTTTCAACACACTTCTGCACCAGTAGTTTAATATACACATAACATGTAGTTCTCTTGCATTTGTAAGACAAGCATATGAATCATGTTGATATTCACAAATAACATATGATTATTTACAACAATTCCAGATACCTGGGCTGGCAATGCGTCAGTGCGTAGCAAGAGATCTTACAAGGGGAGGAGACTGAGCTCAGGGGCTGTCTATCTAGTGCTGGCTCGGATCCTAGACCCATCCATGATCAATAATGACAATGGATAGCACCAAATCAGCATGTGTTAGGACTACAGAAAAGATATGTGGCCGAGCCACATATGGAAATAAGGTACATAAGGAAAGCTGGTGGTGGAATGCAGAATCTAGGAAGTCATCAAAAGAAAGGAGTGCAGGAAGAAGAGGGAGACAGAAAAGACTGATCAGGGTAGGAAGGATTACTGGTTGATTAACAAAGAAGCTAAGAAAGCTGCTGCAATAGCAAAGAATAGGTAATCAGAGGCACTCTACCAACGTTTGGAAAGTGACTCACTAAGTGGCACAAAGAAACTATATCAGGGTGCAAGGCAAAGACAGAAAGATAAAGAAGATGGTCAGCCACCCCTCTCATAAGGGATGCCAGCAACAACCTGCTCACCACCAGTCCACAGGACATCAAAGGCAGATGGAAGGAGTATTTCCAGCAGCTTCTGAATGAAAAGTAAAAAAGTAAAAAGACATCTGACGAAGTCCCTATTGTGGTTGGGATGAAAGCACTCAGTACCTATTTGCTTTATTTATTAAAAGTGGATTTTACAATCACGATTCTCTGTACATTTTATTTTTTTACTTTTTGGTCAAACGAGTGGTTCAGTTGCATCTAGTATTTGTTTTCTGGTTAGCTTCTGAATGAAGAAAACCCCACAGAAGCTGTACTACCCCAGAAACAGCCTACAATGAATGAGGAGGAGCCCAACCCAGAAGAAGTAAGAACAGCTAAGGAAAATGAAGTCAGGGAAAGCAGTAGGTTCAGATGAGGTCACAGCAGATATGATAAAGATGCTGAGTGAGATAGGGGAGAAATGGCTCCTGAGGGTACTTATAGTGCGAAGAGAAAGGCGTATCCCAGATGATTGGAGAATAAGCATACCCATGCCAGTGTACAAGAACAAAGGGCACATCCACAAATGTAGGCAGTACAGAGGCATCAAACGCCTATCACATTGCATGAAAGTTCTGGAGAGGGTGATTGATAAATGGATACACAGAGTAACAGAATGTAAGATGGGAGATGAGTAGTTCAGGTTCAGATCAGGATGCAGCACAACTGACCCGATGTTTGCACTGAGACATATAATTAAGAAGAAGTTAGAGATGAGGACAGAGTCCAACTGGGCATTCCTAGACTTGAAGAAAGCATACGAGGTCCCAAGAAAGCTGATATGGGCAGTACTGTGGTGGTTTGAAGTCCCAGGAACATTGGTAGAATTAGTGCTGGCTATGTACAAGGACCCAATGACTCAACTACGAACACTGTTCGGCCACACAGAGGGGTTCCCAGAGGGAGTGGGTGTACACCAGGGTTCAGCTCTGAGCCCACTGCTGTTCAACTGGTGATGGGCTACATTAGCAAAAAGGTCAGAGAGGACAGATCAACAAAGTTGGTGTATGCAGATGATGTGGCATTACAGGCCGACTCTGAGCTAGAACTTCAGCAAAGGATAGGAGAATGGAATGCAAAACTGAAGGCAAATGGGATGAAACTAAAAATAGATAAGATGGTGGTAATGGCAACAAACTGGGGAAATCAGAAGAAGCTGAGAATAGACATAGAAGGGAAGATAGTGGAACGGATAAACAGCTTCAAGTATCTGGGACAGGTGGTTGAGGAGAAGGGAAGTCTGAATGAAGAGGTCAAAGATAGAATGAGGGGCTGCAGCCAACTGGCAAAGAGTGTCAGGTGTAGTCTTTGACAGAAGAATGCCAAAGAAGCTGAAAAGTAAGGTGTGCAAGACAGTGGTGCGACCAGGGTTCTACTGCAAAACATCAGAAACTCTCAGCGTCTAAGTTCAAAACATCGAGACCATAACATTGAAAATGCAAAACATCTAACTCATAACATCTAGTTTCAAAACATTGAAAATGTATAACATCAAGTAGTTTATCATCAAACATGTAAATGTTATAGTTTATTCTGTTAATCATGTGGTATCACTATAAGATGTTGTAGTTTTTATTTATATACTTATTAGTTATATAGTGTAGGAATTTATAGTATTTATATAGTTTTTATTTTGACACTATACGTGTTTTTAGGCCATACAGGTAAGTGATTTAGACATTGTGTATATTTTTTATGGTGATCGCGATACAGTGGGGTTAGGAGATGAACTTTTTCCCACTGTACTGCAATCTCTGAGTTGGTATATTTAATTTACAGGGGGTGTGGGGGTGCAGGGGGCTTGCCCCCCAGCAGAAACATAGGAAAAAGTGTGTTTATTCATTTGGTGTTTTTACAGGTGGAAGGAATACTATTTACATGTGCTCTGTAGTTTTCGATGTTGTGATGCAAAGTTTGTGTTTTGAGTTTATGATGTTATGAGTTTTAGATGTTTTGGATTTTCGATGCTATGGTCTCAATGTTTTGAAATTAGATGTTATGAGTTTTCCATATTTTGAAGTAGAACCGTGACCAGTACTACTGTATGGTACAGAAACCTGGACAGTAAAGGCAGAACAGTTGAAGAAGCTATAGGTGATGGAAATGAAGTGCCTGAGAAGGGTGGTAGGATGCACACTGTGTAACAGACAAAGAAATGAGGACATAAGAGCAGAAGGCAAAGTAGCTCCAAATTGCAGAAAAGATCAAAGAGAACAGATTATGGTGGTCTGAACATGTGTAGAAAAGCAGAAGGCAATCTGGTGAGGAAGATATGGGACAGACAGGAAGAAGGTATGATGAAGAGAGGATGTCCAGCAAAGAGGTGGATGGATTGTGTGAAAGAAGATCTGTGACAGGCATGATTGCTGAAGAAGGCAGGAGTGTGGCACTGAACTGAGAGAGTTGACAGTTAACACGATACCCCAACCTCATGTAGAAAAAAATGGGAAAAAGGGGGCTGATGATAAAAAGATGAGAAAGTAAATTTATCCGTGCATGACCTTCATGCAATGAGTGACACGAGTCAACACATTTTTTTTTTTCGAAACCTGCTTTGGATGTACAAGTTACAGATGAATATTCTGCTTTGAAATTAAAATACAACCCAACTCTATCCATCCTTAGCAGCTTTTTAGGCAACTGTCCCATAACGTCAGGGTTAATGTAAATCAAATTTAAAAAGTCAAAATAGTGGGATGCTGTCTATTATTGCCGATATCTTCGTAAAAGCTGACAAGTATTTCCAAAAGAAAAGTAGAGGTCATCATTTCTTAAATAATGGGGAGAGAGACCCAAGACAGCAGGCAATATGTTTCCACTGAGTCACCAGCAAACTTGATTCAGATAGTTTACCAAGTACAAGAATGACTTTGGGGATGGGTAGGGCTTGACTGACCAAAATCCAGCTTGTCCATTAGTTAATGTGTGTAGTTTGGGGGAGGCAGATGAACATATAATTCTAGCATTCCACCCACCTCCTATTATCAATAGTGAAGTTAATCAATATAGCTTTCAGTTTAAGGATGCAGGCAGAATTTCTATCCTGCTTATACTGAAACATGCCGTTGCACACTATGTTAGTGCATGTTAGTGTAGCATTCAAAAAATCCTTAACCTCAAGTCAGTGACTGTTATGATTTCTCTTTCACAAAAAACGCTGGATGCACTGATACACGACTACAGCAGTATGACAAATGTACAGACATACAATTAACAGTCTTTAAAAAAACATGCCCTCTAAAGAAAGACAAAATCTAAGCTACCATTCCCTGGATTCCTGATCAAACAAGATCCCATTATTGGGACCACTATACAGCGAACAGCCTGCTTCTGATGCAAAAGGAGAGAGATGGTGTTCATCTCAGCTTTCCTTTTAAAGAAGCATGAGATAGAGACTAAAACTGAAGGTATAGTCTTGCTTATTCAGGTGTTTTTTATTCAGATTTCTATCAGACTATGTTAAACTACTTCCCATTATCTCATGGCACAAGCAATACAACTTACTTTTAATAAAAATGCTAAGTTGAGTCATACAGTATAGCTACGTACCAAGTTTTTGGAGTCCAATTTATTTTCCATAAACTCAAAAACCATTCATATTGGTCACTGCAACCCAAAATAGCATTACTTCCCAAAGCAGCATTAGCTGGAGAAAAGATGAAGACTGCTGGGGAAGAAGCTACATCAATTCTGTTAAGGACTCTACACTAAAATGGATAATGCCTACACTTTTTTGTAAAGCTCAGATTGACACACACACAAAGTGGTTCAACACACTGAGATCAAGTAGTGTCATTAACTACAAAATTGACAATGAAAACGTCCAACTGAGACAATCATTATAAAGATGTTATTTGAAGCAGTGATAATAAAAACTTTAGAGTTTTTTGGTGAAGGTCTCTAACTGGCTGCAGAATTACCACTCAGCTAGAACATTCCAGGTGGTAGTGAGGTCTGACCGATCAGACATGGATGCTGTTAAATCAGGAGTGTTCAAAGTCAGTACTTGGTTATGACTATTTTTACTCAACATTAACAAGTCTATCCTACACCTACTGAAGAAGACTCCCACTCCCTGTGAGAGTTCAAAATTAAATTCATCAATTTCAACCAGCTTTGGAAACAGCTAGCTGCTAATAAGCTAAAAGCAATAAAGAAAAAAAAGTGTCATTTGTTTTCCTCAGGGAACTACAAGGCACCAGGTCTCTGCATATTAACAACCCATTTAATTAAAAGGTGATATCAGGTGGAGAGATTCAAACATCCAAGATACCAAAAGATCTGTGGGTTACAAATCTACTTATCTGAATGTTCAGTACTGCTCACCATTTTAAGCTTTGTCTATAACAAAATTTACTGCAACTGTTCTTAAGATCTACAGATTTATTATGTTGTCCATGCCCTGTAACTTCAATTCCTTTAAGGCAAACATTGAGTAATGGTTGCAGGAACACTGCTACTAGCCTTCTTTACCTTTAAGTGCATATATCAAGAATACTGCCCGTCTACCACTCACCCACAAGTTAAAAATGGCAAGTTACAGCTACCCTCCAAGATATTTATGATCACGGGTCACCAACTTTCATCTTCCTCTGCAATGGTGGTAAGGGAGAAAGGCTTCAGCAAGATTTCCCTAGAAATCTGGAAGCATCTTCCTGCCAACATCAGAAATGAGGAGGAATATGGTGAACTTGGAGCCAGATTAACATGTTGTTTATTCCAAAACCACCAAATACAGTAGAAAAGATTTTCAAACGACAGACTCGGTAATATATCCTTTAATAAAAGCACAAAACCTCTCTAGCGCCTTGGCATTAAGCCTTCCAGGAGATAACAATGGTAAAAAAGAACACATCTTATAAAGAAGCATCAATTAAGAGAAACAAAGCAATTAAACAATACAATATAATTAATTCTCTACAATAAATATTTCCAATTGCATTTCTGGTTAAGCCCATCAGGTGTCAGAGTATTATACTTTAAAATAAAAACAGCTTCGTTGAACAATAACTTAGTTTTCAAACAAGTTACATTTGTTGCTTTAATTTGTTCAAGAATACAACTTCTCAATTCTGAATAAGCTCCCCCATGTACATAATTAAAATGGGAAGCAATGGGACTTTCTTGTCATTTTTAATATCATGAATGTGTTCCTGCAATCTAACCTTAAATTACATTTTACTCTCACCTATATAGAAAAGACTGCAGGGACAGAAGTGCATAAATTATGCCCATAGTGTTACAAGTAAACTCTGCTAATGGTCTAAATTTCAAACCATTAATTTTATCAAAAAATTTAGTAACATAAGAACAAACTGAACAACTTCCACATGTCCCAAGTACCCAACCTACTAACCTCATGTCCTACATTTACATTAGGTAAGGAAAAAGTTGCATGTACTAGCATGTCTTTCAAATTACGGCCCCTCTTAAAAGAAATTAAGGGGACATGCCATAAATTTTTAAGTTTATATCTTCCTTCCACAAGGAAAGGCCAGTAATACTTTATACTGGCTATAATTTAATTGGATAACAAATTATAGGAGGTAACAAAATAAATTTTCCTACCTCCTTCATTCTTCATCCTCTGTAATATATTATGTCCCCTAATGTTTCCTTTTTCTTCTTCTGAAAAACATAACTTCTCTAGAGCCTTCTTAACTCCCAAAGCATATCCCATATTTTTAAACATTTGTCAGGAGTTAAAAATTTCTCTTTCTAAAATATCTGATTCACTACATATCCTACTGACTCTTAATAACTCTCCATAAGGTAGGGAGTTTAGAATTTGAACTGGATGGCAACGACGTCCATCCAATGAGGAGGAATATGGTGAACTTGGAGCCAGATTATCATGTTGTTTATCCCTAATGCACAAATGCAGGTCCCATAAGGATGATGGATAACATCCTTGCTGTTCCTACACTAACCGGCTGACAGGCTCTTCAGACACTGAATAGTATATACATTAGATTTTCTTCACTTTCATGCTCTGACACGAAGTCTGTTTCACATATGGTGTTTTATTTAAAAAATAATGGATGTATCTGTTGCACCTCACCTACTAGTACTTTGAAAAGTCTTCTATATTCCCAAATATGTAACTGTACCTACTGTACTGTGCAATAAATTGCATATTATCCAATAAGATGATCAAAGTCCAATATTGGGGGTGAAACAGGATGCTCCATTGTAAGCTGTTCTGTGCTTCTGGTCAGGGCTGGGACTTGAAAGGATTCAAGGACTGGCTGATCCACCTAGTCAACTAGCATACAAAAATACTGCAAAGAAAAAAAAACTCTATAGACCTGATACTGTCATCCTGAATCTTTGCTTTAAGCCTGTGTAGTCTAGGTTAAAAGAAACACAAATCTTTGCAACTTTGTCTAAATTTATTACACAATGCCAAGTGCTACTTTACTAACATTAATTGAAGCTGCTTTGGGAGGTTATTTCTGTAGTCAAAGGTGATATTATCATCTTTTTACTACAACAGCAGCATTGACCTCATAGCGTGATGGTCTGTGGTCCTTCAGATTCAACATGGAAGAGAGCACCTAAAATATTATGCCTATTCTATCCAACGTTGTACCTTTTTCCTGGGGAAAAAAAAAAAAGCTTAACACCTGCACATAGGACTAGTTTGCAGTGACGAGCACTGTCCCCACAGTTGCAAACCGGGTACTACTGACAGTGATTAACAGTCTCACTCCAATGGCCTAAACAATAAAAAAGGGTCTGTACCCATTGATATGAACTTCCCTACTGTCTCCGTTACTGGCTTGGTAGATATAGGCATCCTGAGGCAATACAGAAATTGCCCCAATTTTAATGACAACCAGTTAATTCTCAAGTATAAACTTTCCAACTTTAGTAGTCTTGGTTTTGCAGTAATAAGAAACATGCACACTGTGAAATACTCCTAAACAAAATGAGAATGGAAGTCTAGGTGCTGCTGGCTTTTACTGGAAAAAGCTCACCCAAACTCTGCCACAGCTTGCTGTGAGGGAAAGGTTAGTTTGATTTTGATTTCTTGCACTTTGCATTACTTTATTGCCTTTTTCTGTTTTGTATACTGTTATTTTTCTTTACACTGTTCTTTTACTTGTATTCTGCTTTTAACTGCATATTAAAGCTTGAAAAGATACCACAGCTGTGTCTCTTCTGAGTCAGACAGAATTTCCCACTCTGTTACTGTTATGTTCTTAAACACCACTGTCTTTCCAGTTGCCTTCCCCTTATGTTAATTTGACCATATATTTCCTTCCCTCTCTCCTTTCACTGGCTGGTGTAAGCACATAATTATCATTTTGTGAAATCACTTCCCTTCAACTATTTAAATTTATTGGCCAACCCACTGTATTCCACAGTACCATAATACAAAGTGCCCATCCCCTTTCAATCTATCTTGCTCTTTTAAAAATAGTGGCTACCCACTTACACAGCTAAAACACAAAAGTTACCCATTTTCATATGTAACTGCTTAGTGCACAGTGTAGTGTTTAGGATAAACCATTTTTTCACCTTACCCAAATATCTATTGCAAGATCACCAAATATTGGAGATCCCACATTGTGCCTCTCAGTAGTCATCTTGGGGTTAGTGCTTCTGATTTCTCCTGGTGAGAGGAGAAGTACCAGAAAGCCTAACAACTGCTTTACAGGTGACAGCTTGGAATCTGTGCTAGTATTCTGGTCCTGGTGAGAGAAAGCGCAGAGGGCATGGATTCCTGATGGTTTCTGGTTGGAAAGCGAGTGCCTGTGCTTAACATTCCTGATTGATCTGGTTGTTATTCAAGGCATCTATCAGGAAAAAGCTACAAGCCTACAGACCCTTGCATCATCTGGGACAAGACCGCTGATCACCAAACATGCTGTGGCCTGCTTCTCCACTTGGCATGGGTGCTAACATTTTGCTTCTGGTGAGGGAAGAAGCAAAGGTGTATTGTTTCCCAACAGAGTGAAGCTGTAGTGAGACCAGCACTAGCAGTAGCCATTCTTGTGACTCCCCTCTTTTCATCATTCTGGACAAGCTAATTCTTTGTTTTCAGTAAGTACTGCTTGATTTGTTTCTAACTTCAGAATACCTGCTTAAATACTTCATCCTTAAATTTTCAGGGTTTACGTATTAGTTTCCCCTCAAGTGTTTGGCAGTGCTCTGTACAGACAGGCACCTTGAGTGACATTTTTCCATTAAAAGCACAACTGAAATTTCTCCAATACTTAGTCGCACATAGGACTAGTTTGCAGTGACAAGCACTGTCCCCACAGTTGCAAACCGGGTACAACTGACAGTGATTAACAGTCTCACTCCAATGGCCTAATCAATAAAAAAGGGTCTGTGGCCATGGATATGAACTTGCCTACTGTCTCCGTTACTGGCTTGGTGGATATAAGCATCCTGAGGCAATACAGAAATTGCCCCAATTTTAATGACAACCAGTTAATTCTCAAACTGATATGATATGTGAGAGATGTATTTACACAATGTCACTGGAGGCAAAGCTCTCACATAAAAGTACTCCTAATGTCAATAAGACTGTCAGTAGTACACATGCTGTACCCATGACACACAATTCAAAGCAATCATATCGAACCACATATATTGAGATAATTAAATGTAACCTTCCTAAACCACAAAGACCTCCTAGATGAAATACACTTAACAAATATCCTCAGCAGCCCCAAATGCGCTCTTTCAAAACACCTTCATCAATACACAGAGCTACATCTCATGGAGCCTCTACCTCTAAGTCCATAAGGCAAGCCACCACACAATCCAAGATTCTAGTCATTGGAGACTATCGTGATACACACTGATGTCCCTCTCATCAGGCTAAGGAGAAAGTCATGGTCATTTGCTTATCAGGGGCTAGGATCCACCACATTACGTACGCACTCAGGTCATTGGACCACAATTACCAATATGAATCAGTCACAGTCCATGTGGGAGTAAATGACCTGAGACGTACCTCCCTAGACTATATGAAGAGAGACATCATGAAGCTCTTGGAATGTGCATCTCAGGCTGGTATGAGCCTGGCATTGAGCAGTATTTTACCTTCTCTAAGGATGATGCCATAATACAAACAAAAGAAGATTGACTTTAATAACTGGTTTAGTTTATGGTGTCATTCTAAGGGGGTGCATTACCTGTCAGCATATAAGGAGATGGTCAACAAACCACAATACTTTGCCACGGATGGTCTGCACCTCTCCCATCTAGGCTTTCAGATATTAGCTAAAACACTGTCTTCCCCCATAGTGCCTTTTTTAGGCACTGCCAAACTCAAAGTATTTCCAACATAGAAAATCAAATCCAAGAAAATCTAAAGGTATTACTGCACAATGCTAGCAGTCTAAACAAAAAACTCCACTCCCTAGAAGCTCTCTACCCTACAGAATGCTGATGCTTGTGCAGTCACTGAGACATGGTTTAAACCCACAGAGAGAACACCAACACTGCAAGGTTATAATGCCTTCCACACATTTAGGCCAGCTACTTCTCTGGCAGGGACTAAAGATGGAAGTGTCTCCACATCAAAAATAAATATACTTCAAGGCTAGTCAAAAAGGACAATGCACTTGAACTGCTCCATGTTCAAATCATCACAGGCAAAATCCAGTACCACTTCCTTGCAAGCTACAGGTGTCCCCCCCCCCCATGACTCAGGAAACCCATACCATGCATTTCAACGTATTAGAAACATTAACCATCCAACCTAATACCATATTCATGGGTGACTTTAAATTACCTCTCTATTAACTGGGAATCCTATAAAACACCAATCGTGCATGCACAGAAATTCCTGGATTTTGTAAACACAAACTCCCTGGACCAGATAGTCAACACACCAAGCAGGGGTGCAACCATACTGGATCTGGTCCTCACTAATATGGGAGAATGCTGAACACCTCCTACTGTAATGCCTTCTCTGGTATGGTCAGACCACAAAATGGTCTCCTTTGAAGTAAAAATAAAATCTGGACCCCGGCTAAATCTGGAATACTCAGGAACTATTCTAAGGCTAACCTCTTGATATTAAGTGAGAACCTGGCAAAATATCATGCTCCCATAAACCATGAGAACACTGCTGCCTATGCAGAAAGTACAGTTGTGTACCTACCATAAATGTAGATGTTAGAGTGTATTCACTGTTGCAGTCATTACACTTGGGTTATCCTGCTGGCAGGCTACCCGCAGTCGGCCTGAATTCCAAAGTCTTGGTCCGGCGTCGGATGCTGTCGCCTCTTCCCTTACCTCAGTGCGCCAGGGGGTATAAAAGATGCAGCAGACGCCATTTTCTTCAGTTTTTCTTGCCCTAGATGTTAGGTGCCCCCAAAAGGGTAGGCTAAAAAACATTGCTAATAAAAGCATGCACTAAAATAAACAATACCTTCATCTACAAGCAAATACACCACATAGGTTGTATAGGATAGAGAAGTACAGATAAGTCCCAGCAAAGAAAGGGGGATGGTGGGTGGGTAACCTGGACTGCAACAGTGACTCGAACATCTACATTTATGGTAGGTACACAACTGTATTATGTTCATTGTGTTTCACTGTTGCAGTCAATACACTTGGGTTGAATCCCAAAGCTGAGGTTGGCCGGCTGGGTCTAAACAGAATTAGGAGTGGCTATAAGGCCCTGCAAGACCGCAGTGGCAAAGCCTGCTCTGGATTTAGAGTAAAGAGGCAAATGGTAGCGCTTAGTAAAAGTGTGCACTGAAGTCCAAGTTGCAGCCTCCAAAATATCCTTGGTTGGTACTCCTCTGAGGAAGGCTGCTGAGGTGGCTGCTGCCCTGGTAGAAAGTGGTCTAATGCCCTTAGGCACTGATTTACCATGTTGTGAATAGCAGAAATGAATGCAGTGTCCTATCCATTTTGAAATAGTCTGCTTTGAGATAGCCTTTCCTTGTGATCCTGCAGCATTTACCACTAAAAGTTGCTCAGTCTTTCTGAAAGCTTTAGTTTTGTCCAAGTAGAAACATAACTGTCTGTGTATGTCCAAAGAATGCAGAAGTCTCTCCCCTTTATTCTGCGGGTTTGGGTAAAAAGTAGGCCAATTAATGGTTTGGTTAAGAGCCACACTGGACACCATCTTAGGCATAAATGTTGGGTTTGTCCTTAGAGAAACCCTGTCCGGATGGAAGATAATAAAAGGTTCCACAGCCATTAATGCCTGTAACTCTGAGACTCTTCTTGCTGAAGTTATTGCTAGGAGCAGAGCTGTTTTCCATGATAAGAATTTTATCTCAGCTGTATTAGCTGGCTCAAAAGGAGGCAATGTGAGTTTTTCCAAGACAAAATTGAGGTCCCATGCCGGTACTGGTGTTCTCCTTGGAGGTCTTATGTTTTTGGCCCCCCTGAGGAACTGCCTAAGCAATGAATGTGAAAAAATAGGTGGGTCTGTATTGTAATGAGCTGAAATGGCAGAAGCATGGATCTTAATTGATGAGAAGGATAGGCCTTTGTCCAGCATCTCAGTTAGATATTGTAAAATCTGAGAAATATTTGGAACAAGCGTGTCAATTCCTTGTGCCTGGTTCCAAGCACAGAATCTCTTCCATTTTTCTGCATAAGATTTTCTGGTGCTGGGCCTCCTGGCCTCCAAAATGACATCCATAACCGCTTTAGAGAGA
Organism: Protopterus annectens; assembly: GCF_019279795.1. Classification (NCBI taxonomy): domain Eukaryota; kingdom Metazoa; phylum Chordata; order Ceratodontiformes; family Protopteridae; genus Protopterus; species Protopterus annectens. The sequence continues at coordinate 293,453,335 of NC_056746.1, read as the reverse complement.
GGTGTATTCTGAATGGTTACTGTATCCGTCATGCAGCTAGATTTAGAGTTCTGAGTCGCATGTGCAGGATCTGATTGTTTTGTTGGGTCAGTAAATGAGGAATTTGAGCCAATGTCCATGCTGGGCCTTGGGACAAGCTCCTTAGGATTGGGTACCAGTGTTGGCGTGGCCAATCCGGGGCAATCAGTATCATTTGTGGCTTCTCTTGTCTGACCCTTTAGGAGTACCTTGGGGAGGTGAGGCAGTGGAGGAAAGGCATATACTGTAAGGTTGTTCCAGCTGAATGACAGAGCATCCACTTTCCATGCTTGTTTGTGTTAAGTCCTTGTGCAGAATCTCTGAAGTTGGCAGTTGTGAGGGGAGGCAAAAAGATCTATGTCTGGTCGTCCCCATTTCCTTGTTATCATGCTGAAGATTTGTGGATCTAGTTTCCACTCGTGAGGGTCCATGAGGTGTCTGCTTAGTTCGTCTGCCAGAGCATTTGTTTTTCCTGGCAGGAATTGTGCTTGCAGGTGTACTTGGTAAGTCAATGCTGTGTTACACAAAATCATGGCTTGTCTGCAGAGGGGGCAGGAATGTGTGCCCCCCTGCTTGTTTATGTACCACATGACTGTGGTGTTGTCCGTCTTTATCAGCAGCTGTCCTGGATGAAGTAGGTCCTTGAAGGCTGTCAGGGCATTTTGTACAGCTAGCATCTCTTTTTGATTGATGTGTAGATGCCTTTGGCTTGGGGGGCATGTGCCCTGAATACATTTTCCTGCCATGTGGGCCCCCCAGGCATAATCTGATGCATCTGCTGTTAGTGTTTGCCTGGATGTGGGTAAAGTGAATGGCTGTCCCTTGTTGTGGTGACAGGCCTGTGCCCACCATCGAAACTCCTGTTGCAGGCAGGGAATGAGTGAAATTAATGATTCCAGGCTGTGGCAATGTTGAGTCCAAACACTTTTTAGGTACCATAGTAGTTTCCTCATATGCAGTCTTGCATATGGAATTAGCAGAATGCAGGAGGCCATGTAGCCCAGAGCCTGCAGAATTTTTCTTGCAGATAACTGGGTCTTTGTTGCCATGTTTTCAAAGTAAGAAGTCAGTTGCCTTTGTTTGTCTGGCGTAAGATAAGCCAACTGGGCAGTTGTATTTAAGCTTACACCCAGGAATATTATCTCTTGAAAGGGTACTAGTTTTGATTTCTTTTCGTTTACAGTGTACCCTAGGCAAATTAGTAATCTTTTTACAAACGCCAGATGCTTTAGTAGAATGTCTTTGGCCTCTGCTTGAATAAGGCAGTCATCCAAGTAGGGATATATCTGAATTCCTCTTTGTCTGCAAAATGCAATTACTGGTGCCAGGCATTTTGTGAAGACCCTGGGCGCAGTAGATAAGCCAAAGGGCAGTGCAGAGAATTGGTAGTGCATTGAGCCAGCTATGAATCTGAGGAATCTTCTGCAAGATTGTCTGATTGGGACATGCAGGTATGCCTCTTTGAAGTCCAAAGTTACGAGCCAAGCCTTCTTGCCCAGCATGGGCAGAAGTTGCTGCAGTGTCAACATTTTGAATTTTGGAACGTCCAGAAAAGTATTTAGAATAGACAGGTCCAGAATCGGTCTCCATGCTTTGTCCTTTCTTGATACTAAGAAAAGTCTTGAGTAAAATCCTTGTCCTTGCTCTTGTAGCACTGGCTGAATAGCCCTCATGTCCATGACAGATGAAACTTGGTTTTGTGCCTCTGCCCATTGATTGTGTGGCAGGTCTGGCATACCTTTTGCCTTTGGAAGGGTGTGAAAGTGGAACCTGTAGCCCTGAGAGACTATATTTAAGACCCATTTGTCCTGGGTATTCATGTGCCAATTTTGTGAAAAAAGTGCTAGCTTTCCCCCTAAGGGTGCTGCCAAAAGATAAATGCTTGGCATTGGCAGAGGGAAGTCATTGGGACCGTTTCCTATATGGCTGTGATTTGTCTTCTCCGCTTTTGGAGGTAGAAGCACCCCACTGTTTGGGCCTGTATGAGCCCTGGGGCTGTTGTCTGCCTCTAGGGCATCTGTAACTGCCTCATTGTGGCCTGTCTGACACGGGAAAGGACCAATTCTTAGAAGTCCAGTTCCTGCTAAATCTGGGTGACTGCACCTGTAAGAAATCCTTCGCTGTCTGCATTGATTTTGCTTTAGCCTCCATTTACTTCACCACCTCTTCTGCCTTAACACCAAACAAAGTATCATGCTGTAATGGAGCATCCAATAATTTTGCTTTAACAAGATCTGGCAGAGTCTGTTCCTTTAACCAAGCATGCCTTCTAATGACAGAGCCTGTTACAGCGGCCCTGCAAGAGGCCTCCAGTGAATCATAACCACATTGCAAAGGATGTTTTCCCACTTAAGCTGCATGCAATAAATCCTGCAATTCCTTGTTCTCAGCACATTCAGAATTTGTCAACATTTTCTGTTTTAACAGAGACATTAAATATTGCTGATATTTAAGCATATGAAACTGACAATTTAAAGCCCTTACAGCCAAGATAGCAGAAGTAAACTTTTTTTCCCCATCTGTCCAGTGCCCTAGAATCTCTATCTGAGGGGACAGGGTTCTTTGCAGTAGCAGCCTTGACCCCTTTGGGACCCTGTGAAATAATTTCTGGGTCAGCAGCAGGTTTTTATATAGAATTTATGAGAATCTGGAACCCTGTAGTATCTGTCTGGCTTAACAGGTGCAGGAGGTAAAGAGTCGGGAGACAGGCCAGACTCTGAAAATACGTCATCTACAATGTCTAGAACAGGAGGAATAGCAAGAGGTCTGTGCTAAGGTAGTAAGTCTCTGAGCCTTTTCTTAGAATCAGAATAATCTTGGCTCTCCCAGTGGAAATGCTCCCTCATGGTATGCAAGGTTCCCCCAAATGAGTAATCCTCAGGAGGAGAAGCTGAAGGAATAGATTCTTCAGCATCAGAATCCTCATAGGGAGGAATAGAGTATCCCTGTTCTGAAGAGGAGTCAGAGGAAATGGAAACCTAATTAGACGAATCATATTCAGTGTCTTGCCTAGGCCTCTTATCAGGAGGGGGATGGGAACCCCTGATCAAAGTAATTAGGTCTTCGGCCATTTTGAGCATCTGTTTCTTAGGAATGGAAGTCTGTCCTGGAGAGTGCTGTACTGGTTTCCTTGTCTTTAAAACTGTTTTAGTCTTTGTCTTGGATGCTGAAGTTGGCTTTATATAAAGCTGTGTAGGACTGAAAACACCCTCAGAAGCCAATGCCCGCTCAGCGGCTCCGGACCCATCTGAGGAATTAGTTTCCTAAGGCCCAATACCTCGAGTATCCAGAGGCCTAGCTGTCTCCACGTGGGAGTCGGAGGCGGCCTGTGGCTCTGAGGTAGTGGGTGTCAGGGGCTGCGAAAGCGCCTCACTGAGAACTGGCGACTGGCCTAGAAGAGGCTTCATCGTCGGTTTTGGACCTTGGATGCCTGTCCTTTTGTTTTTCCTTGCGCTTTTTATGAACACCGGTCATTGGCTGTTCCGACGGCATTATGTAGTTAAACCTTCAGCCAAAGTAATGAAAAGCAAAATCGTACTGACGCTTAACAGTCCGTTGGTTAAATCTAGCACAAAACCGGCAACTAGCAATGTCGTGGTCAGGGACTAGGCAAGGAATACAGTAAGAGTGAAAATCCCTATGAGGTAATTTGCTTCCCACAAGAAATACAATTGTTAACTTTTTCTGACATCGGTCTGGAGCAAGAAAAAAGTTTCCCCAACAGGGTACTTCGCTTTATAGAAGACTTCAGATCTGAAATTCAATTTCGAAAATCTCAGGAGTCTGCCGACAGTCGCTTGCGAACTGCTTTTGCTTCAGGCACCGCGCGGCAAGAAAGACTGAAGAAAATGGCGTCGGCTGCATCTCTTATACCCCTGGCGCACTGACGTCAGGGAAGAGGAGACAGCATCCGACGGCGGACCAAGACTTTGGAATTCAGGCCGACTGCGGGTAGCCTGCCAGCAGGATAACCCAAGTGTAATGACTGCATCAGTGAAACACGATGAACATCTGTTCACAGAAACCCTGTACAAGCATGTTAACAGCTGCATAGAGGCAGCTATACCCACCAGAAAGAAGTACAGAACTAACTCAAAAAACAATCCACCCTTGTGGAATCACAATATCAATAGGCTGTATAACAGGAGGAAGAAAGTCATGGCAAAATTTAGGAGGTGCAGCACCCAGCAGGATAAAAGCACTCTCAGCAAACTAAACACAACTCAGAGGACAAATAGTCTACCAAAGCCAAATTTGACAAAGTTTGGCCTCCCAGGCCAAGGACAACCACATAGCATGCTTTAGCTATGTCCACAACCTCAAAGGCAACATACAATTGTGTGCAGAGCTCATTGTAAATGGAGCAACATATAATGAGCCAGAAGACATGGCAAACCTCCTGACTGATAAATTCAGCTCCAACTTTACTCGTCTCTCCCCCTCAACCTTTCCTCAGGAAATATCATCAAACGTAACTCCCCCTACTATCACTAGGGAACAAGTCCTAAATGCTCTAAGACAAAGAACACTGAATCAATGGACCCAGACAATATCCCAGGATGCCTTCTAAATAACATAAAACATGACCTATCAAGGCCTCTGAAATTACTATTTAACTGTAGCCTCCAAACAGGCATTGTGCCTCATGAATGGTGAAAGTCATCCCTCTGCAGAAAGGTGGGCCATCTACAGACCCTGAAAACTACAGACCCATAAGTCTTACTAGTCTTGTATGTAAAGCCATGGAAAGAATTATCATGGAGATGATCAACAGAGATACAGTAAACCTCCAGATACTGGACCCAACCCAGTTTAGTTCTGTCAAGAGCATATCATGCCTACTGAGTCTGGTGGACTTCTTTGAGAATGTCATCAAAGCAAGATGAGGGCAAAATCGTTCACACTGCCTACCTTGACCTGGCCAAGGCATATGACAATATTCTACTCAAGCATTGTTGACAAACTCAAGAGGTTGGGCACAAACCCGTATGTCACCCGGTGGATAGCCACCTGGGTTCATAGGACCCAGTAAGTTAGAACTGGGGAGTCCACCTCTGCAAAGAGGCCAGTCACAAAAGGAGTCCCTCAAGGATCAGTCATTGGATTGCTCCTTTTTGGCATTTACTTCTCAGAAGTCAAGGCCAGTGTCAGTGGTCTCAGACTAAATTTGCAGATGATTGCAAATTAGGAGCAGTCACTGAATCTCACACTGACACAAATGTTCTCTAAGAGGGGCTGACAGACAAACAACTGGTGTCAGAACCATGGACTAAAACTAAATGCCAAGAAGTGCAGAACAGTATCCTTTGGTAAGTCATATTGACAACACACCCCTTAGAGTTAACCCTGTAATCGGATACTTAGGGACGCACTAAATAAGTAATCTAGCCTTTGACCATCATGTTTCTACAGAGGTAAGGAAATCATTCTATGTTGCACATCTTAAAAGCAAAGGTATGGCATCTACGTTCAAGGAATTCATTGTTCCACCGTATTCGGCATTCATCAGACCTATCATTGAGTACAATGCCCCTTCTGGTATGCATCTAACCAGGCTTATACAATTGGAATGTCCACAGAGGTTCCTTCCTAAAAGAATACAGGGCATAAGTAAAATGTCCTATGCAGACCGCCTCAAGGCTCTATCCCTGTATTCTGTCTCCTACATGCTTTTAAGGGGAGATCTATGCCTGGCATTGTCAGACCCCACTCTGATGGACTTCCTGCATATCCACAAAACAAACAGCACTAGAATTACCCATTCTAAAGACTTAAACCTTGCCTAAGATATAAACAGGACCTGCGGGAGAGAAGCATGTATCCCAGAAACTACCCTGTCTATGGAACAGGCTCCCCCATCTATGTGAAGCAGAGTTCCTCCCTAACCCAATTCAAGTGCAACTTGAACAACTGGATGGAAAACCGGAAATTCATCCCTGATTTGGCACCTATGTCTCTAATAGACACAGGTAACCTATAAATGGTTTATCTCCGAGGCCCGTGCTTACACTTATCAAAGGTATCGGAATTAGTCAGAGATTTGTGTTGCATGGCTGAGGTTACAAAGGCCCTTGTGGTCATAAAGCCTAGTAACACCTATGAACCTTTCAACCCAACAGCATTTTTCAGACTTCTGTTGTGATTTAAAGCACTGAGCAAAATAATAAGAAATATAACAGATGACCTAGTAACAACTAGCAGCTTGGATGCTGGAAAAACAGGGGAAGGTGGGAGTGAAAGGTTGTCACAGGCTCTCACATTCTTGCAGGAAGGAAACGGTGTGCCCCTCTGAACCAGTAACCCCAGCAGAAGTGTTTGAGAATTGCAAATATCAGTACTTTGGTCAGCATGGCACACACCACATTTAAACCTAGGGAACATTCCCACTTGTGTGGAGGCATGCCTAGAGTACCATAGATCAGCAGTTCCAATAAACCCTCCAGCTGACACAGGGATGATGTCAGGTCACTGCATGATGGGTGAGTTACTCCAGTTCCTTATATCCGACTTGTTCCTCGTAGGGTAATGCATCGGCTGAAGATGTGGACCTCACTCCAGCCAAAGGACAAAATGGCCTGGATATCACCCTTACTGGCAGAACAACTGGGCAAGGTGGATAAGAAGGTAAAGAAGCTATTGAACAACATCAGAAAAAATATAATAGGGCAATAAAGTTAATATACATACAAAGGAAGGCTAGACCAGATTAATGAATTAACCACAATGCAATGGAGCAACCAATGACTGTCATGTTATCAGAGGGTACTGAATGAAGTATAAGGATCAAAGTGTATCAGGTGGGAGAAGCATCAAACTACACTGGCTTGAAAGCACAAAAACAGGAACTTCTAAGACACAAAAAAGGTATAACTGCACAACAGCACATACTGTACCTCATCTCCTGGTCAAATTTCCTCAAGTAGTACAAGTACTACCTCAGGTCTCCCCTGAAAAGAGGCCACTAGCTTAGTGGTACTAACTCAGACAACAAAGGATAGAAAGGTAAGATACAGGCACACAGATGCCTCAGGCTGGCAACAGCATGACTCATGGTGGGCTACGTACTAGCCCTCCTTGAAGGCCAAGCAAAAACAGTTTTAACAGGTCTCTCTTAGTACGCACATAAAGTATCACTTTCATTCCAAAACTAGAGAAAAATGTTAACTATGATAAGACATCATCAATTAACACTGCTGAAGGTGGGAAAAAAACAAAAAGATAGTAAGAACAAGTGAACACAAATATTTTTCAAGCTCATACCATAGCCTTCAGGTAAATCAGCCAACTGGTATCCATGGGATCGGTTCTGTGGTGTTTGTATGAGACCTCTGATCTCATTATTTCTAAGCCGTTGCAACAAAAACCTTTGATCCTGACTAGGCGATTCCAATCTGTTTCCTCCACCTGCTGCTCCTGAAGAATCGCTGTATGGTGCAGGTTCATCTACAAAACTAAGTGGCCTTCCCGGTCCTGAGTCATCATAAACAGTTCTTTAAAAATAAACAAAAGAGGCTTTTTTTAAACATCTTCAATTTCCATTTAATTTTTTTTTTCAGTACAATAAATATACATCTCTGCAGTCCAGTCTTTAAAAAGATTCATACTTTCCTTATAACTTCTTAAAATTGGCACAGATGAGCTAAAACACATTGAACCAAATGGTGCATGCAAACATGTTATTACACTCACACCAAACACAAAGGCTTTCTAGTCATATCAAACTCACATACTGTAAACTGCACAATACTACTATAAAGCACATCAGAATGAGAGATCACTCTTCATATGACCAAGTAACTGCTCAATCCCAGCTCAACAGTAATATCTCTGGCTTGTTAGCCTGATACCTGACAGAGAGAGAGAAAATTCTAATGCTGAAACGTTCCTCCTAAACTCAGTCGCACTTTATGACAAAGTCTAATTTAGGGTACCACATCACTCATAGCAGTAGCATTAAGAAATTGCACTTGCACCACACCAACAATCAACTTAAAAATAATATCCACATTCAGCAACACCATAAGAGTACATGCATTGTTAAAGGGGGGGGGGTGTCAAAAAATACCCAATTTGTAAGCATATGTGGATCTGTGTAAACTAATCTGAAAAGCATGTAATCACAGTGGATATATTAAGTTTACACACCCCTGTTAAAATGCTAAGTTTTTGTGATATAAAAAAAAAATGACACCGCAATAAATCATTTCAAAACTTTTCCCACCTTTAATGTGACCTATAACCTGTACAATTCAATTGAAAAACAAACAAATCTGTTAGAGGAAAAAAATATAAAAAACAAAAAACGCACAATAAGCTGGTTGCATAAGTGTGTACACCCTTAAACTAAAACTTTGTTGAAGCATTTTTTGATTTAATTACAGCATTCAGTCTTCTTGGGTAGGAGTATCAGCATGGCACATCTTGACTTGGAAATATTAGCGCACTCTTCCTTGCAAAAGCACTCCAAATCTGTCAGATTTCGAGGGCATCTCTTGTGCACAGCCCTCTTCAGGTCACCCCACTGATTTTCTATTGGATTTAGGTCTGGGCTCTGGCTGGGCTATTCCAAAAAGTACAGTTGCATACACTTACCATAAATGTAGATGTTCGAGTGTATTCACTGTTGCAGTCATCACATTTGGGTTATCTGCTTACAGTAGCCCTCAGTCGGCCTGATTATCAAAGTCTTGGGCCCTGCATTGGATGCTGTCTCATCTTCCATGATGTCAGGTAGTCAGGGGTATAAAGAATGCAGCCGACACCATTACATCAGTTTTTCTTGCCCCAGATGTCAGGTGCCCCCATAATGGGAAGCAATTGTATATAAGGTTACACCGCCAACAAAAAAGCAAATACACCAAAATGCTTTAAGTATAGCAAACAAGAATACAGGTATAGCCAACAGAAGTCAGGGGGCTGGAGGGAGGGTAACCAGGACTGCAACAGTGAATACAGTGAAACATCTACATTTAAGGTAAGTGTACACAACTGTACTATGTTCTTCGTGTTTCACTGTTGCAGTCATCACATTTGGGTAGATTCCCAAAGCTAAGGATGGGAGGAGGTAATTAGATAGCATTAGGACCAGCTACAAGGCCATGCAAGACTGCAGTGGCAAAGCCAGCTCTGGATTTCTTAATTTACCACTTGGATTTAGAAAAAAATGGCAAGTGGTAATGCTTGGTGAAGGTATGTACAGAACTCCAGGTAGCAGCTTCTAGGATGTCCCTGGTAGGGACACCTCTGAGAAAGGTTGTAGAGGTAGATGCAGCCCTGGTTGAATGTGGTCTTATCCACTGTGGGGTAGGTTTTCTATGGTGCTTATAGCAGAAAGGAATGCAGTGGTTTGCTTTGAAATGGCCTTCTCTGCCCCTGCAGCAAATGCAACCAGCAGCTGTTCAGATTTCCTGAGAGGTTTAGTCCTGTCCAAGTAAAATCTAACTTGTCTCTGCATGTCCAAGGAGTGCAGTATTTGCTCCCCTTTGTTCTGTGGATTAGAGAAGGTTGGCAAGTGAATGGACTGATTCAAGGCCACACTGGATATCACCTTGGGCATGAAGGAGGGATTGGTCCTGAGGGACACCCTGTCCGCATGAAAGATGATGAAAGGCTCCACTGCCATGAGACCCTGTAATTCAGTCACCCTTTTTGCTGAAGTGATGGCTAGAAGGAAGGCTGTTTTCCTGAGTTTGGCTCCGGGAACAGAATCTTTTCCATTTTTCAGCATAGGATTTTCTAGTACTAGGCCTCCTTGCCTCCAGAATGACATCCATCACTTGCTTACTGAGGGATGGTAACAGAGAGATCAGGTAATTAACGAGGCTGCCAGGTTCAGGGCTTGAAGCTGTGGGTGCAGAATCTGGCCCTCCTGCTGGGACAGCAGGGCAGGTGCCATGGTGCCAGCAGTGACACTGCGCAAGAGGGGATACCAGTGTTGGCATGGCCAGTCTGGTGCAATCAGTATTGTCCTTGGTTTGTCCTGTTTGATCCTTAGCAGTACCTTGGAGAGGAGAGGCAGAGGGGGAAGGCATAAACTGATAGGTTTTTCCAGGTGAAGGACAGGGCATCCACTTTCCAAGCTTGCTTGTGGGGAGTCCTTGTGCAGGATTTGTCAAACTAGGAGTTCTGGAGGGAGGCAAGCAGGTCTCTGGGCTCCCACATTTGTTTCTCAACATGTTGAATATCTTTGGTTCCAGTTTCCACTCGTGTGGGTCCATGAGATTTCTGCTCAAGTCGTCTGCCAGTGTATTTAGCTTTCCTGGCAGGAATTCAGCCTGTAGGTGCACTTGGTAGCTCAAAGCTGTGTTCCACAGAGCCATGGCTAGTCTGCAGACAGGATATGAGTGGGTTCCTCCCTGCTTGTTTATGTACCACATAACAGTGGTGTTGTCCATCTTTACCAATAATTGCCTGGAAGAATGTGGTCCTTGAAGGCTGTCAGAGCATTCTGTACAGCCAACATTTCTTTTTGATTGATATGCAGGTGCATTTGACTTGGGTTCCATTTGCCCTGAATGCACTTCCCTGCCAAGTGAGCCCCCCATGCATAGTCTGATGCGTCTGTTGTTAGGGTTTGGGCGGCATGGGGTAGAGTGAATGGCAGTCCCTTGTTCTGGTGGCAGGCCTCTGCCCACCAAAGGAACTGTCTGTAGACAAGGTATGATAGGAATCATTGATTCTAGATCCTGAGAATGTTGACACCATAGGCTTTTTAGACACCATTGTAGTTTCCTCATATGCAGTCTTGCATATGGAATTAGTAGAATGCAGGAGGCCATGAACCCCAGGGCTTGTAGTATTTTCCTTGCAGATAGCTGGGTCTTTGTGGCCAGTAGTTTTGAAGTAGGCTGTCAAATGAACTTGTTTCTCTGGCATTAAGGTAGGCCATCTGGGAAGTTGTATTTAAGCTTGCTCCCAGGAATATAATTTGTTGGCAGGGTACAAGATATGATTTCTTTTCGTTTATGGTGTACCCCAGAGAAGTTAATGTCCTTACAAATGCCAGATGATTTAATAGTATGTCCTGGCTTTCTGCCTGAATTAGACAATCGTCCAGGTATGGGTATATCTGAATATTTCTTTGCCTGCAAAATGCAATGACTGGAGCTAGGCACTTTGTGAATACCCTGGGCACAGTAGAGAAGCCAAAAGGCAGTACAGAGAACTGATAGTGCATGTAGCCTGCTTTGAAGCATAGGTATCTTCTGCAAGATTCCTTATTGGCATGTGCAGGTAGGTAGGCTTCCTTTAAATCCAGTGTTGCCAACCAGGCATCTTTGCCTAGCATAGGAAGCAGCTGATGAAGAGTTAGCATCTTGAACTTTGGGCTCACCAAAAATGTGTTTAGGATAGACAGGTCCAGGATAAGACGCCAGGAATGGTCTTTTCTGGGTACCAGAAAAAGTCTTGAGTAGAAACCTTGTCCCCGTTCTTCTTCTGGGACAGGCTGAATAGCCCTGATGCTTAAAAGAGAGAGAACTTGCTTTTGAGCCTCTGCCCCACTGATTTGGGGAAAGATCTGGCCAACCGTTTGGGGTTGGGTAAGGAGTGGAAATGGAGTCTGTATCCTTGGAAAACTATATTTAAACCCATTTGTCTTGGGTAATGAATTCCCAATTTTTTGCCTGCAGGGCGATCTTTCCCCCTAAAGGGACAGTCAGTTGTGCAGGGCTTGGAAGGTTTAAAGTTAACTCATTGAGACAGTTTACCATAGGGGGAGTCTTACTACTCCCTGCTTTGGAAGTAGGAGCCCCCCACTGCTTGGTCCTGTGAGTACCTTGGGACTGAAGCCTGGGTGTTCTGCTGGTTCTGGGTTTGGACTGAAAAGGCCTGGAAGAGGCAGGAAAGGACCAATTCTTAGAAGGCCAATGCCTACTAAATCTGGGAGGCTGTACTTGCAGGAAATCTTTAACAGTTTGCATATATTTAGCTTTTTCCTCCATCTTTTTAAGTACTTCTTCTGCTAAGGGAGCATCCAGCAATTTAGCTTTAACATGATCTGGCAAAGATTGCTCCTTAAGCCAAGCATGCTCTCTAAGTACAGACCTAGTGACAGCAGCCCTGCAAGATGCCTCTAATGAATCAAAACCACATTGCAAAGTATGTTTTCCAAATTGTTTAGCAGAATGCATTAAATCCTGTACATCTTTATTTTCAGCACAGTCAGGAATCAACATAATTTTCTGTTTAAGCAATCCAATAATATGCTGCTGATACTTTAACATATGAAACTGGCAGTTTAAGGCCCTAATAGTCAAGGTTGCAGAAGTGTACACCTTCTTACCCCATCTATCCAGCGTCCTGGAATCTCTATCAGAGGTGGCAGGATTTTTGGCAGTAAAAACCTTAATGCCTTTGGGTCCCTGTGAAATAGTCTCAGGATCCGCAGTAGGATTTTTAAAGAGGAACTTGTGAGAGTCAGAAACCCTGTAATATCCATTAGGTTTTCTGGGAACAGGAGGTAAAGTGTCAGGGGCCAAGCTAGATTCCGAAAAGGCATCAACAACAATGTCCAGTACAGGGGGGATAGCTAAAGGTCTGTGTTGGGGCAGGAGTAAGAAATCCCCAAGTCTCTTTTTAGAGTCAGAGTAATCCTGGCTTTCCCAGCGAAAATGCTCCCTAAGAGTATGCAAGGTTTCACCAAAAGAAAACTCCTCTGGAGGGGAAGCAGAGGGAATAGAGTCCTCTGCATCAGAATTCTCATAGGTAGATAAAGGTAAATCCTGGTCATCAGAGGAAACAGTAATTTCAGAATCCTGATCAGAAGAATCATACGCAAACTCAGTCCTAGGTCTCTTAGAGGTGGAAGGTTGGCTTCCCCTGATTAAAGTAATAAGGTCTTCAGTCATTCTTTTTTTTTGCAATCTGATTTTTTTATTAGCATTTTTTTTAAAAAATGCAAGTACGTAACAAATATAAATCACACAATGCAAATAGGTTCAGAACAAAAAAGTGAAAAATCTTCATACATTCTGCTTAGGAACAAGTATAATCAGTTCTGACATAGTAAAAAGAAATTTACCTTTTTTAAACAAGTGAGTAGGATAATAGCTAACATAGTTGTAAAAAAAGTTCACTGACATGTAATTATTTATGCAGGTGTGTGTGAAGGTATATCAGTACGCCTAAAACCCATTTGACTTAACTATATACAATATATACATACGACTGTCACTACATGAATGGAAGTTAGTATAAGGAAGTCAGAGTATAGTGCCTGCACAAGTGTAGGAGAAGATAACATAGGAGGTAATGATAGATGTAATCATTCAAGGGTTCTGTTAAAGATAGCTATTAAAAGGAGAAGGTATTTACCACAGTACTAGTATTACACATGGACAAGGTGAGTTGAAGACCAGGGGATTAAGATAAGGCCCGAGGGACTGAGAGAAGGGATGAAAGTCTAAGTAGGATGTTGATTAAGAGCATCTAGGAGGTTACTCCAATACTTCTGGAAGTAGCTTAATTTCTTTTTGCTTGTTATCTTTAGTTTACTTGCCAAAACATATTTAACAGCCATTGATTGGAAGTCCTTCCAGGACATTTTGGCTCTGTCTAGCCAGTTTAAAGCAATGTAAGTTTTGAAAAGCGCACACAATGTCACTATAATATGTTTATTTTCAGATTTAAATGAACTTGGGTAAATATTTAATAATGCCATTTCCCATGCTAGAGTTGACTTCATATATCCCATTTTCTCCAGACGTGCTCTTAAGGAGCACCAAAGTTTATATACGTTTTTATAGGACCAGACAATGTGGAATACATCTACAAAAGAATTAGGGCAAGTTGGGCATAGAGGTGAAGTGTTTCAGTTAATTTTATTTAGAAAAGACAGTGTGTGATAGGCGTTGTTGTTTATCATGAGCTGGGTATAAATTAGTTTTTTGAATGGGGTTAATTTTATTGTTGCATCAATTGCATCAAGTTTTTGGCTAAGTTTAATTTCCTAGTTTTGTCCATCCCAGTATTTAGAGAATAATATATTGTCTTGGTGTTTTATTTTTGTTACTAGTCTATAGACCTTGGATAACATTTTAGTCCTTGATAAAAGTTGGGTTATTATGTCTGGTAAAGTTGGTATTCCGGTGGGGAAACAGGCCTCGTGTCAGTAACCAAAGAAATTAGGTAAAGTATTTGTTTAATGATTATATAGTATTTTTTATTCATTGCCAGGGAGGATATAATGTCATTAAATGGTAAGTCTCTTACTGTATAGAAGTCCCAAACTGTACAGTTTCTAATGAGAGGGCAACTATCAAGATTTAGCATGTTGTTACCCAATTTGAGATTTGGATTAAGATGAATTGGTTGGGCCATCACTAGAGAGTGTCGCAAGCCAAGGGATGTTATGAGAGTGTTTGAAACCCATTGATATTTTTTATTAAAATAGGGTTAATTATTTGTTCTTTAAGAGTTTTATTGTTAAGAAAGAGAATTGCTCTCGGATTGAGCTTGGATGCTTTTATATGAGCATTATAAATTTTTATCCATAGGGGATTCCAGTCCATGTTTGATTGTTGGAAGTTAGCAATGTGTATAATACGACTGGCAATAATTATATGGTAATATGTTAGAAAGTCCGGAAGGGCCAGGGCTCCTCTGTCTTTGGGAAATGTAAGTTTGTTGTAGCTGATTCTAACATTTTTAGGGTGCCACAAAAATTTCCCCAATGTGATATTTACTTTTGAGAAAAAAGTGTTAAGAATGTTTAGGTTAAGGGTGGAGAAGTGAAAGAGAAGTTTGGGGAGAATATTCATTTTTATAATAGCGACTTTTGAGAGAAGAGATAGGTTTAGACTCTTCCATCTTGTGAGATCTTCAGTGACTTAGTTTAGACCATGTTTTGTACAAATTACCACTGATTAGCTCTTGTTGAGGGTGAGCAAAAGTTATACCCAAATATTTTATTGAATAGTTAACTTTGATTGATGTTTCTGGAATAAAGAATTCTTTAAGACCAAGGGGGTTTAGCTGAAAGATTATTGATTTGTTAGGGTTGATGGCGTAATTTGAGATTTGTGAAAATTTGTCTACTGAATTTAAAATTTTTTTAAGTTCCATTGAGGGAAGTTCTAAATAGATGTATAAATCGTCTGCAAAGGCGGTATAATTCACTTGTATTTTATAGAAGTATATTGAGCGGTGGAATGTTTTCTGGCTTAGTTTTAGCAATAATACTTAAAGATAAATATTAAATAGGTAGGGTGACAGCGGACATCCCTGTCTTGTACCGTTTATAATCTGAATTGGCATGGAGTTTTTTTGTTTATATTGAGGGTAGTGGAGGCTTTAGTATAGAGGGTTGTAACCATTTTGATAAATTCATCAGGGATGGAGAAGTATTTCAAGGTTTTAAAGAGGAACTTTAAATTTACCCAATCAAAAGCTTTTTGGGCATCAACAGATAGAGCGTATTTGGGGGATTTGTCATGATTTGTTATATATGTTATGGCTTCAATGGTCAAAGTGTTATCCCAAACATGTCTATTTGTTCATGAAACCCAGCTGGCCATGTGATATAATATGTGGTAATACGCTTTTTAATCTATTTGCTAAGATAGATGATAAAATCTTTATGTCGATGTTAATTAGGGCAATTGGATGGTAGTCATTTGTGCTAACGTTATTGTCATTTGACTTTGGTATAAAAATGGTCTTGGAATTGTTGCGATATAAATCCGATATACCAAACTGAATAATGTAATTATAAACATTAAGAATGGAGGCAAGTGTTTGCTTGAAGGACTTATAGAATTCTGACACATAGCCATCTGGGCCTGGGGCTTTACCTGGTTTCAGCTTGTTTATGGCCAACGAGATTTATTCCAGGTTATAGGAGCCTTAAGTAATTTAAAGTGATTATCACTTATTTTTGGAAAGTATAATTCATTTAGGAAAGAGTCCTGGAGGCCTACTGATTCAAATGTTTGGGGACCATAAATTTCCTCATATACTTCCTGAAAGACCTGAATGATTTCCTTATCAGTAAAATAGGAACGACCCTTATGAGTAATATGTTTTATTGTAGTAGGTGGAGGTCTGATATTTATAATCCTAGCCAGGATTTTCGAAGACATTTGTGCCCATTCAGCATACTTGTGGATAAGTCTGGATTCCATAAGTGAGTATTGATTAAGGTGTAGTTCATGAAGAGGTTTTTGAATGGTGGATATTTGTCTCTCAATGTCAGGAGAGAACTTGGTTTGGAGTTCTAATTATAGTTTTTTTAGTTCTGTTTCTAGCACCAAAGTGCGGGATTTAGATTGTTTTTTAATTATAGAGGATTTTTGAATAAGAATACCTGTTAAAAGTAGCTTTGGCAGTCGCCCATTGAATATCTAGAGGTATATCAGAAATTTCAAAGGAGGTAAATGTCTGCAACAGGAATTCTTAAATTTTTCTATGGAGAGTCATGTTGTGCAGGAGGTTTGGATTAAAGGACCAATTTGTCGGGATGGAATTTAAATGGATATGTTTATATATATTTAGTTGTAGGTTAATTTTGGCATGGTCAGAGATAGTTCTGGGGTTACTGCTATATAGTATATCATAGGAGGCAAAAAAAAGTTGATATTAGAAAGAAATCTATCCTGGACCAGGATTTATGGTAGGCAAAGAAGAATGTGTAGTTACTAATGTTAGGGACGTTCCTAAAAAGTTCAAAAGGATCAAACAAGTTAAAGACTTCCATCATATCTCGCAAAGTATTAGTAGTATTTATGGGTTGTTTATTGGTTTTACAGGTTCTGTCTAATTCCAGTCTGGTTGTAGTGTTCCAGTCCCCACCAAGGATCAGTAGAGGATTGTTGAATTTTTCAATGAGCGAAAAGATTTCGTATAGGAAAAAAGACTGATGTATACAGGGACCATAAACATTTAATATAAGCATTTCTATTTTGTAGGACGGAGTAGAGCATGTTAGGTAACACCATCTTCCATTTGGATCCCAGCCAGAGGATGTAATTGAACCTTTGAAAGATTTTTTTTAACTATTATTGCTACCCCCTTGGAGACCGTGCTATCACCAGCCGTTACAATTTGTTTTACCCATTTCTTTCTAGCATCATTTGTCCAATGGGCTGTAGTCACGTGCGTTTCTTGTACAAGAGTAATTTCAAATGAAGATTTTTGGATTAAGTGTAAAACTAGATTACTTTTTTTTATTATTTTGCAACCCTTTTATATTCCATGAGTCTATCAATAACATTTATCCAAGTAACTAGTGGGATAAGAAAGTCATGTTGTTATTATTAGAGTAAGAAGAGTTTACAGGGAAATGAGTTGTTATCTTAAGTAGAAATAGGTAGTAGGAGTGAAAGCAAACAGGATTGCTTCCCTTGAATGAGGAATATTTAGGACAAAGATAAGGTAAAGTGACAGTCGCCTCTCTCAGATCTCTCCCTGTACTTAACCACAATCTACAAATATCTGAAAGAAATAAGAAGACACTATTTACATAATTAACTACTTTACAAAAATTTCTCAACATTCCAAAATCCAACTTACTACACACACACACACACACACACACACACACACACACACACACACGTGCTTCTTGCTCTAAAGTATCAGTAATAAAAAAGAACTTTTTTTTGACATATAGTATACATCAGCAAATTTATTTGGTTCTGACAGATCGGATTTTTCTTAACATTAGATTAGTGACTGATTTTGCCTAGCCCGTATGACCATACAGCAAAGTCATCCCACTTGACAGCAGCTGTAAGACTGTAAACCGAAACAATGCCTTTATCTATTTACTGACTCTGAGTCAGAGATCACAGATGAGTGCAAAGCATCTTCTTATCTGCAGAAATATTTTGTTTAAAAAGCCTGAAATAGGCTGTTATAAAGATGACACAAGGAGTTGTTTTTATGAAGCTCTTTAAAGCCAAAACAGTTTCATGCTTGAGTGTTTTCTGTTACTCAGCTGTTCAGACTGCCTTAGCAGAAAGAAGAAATAATGAGGGGATGCAACTGGGGTATTTGAAGCTAAGATATTTGCTCTATCTTAAAATTTGTTGATGTTGCTTGATTTATATTTGCCAGAAAACATTTATCCAGGTATATATGTTGTAATCACCTCTCCAGTCAGACCTCACAACAAGTAGAACTAGGTTGTTGTTAATGCCAGGTTTGGCTGAGGTTTAAAGCAGAATGTATCTGTATGTTATTCAACACTGAGAACCCTTTCTGGACTTTGGATATAGAAAACATGGGCTTTGGTATACAATAATACCCCAATTAACTGACTTTTGCGAGACCCCTTAAGCCTTATGATCATATACAATATTATGATCATATACAATATTATGTGTTAGCTGAATCTAGCCAGCATACATTATTTTGCCACAGATACAGTTCTATGGCCTCCTTTGTTTTCTCCTTATATAGTGCTTCACCACAGTATTGTTACATATTCCATCTGTATCTGCCTCTGGTTAAAGTAACCCGGTAGAACCTAAAGTTTAATACTTGCTTTCTTGCACTGCTATATCAGTGAATGGAAGCCCCGTTATACTTCCCCCATATTTCCTGTTATATTTAACTGCAGCGTTCATCATGTTAATGATGTAGCTACATTGGGTTTGAATAAAATTGGGACAGCAATACTTTGCAATCTTTCTAGCTTATTCATATCTTTTTATAAGTGCTTCTGACTTTATTAGAAATTTAATTAAATCAGGTAATTAGAGCCGAATTATATCCTTGTACAGATATTAGAACTAAGCCCAGCATTGAGGCATCGGTCTCAGAAAGAAATCAAGTGCACATTCCTTAAAGAGATTAAGTGTAACAGTTTAAAAGATCATTTGACCACAGTGTGCTTTAAAACAATTTAAATTTCATACAAAGTTTAAACTATGGATACTTAAAATCTAGGGCTAAAAGCTAAACATTAATAGACAGTAGTGAGAGTATGGACATACTAAGTAGATGTACACATAATTAAATAGATCTGATAGAGTAGCACTACAGATAAGCTAATGAAATGTAGTTGATAATGACTTTCCTCATTTATGTATATAGAAAAAAAGATTAGTATTTTTCCTTTGTTACACAGATATTTATGAAATTGGACACTGCCCTATGTACAAATTAATAAGAACTGTCGAAATACTTTCTACGTTGACATAGACAACACACACACACACACACACACAGGCACCCTTCCCTAACTTTTGCCCTCAAATAGTACTGACTCCTGTTCTCCACTCTACTTTCTACTCCCTTACTGTCCATGACCTTCAACTATTTCCTAGATCTGTATATTCTGTTTACTTTCTGAACCATAGAAAACCTTATAATCTGTCCTATTCTGAGTTGCTACATGTGAAAACGTACAGCAGAGTGAAAAATGATTTATTTGTTTAAGCTATATGTACTTCCCTGAATATATGGCTTTTATATATTGTATGTTGTGTATGCAATTTAGTTTAGTATACTGTAAATCACTGTAAAACTAATTAGTATATTTACGCGTTACTAGATTCACTTGTATGTTTGAGTGATAGGTAGGTTAGCAGAGTGCTTGTATACTTTCTTCTTTTTATTCACTATACCGAATCAGGCATTGATGGTTTGCAGTACCACCCCCGTCATGGAACATGGAGACCAATCTGTCACTGATGGTGATTAAATCCCACAAGGGACAACCAACTGTTGTACTGGAAATTTGAAGAACAGGAGTTACATCTACTGGAAACCCACTTCTACCCACAAAAAGGTCTGGTCACTACTGGTGTGATGGTCTGGGAAGTCCTACCACTAGCACTCAACCTAAGCTCCAAATATATCTTGGCCTTAGCCGAAAGCAAGACCTATGCACTACTGCTCTGGGTGTTGGCTTTCAGCAACCAGCTGAAGACTAGTGATTCATATATACTATTTATCATGCTGTGGTTTTTGCTTAGCTCCCCAGGCCTCTGTCCAGCTACTCTGAGTGCAAGTTTAATAGACATGTACCTGTCATTTAATCTTGATAGATATGGTTTCCTCACAGATGTTCCATGACTTTCATAAAATAGAAGGAAAAAAAAATGTTTTCATGTTATTGTGCTTTCCGTTAATAGTTCTGTAATATAGAGCATATTTCATCCATTAACATACATGTCTATCATGGCTTGATATTTAAGACATTACATATCAAGTGTACAATTACTTTTTTATTTGTACCTTTTAATTAACTTATAGGGGGATGAGCAGTAATGATTATGCATGTAGTTAATGTGAATCTTCCTTGAATTTTCTCATTTCAGGGATAGGCAACAGTTTTGCTTCTAACATTATTAGCTTTCTACCTGTCACCACCTGTGAGAGGTCATCAACTAAAGATCAATTTAATACTGCCTTACTTATCTTTCCTAGAACTACTCCTTCTAAAATTGATTAATAAAATACACTGGCATTTTCATTTCTTTTCTACCTTTCTATGATCTATGTACGTTGAAACTGACATTTATTCATTTCTGAATGACCTACTATATAGAAAGTTGTATTGCTGTGTCTTGTTGTTTTGCTATTTTCGTTTTACTTGTGTTCGTAGAGACACCAAATGATCTAGACTCAAGACTGCAAAGGTGACCGATATCTGAAAGAAACTGTAGCTTTTGTCAAGTTCATTACACTTCATGCCTGATACTACCATTAGAATTCCAAACATTTTCAATGTCCCTTACCCATGACTCTTTCTTACTCTTTTTTTTTTTTTTTTTTTACAGAACAAATCAGGACCCATACACACATCACAATTCCCTGGGAATGCAGGTATAGATTACCAGTTCCCCATAACATTTATCACGACAAGCCAGAAATATTTCCAGTCTAGGTTATTGGACTAGAGAGTCAACCTGTCTGTTGCTGTTTCGACCTTGATCGGTAGTCAAGTAGCCATAGGAAAAACATATATGTTCATACACACTCCCACACACACGCACACACCACAGACACAAATGCACACAGATGCTATAATATAACCTACAAAAAAGATCAATACATTCTACCTTTGAGTGTATTTACCAAAACTTCTTTACAGTACTAAATAATTTCTATTTTTCTACTTCCAAGTGTATTTCAGGAGTGAATCGTTCAGTTCCATAGATTTTTTTTATAGTTCAGTTACTTATTTTTTTACAGATGTCATCGTTTATGGAGCTTTTTGGACTCTCATTCTCCAGAATGGCACTTCTCCACGTACCGGAGGTAAGGATTTATGGTCCATGCGGTTGCTTTTCTGGTGAGGCGCTTCTTCCTTCTCCTCAGTAGCAGACTCCTATTTTCCTTTTCAGCGAGTAGAGAAAAAGGCAGAAGTCCCGATTTTACTGTGGGACTCATTTGAGTTGGGTCCGACCTGCGCATCTGAAGAAGGAAGAGGATTCCTGTAGGACCAGTTAAGCTTGTTACACACACAGGACACGAGGGATAGTTGAGCACACAGATTCTTGACCTAGTGATCGAATGTTGAGACGGGAGCCTGGATATGGCCTTGAGATACTGAATACACTCAAAGGTAAGGAAAGTGGTATTCTGATAGGTCTAAGTGTTCGAGCAGTTAAAATGAATGCTGAGGTTTCAGTCCATTTTGTATTGAACAGTTCCTCAAAGCTTGGATGCATTAGGAGCTTAAATGATTTTTTTTTTTCTCCTTGAAAATCATGTGTTTAAATGAATTTTTACTTAAAAGAAGAGGGACAAATATGTAACCTTGCTTACTGTTTTTTATGAGGATGTCAGAGTTTCACCAAAAGCCTTAAGGAATGTAGCTTTCGCTTCTTGTAGGATTTTTATGGAGTACATTACACTTTTGTGCTGGAAAGATAAGGTGGCTGGATATTTCATCTAGAACTTGATGGATTTGTTTATAAGAAATTTGCAGAAGGGTGAGCGGGATTGTCTTTCTTGTTTAATAGGGAATGGCAAGTCCTGGGAAAAAGTAATTTTTGAGCCTCTCCAGATCACAAACTTCTTAGATTTAGCAACTTGTAAGATTGACTGGGCATGGGAAGCATTCAGAAGTCTCGTGTATATTTGTCTGGGCATATCCGTTGCTTGTGATTTTCTCAGTGCCCTATGGATTCTTTCAATTGAGAATGATTGTGCAAGATCTTTATCATCTAGTAAGAGACCAATAATTTCCTGCGCAATAGAGGGCAGTTGTGATTGTTCAAACATCTCGGGAACTCCTCTGATCAGCACATTATTACGCCTAGTTCTAGCCTCCAGATAAATTATTTTTTGCTGCATTTCTTTTATAAAAGCTTCATTTTTTGAAGTATTTTTTTGAAGTTCCTGTATTTTTACTTAGTTTTCCAAGATTTTTGCATCATTTTGGTCTATTCTAGTAATGATTTGATCCAGGTTGTTGCCAAAGAGTGTTAACATTGATGAAAATGCTTGTATTTCAGACTGAAGTGGAGATAATGCTGTCTTGAGATCCTCAATTGTAAAGGGATGTTCTCCCTTATTTTTTTTGTGGCTGCTTGGAAGCCTCAGGCTGTGATTTGGATGTTTTCTGCCTTTTTGGTAGAGGTTTCCTTTTCTGGAGATGAAATTAGTGAAAGTCTGGTTTTTAAAGATTGTGCTTCCATTTGTCCCATCTTGTGCAGATTTTTATTTTTTTCTCCTTTTTCTTTACAATCCTTTGTCTGTACTTTTGTAGATTATCTGCAGTGCTGTCCAGCCTAGGCACATATGGCTGTGAGTGCTATTAGCCCCTTGGATGAAGGGAGGATGTATCAGCCTTTCCAAGTCACAAATTCAGCAAAACTTTTTTAAGAGGTACGTAGATTATACTTGGTTTGCTTTGTAAAATCCTTTTTTTGCCTTTTTTTATGATGTGGCAACAGGTGATTCAAGTAGATTATCTGACAGTGGTAAGAGCACACAGAAGACCGTGTTTCCTAGTCAACAGCCATTTTGGAATCACCAGCCATTCTTATCATTTGTTTTTTAGGCATAGAGGCCTGATCATGTGGTCTGAACATCGGTTTTCTAGGCATGGATTGAGCTTTAGGCCTTGAAGAAGAAGATGGTGTTGGTTTAATATGCAGGTCAGTAGGCCTGAATACACCCTCAGAAGCCGGTGCCTACACAGCGGCTCCGGACCCATCCAAAGTAGAGACATCCGCAGGTTCCACAGTTGAAGCATCTCGCAGCATACCGGACTCGAAATGGGTCTCAGTAGAGGCCTGCGAATCTGAAGTTGTGGGTATCAGGGGCTGCAAAAGCACCTCACTGAGTACCAGCAAACTGGCGACTAGCTTAGGAGAAGAGTCACCGGCAGCTTTGGACCTATGCTGTCTCTGTCTTTATCTTTGCGTTTTTTCAGAAAGTCGGTAGTCAGGTGGCTTACTAAAGCTATATCTGGATAATTGAACAGAGTACCAAAATATTTAGAAGCATAGATATACAGACGAATAGTTCGTTGTTTAAATAAGGCACAAAACTGACAGCGAGATACGTCATGGTCAGGGCCTAGGCAAGAAATACAGTACAAATGAAAATCTTTATGAGGTATTTGCATTCCACAAGAAATACAATTATTGACTTTTACTGACATGGGTTTAGAGCAAGAAAAAGTTTCCCCAACGGGGTACTTAGCTTGGTTGAAGACTTCAGTTCTGAAACTTGAAAACGAAAATTTCAGGAGTCAGCCAACCGGCACTTGCAAACTGCTTCCGCTTCGGGCACCACATGGCAAGAAAGACTGATGTAATGGTGTCGGCTGCATACTTTATACCCCTGACTACCTGACGTCATGGAAGATGAGACAGTATCCGACGCAGGATCCAAGACTTTGATAATCAGGCTGACTGAGGGCTACTGCAAGCAGATAACACAAATGTGATGATTGCAACAGTGAAATACGAAGAACATCTTTAATTTTCCTCTGGTGAAGCCATTCTTTTGAGATGTACGCTTGGGGTTACTGTAGTCTTGAAAGGTGAAATCCCTCCTCATCTTCAGCTTTCTAGCAGACGCCTGAAGGTTTTGGGCTAAAAGTGACTGGTATTTGGAACTGTTCATAATTCCCTCCACCTTGACTAAAGCCCCAGTTCCTTGCTGAAGACAACCAACCCCAAAACATGATACTGCCACACCCATGCTTCACCGTGGGGATGGTGTTTTCTTCTGGTGATGAGAAGTGTTATTTTTGCGCCAATGTACCTTTTGGAATTGTGGCCAAAAAGTTCAACCTCTGACATTAGACCATAATACATTTCCCCACATGCTTTTGGGAGACTTGATATAGAAGTTATGTTCTTACCATAACGTTCCATGTTAGTTGTCTTCTTCTCGCCTTCTTCTTGCTGGATGGGGTTCGGAGCCGACCTCGGCTCCGACTCGGCCACTCTAAAAGCTCGAGAGTTGGTTCCACCGGCTTGAGGCTCCCCTTATATCCCACAATGCTAGGCGTGAGTTACCTCAGATCTCGTTTGTAAGCTAGGCCCAGCCTATAGTAGTAATGGAATAATTAGTAGCAAAGTCCACCTCTATAAATAAAGGAAAAAAGAAGGGTGACCTACATCCTGATCCAGGAAATATGCACAGCAGAGCATATACCTAAGTACAGAGGTGGTAGAAAGAGAGGTCACAATCACAACTCCTCTAGGTCTGTCCAGGCCAGGGGGCAGGAGGGTGGGACGCAAGAAGACGACGAGAAGACGACAACTAACATGGAACGTTATGGTAAGAACATAACTTCTATATGTTAAGTTGTCTATCTCGCCTTCATTCTTGCTGGATGGGACCGCGTCCCTAGCACCTTGTCCCGGGTGGCCTAACGGAACAGACTCCTGAGAACAGTGGAACCAAAGTTAGCTCTATGCCTAGAAGCTAAATCCAGCTTATAATGAGAAATGAAAGTGTGAGGAGTAGCCCAAGTAGCCGCTGCACAAATGGTGTCAATAGGCAGTCTGTCTTGGAAGGCTAAAGTAGCCAAAGCTCTGGTGGAATGGGCCTTAGGTTTATCAGGCAGCTTTTGGTGTCTAATTTCATATACAAGGGAAATCAGAGATGTTAGCCATCTAGATAATGATACCTTTGAAACTGAAAGTCCCTCTCTGCCTTCTGCATAGGAGACAAACAGCTGGTCAGATTTTCTGAATTGTTTTGTTCTATCCAAATAGTACCTCAACTGACTATGAACATCTAGCCAGTGTAATTTTTGTTCAGAACTATTGGAATATTCTGGAAAAAAGACAGGGAGGTCAATGCTTTGATTTAGATTTGATGTCGAGACTACCTTAGGCAAAAAGGACGGGTTCGTTCGTAAGGATACCCTGTCCTTATGAAACAATATATAAGGAGGTCGACAGCTGAGTGCTTGAAGTTCTGAAACTCTTCTAGCTGAAGTAATAGCTACCAGAAAGAGAGTCTTCCATGATAGCAATTTTAAAGAACAGGAGGCTGCAGGTTCGAAAGGGGGAAGAATCAAAGAAGTAAGAACTAAATTTAGGTCCCAAGGAGAAGGAGGACTTCTTATAGGAGGTCTGAGAAGAAAAACTCCTTTCAAAAAGGCTTTGCAAAGCTTGTGGGACATTAAGGCAGACTCAGAAATACCTACATGAAAGTTAGAAATAGCTGCCAATTGAACTTTAAGAGTAGAAGGAGATGAACCTGCATGGAAGAGTTCAGCTAGAAAATCAAGGACTATTTGGATGGAAGCAGTGAAAGGATCTATGTCCTTTCCTTGAGCCCAATAAGTGAAGCGTTTCCACTTACTCAAATAAATCTTCCGAGTGGAAGATTTATGGGAAGCTATCAAAATATCTCGAACGGAGTGAGATAATTGAGGAAGCCTGGCTAAGGTTGGAACTGGAGGAACCAAGCAGTGAGGTTCAGAGAGGGGAGGGAGCGATGTAACTGACCCAACTGATGGATCAACAGATCTGGAACTAGGTCCAGATGCCACGGTCGCTCCAATAGAACTTGATGTAGAAAGGGGAACCACACCTGTCGAGGCCAGTAAGGAGCAATGAGGATCAATGAGGCCTTCTGAACGATAGCTTTCTGTATCACTTGAGAGATTAGTGGGAAGGAGGAAATGCATACAGAAGTCCCGGGCCAAACTTGGACTAGAGCGTCTCTGCTGGGTTGGCCTGGTAAAGGGAATAGAGTGAAAATTCTCTGCACTTGCTGTTTTGGGGAGTAGCAAAAAGATCGCAGCAAGGCTGACCCCACTTGAGGAAAATTTCTCTCACAACAGAGTCTTTCAGAGACCACCCGTGAGGCATGAGAATAGCTCTGCTCAACTTGTCCGCAATTTGATTGGACTTCCCCGGGATGTGCGTTGCTATCAGAAATCGCTGAGAAGAAATCGCCCATTGCCACAGTCTGAGTGCTTCTCGACACAGGGGTATGACCTGGTTCCGCCTTGTTTGTTGATGTACCACACTACAGACATATTGTCTGTCTGGATTGCAATCGTTCCCAAGGGAAGAGAGTCTTGAAGGGCTTGCAACGCTAAAAGCACTGCTCTCATCTCTAGAACATTTATGTGCAAGTGGCATTCGTTTGGTTGCCATGTGCCCTGGACCGTCCTGCCCTGATAATGCCCCCCCCACCCGATCAGGGAGGCATCCGTTGTCAGAGTAGCAACCGGAGGGGGTGGAACAAAGGGTCTTCCCAACAAGTGCTGAGGTGAAGACATCCACCACATGAGATGATTTCTGCACGCTTGCGTGATCATAATGGTGTGAGACATTGGAAGTTGCTGGTATGACCATTGTGTGAAGAGCATCCATTGAAGGATCCGCATGTGGAATCTGGCTAACGGAAGCAGAGGTATGGCCGCCGCCATAATTCCCAACACCTTCAGAACTAACCTGGCTTTGATTCTGTTGTTGTTGAAAAGGAGTGAGACCAGTTTGTGAATGTCTGCTATTCTCTGATGTGTTAGTCTCGCAGACATGTCCACTGTGTCCAGATTTGCGCCTATGAAAGTAATAGCACGACAAGGCGACAAAACAGACTTCGCAATTTATTGAAATGCCTAACTTTTGACAAATGTGAAAGGTATAATCTCTGGCCACCAGAAGGAGATGCTTGGTGGGAGCTGTGAGGAGCCAGTCGTCCAAATATGGAAACACCTGGAATCCTTGTCGTCTCAGGTGAGAAGCTACCACTGCCATGCATTTGGTAAACACCCGGGGGGCAGTGGTGAGACCAAAGGGCAGGGCCCTGAACTGAAAATGACTGGTTCCCAGCCTGAAGCGGAGGAATCTTCTGGAGCGTCTGTTCATTTTTATGTGATAGTACGCATCCTGAAGGTCTATAGAGCACATCCAGTTTCCTTTGCCCAACAAGGGAAGGATGGATTGCAGCGTGACCATCCGAAATCTTGTTTTCTTGACTGATCTGTTCAAGATACTGAGATCCAAAATTGGTCTCCAGTCCCCTGTTTTCTTTGGAACTAAAAAGAACCTTGAGTAGATTCCGGATCCTTGCTGGTCTGCTGGAACTGGCTGAATTGCTCTTTTGCAAGCAGTTTTGAAATTTCCAAAACCGCTAGATCCCTTTGAGCGGGTGGAACATCTGGAAGGGATTTTTTTGATTGGTTTGGAATGCGAAGAAAGGGGATAGAATAGCCTTCGAAAATGATGGACTGTACCCATTTGTCTTGAGTCAGGGATAGCCAGGCTTCTGGGTACAGTGACAATCTTCCCCCAACTGCCTCCGAAGGTGGGCAGTCGGGCAACACCTCAGGGATGCTGAAAGGGCTTGTCAGAGAAGGCTTCCCGATTGCCCTGGTTCTGCGGACCCCCCCTGCCCCTAGGGCGACGTCTACCATTGTTATTCCCGCCTCTGCCTCTGGCGGGGAAACGACTCTGTGCGTCAGGCGAAGTCCCTTGAGATTGTTTACAGAACCACATCTTTCCACCTTTCTGGCCTTTGGGGTAAGGCCTAGAAGGAGTAGAAAAACGGACTCCGACGGCAGAAAGGGTCTTGCCATCAGTTTCGCACCTAGTCAAGGTTTCTTTCACTTGAGGACCAAAGAGAGATGATCCATCAAATGGGGAGTTAGTGAAAGACGTCTTGAAGGGGTCCGCAAAATTGCATAGCCGCATCCAGGCATGCCTACGTAAGGCCACACCTGTCCCTGCGGCCCTACTCGCTCCATCAGCCGCGTAAGAAAGAAGGCGCATGAAGGAGTTGGTTATGGAATTAAGGGTAGCCAGCTGCGTGTTCATCTTATCTTGAAAACCCGCAGCTGTAGGGTCCTTTAACATTTCACTTGCTTCTTTGATCAAGTCCCTTTGAAGACGAGTAAAATGGCACAGGTAGTTCAGCGAACGCATGGTAAATGTCGCTGACGAGAACATCCGCTTCCCGTACCTGTCCATGGACCTAGATTCCTTGTTAGGTGGATGGACAGGTACTGAAGGATCAGCTAGCTCCTTCTTAGTGGCAGCAGCTACCACCATAGCATCCACAGAGACTCCTTTTGTCAAGAACTGTTTGTCTGCTGGTGCCGTTATGAATTTGGAGGGTCTCCTGGGAGTGGGGTCCACTGAATCAGGAGCCGTCCATGCCTTCTTAGCAACCACCTGCATGAGGGGGTCAAAGGGGGGGGACACCCAGGAGGTGGAAGGGCGAGCCAAACGCCTCAAGATACACAGATTCATCCTCCGAAGGGTTGAGGGCTGGCCAATTTCCCCTCTGCTTCAGGATCTCTAGAATGTCTGCAAATGAGACATCTTCAGAAGGGGAACGGGGGGGGAACCCTCAGAATCATCTAAATCTGTGTCAGATGTGATGGACTCAGGTGAGTCAATGTGTTTCCTCTTACACTTCCTCTTCCGAGGGGGCTCTTCTGCCAAATCAGGAGAGGCCTCGAAGAGGATGAAATCCCACAGGGGTTCCTGAGGAGCTGGCTCTCTGCGGTCCGGGATGAGGGAGTGAGTCGACTTGACCTGAGGCACCGTGAGGGAGGCGGACGGAGCCGACTGTGGAGTAGAGCCAGGCTCTAACACACTCCGCATGACCTCGAATGCACCCCTGTCAGGCAAAGCCAGAGGTCCCCGCTCCGAGAAGCTAAGAACCTCCCTCGGCACCGACAGTGATGGCTCCGAGGCCGATGTCGGAGCAGAACTCACCAGCGCCGATGCACCGGGAGGGAGGGGCGTGTCGGACAAGGGTCCGATGCCACTCACCCTCGAGCCGACGAGGAAGTCCGGCGCCGAGATTCTTCCAAGGAAGAAATCGAGCCGACGGAGCCGAAGACAATTGTATCGGCTCCGACGCTATCACAGTCTCGGTTCCGACGCGACCCGGCTCCGAGCTCAAGAGAGTCGAAGGAGGAATATATTGATGGACAGGGGCAGGCATTGACTGATGAGTCGGTCTCTGAAGCATCTGGGCCAGTGCCTCGGACTTAAGAAGTCGACTCACTACCCTCTGAAGGTCATGATCCGACAGCCTCGATGACCTAGAGGAGTGAGATCTTTGGCTCCGTTCAGACAGCAGGGGAGATCCTGGAGCCGAATGAACGGAGCCAAGGGATGGTGACCTGGACCTCTTCCTAGTTGTCGGCTCCGAAGGTCTGGTCGGAGCCGACACGGGAATTTCTAATACCTCGGCTCCAGCCGGAGCCGAGGGAACCACAGAAACTGTGGACTGAGACTCATCGGCTCCAGCCGGAGCCGATGTAGGCAAAGGTTTAGAAACCTTAGGTCTCGGCTCAGTTGTCGGAGCCGAAGACCTAGATGCCTTAGAGGGCTTCCCTGTAGACACAGAAAGGGAATCCTCTGGCTTGAGTAAGCCCCTTAAAATTTACTTATTTTTTCTTTCCTGCAGGACCCTGGGGCTGAAGCCATGGCAAACAGCACAGGAGTCCTGCAGGTGCAAAGGTCCCAGACAGTAGACACAAGAAGTGTGAGCGTCTGTCAGAGATTTTCTGACAGCACGCATCACACTTCTTGAATCCGGAGACCTTTGCTTCTTTAGACATCTCAAAAGGTGTAATCACACACACAGTCACAAACACACTGATTACACCCTGTCTAGTTTAACTTAAAATAAAACAACTAGCTAGGTTTTTAAATTAAGAAAATATAACACACACACTCCACTAGGGAAGAAAAAGGCCTGTAGGCCCAAGGGAAGAACTTAAAGTTCTTGTGGGAAAAAAAAACAGGAATTTTTAAGAAAGGGGATAAGAATTCCTCTAAACTAAGGGAAATAAGTATAAATATTAAAATTAAAGGGGTTTTAATACACTAACTTTACAAGAAAAGTCACTTACCAAGAACCGGTAGAAAACCAACACCTCGATCGCTGTAGCGGCAAACGAGATCTGAGGTAACTCACGCCTAGCATTGTGGGATATAAGGGGAGCCTCGAGCCGGTGGAACCAACTCTTGAGCTTTTAGAGTGGCAGAGTCGGAGCCGAGGTCGGCTCCGAACCCCATCCAGCAAGAATGAAGGCGAGATAGACAACTTAACATGTATTGTTTTGCAAATTTTAGCCGGGTCTGGATGTTTTTCTGTGTAAGAAAAGGCTTCCGTCTTGCAACCCTCCCCCACAGCCCAGACATATGGAGAATACGGAAGATTGCTGTCACATGTAGTACACAGCCAAGTACTTGCCAGAAATTTGTGCAGCTCCTTCAGTGTTTCTGTAGGTCTCTAGGCAGCCTCGCTGACCAGTTTTCATCTTGTCTTTTCATCAATTTTGGAGAGACATCCAGTTCTTTTCAACAGTCGCTGTTGTCCCATATTTTCTCCACTTTTTGATGGCTGTCTTCACTGTGTTCCATGGTAATCTAATGCTGTGGAAATTTTTTTTGTACCCTTCTTCTGATTGATAACTTTCAACAATGAGATCCCTTTGATGCTTTGTAAGCTGTGTGTGAACCATGGCTTTTGCTGTAGCAGGCAACGGAGTACATGTCAGGAAAGTCCTACTAGGACAGCTGAACTTTATTTGGGGTTAATCAGAGTCTCTTTAATTAATGGCAGGTGTGTACCCACAAAGACTAAATGCTGTAATTAAATCAAAAGGTGCTTCAACAAAATATTAGTTTAAGGGTATGCACACTTATGCAACCAGCTTATTGTACGTTTTTTTTATTTTTTATATTTTTCCCCCTAACAGAATTGTTTGTTTTTCACTTGAATTGTACAGGTTATGGGTCACATTAAAGGTGGAAAAAAGTTTTGAAATTATTTATTGTGGTCTCATTTTTTAATATCACAAAAACATGGCATTTTAACAGGGGTGTGTAAACTGTTTATATCCACTGTATATACGGAAATGTACAAGGTGTTGGGGGCACATGCTTCACATGTACATAAATTCACAAATGCTTTTGTATACTTTCAACAGCTGGCAGAAACACAAAACTGCACTAGTCTTATGACAACTTTCTAGGAGTTTAGTCTGGCTGTGGCTTAGCATCAGTGACTAAGAGCTTACCAAAACATTTTTTAAGACAAACTCACTCTCTAAAGGTGTCCTTACAAAGACTCCCTCCTGACTCTTACAAATTTGGAAAGAGGGAAGATGAGACATGAGACAATTGGAAAAAGAGACAGCAGTCAAAAAAAACCCATAAAGAACACAAGAGGGTTGTGCTGGAGGAGGTAGGAAACGATCAGGATTTTTTTTTTGGGGGGGGGATAAACTCCCATTTTTTCAACTATATATTCATAATGAAAAGTGGGGAAAGAAGTGGAGTAGTATGTGTAGGAATGAGGGTTAGGGATGAATTAAGGATTTTGACAGCAACAAAGCACCTGCAAGATCAGTATGTTGGTCTGACAAGTGGAAGGACAGACAGATGTGCAGTTGGTGGACAGACACAAAGGGGGTAGTGATAACGGCCTTGTGCACAGTAACATCCCAGTCTGGTAAGTCTCAATGATGGTCCTTGGAAGGGGTACACCAATGGTGGGAGGGGGTCAAGGTCTTAGGTGGCTCAGTGGTTGAAGCAGACCAGGACAGTGAGTCTGGCACCATCTGCCAAAGACTTATGTATATACCCTACTGCATCTCCACTGCCCTCTCAAATTAAGTCTCTACCATACCCTGAAGCTCAGGGTATTGGCTTTCCAAGCTGCTATATAACAAAGTGTCTACAGGGTTCCAACCACTTAGGTAGTTCAGTAATTCCCCTTCTTCCCCACAACCCTTTCTCTCTGAGGTGTACAGTGCCTTGGAACGTATCATTTTTAAATCAGAGGAGACAAGATATGTCCCATTTCTGCCATGAAAAAACTCCCCTAGGGACAGGAACAGCTTTCTGGCTAGGCAGAGAGATTCTCTGCTTTGTCTCTCAGTGCTGTCAAGAGTGACTGTCACTTGCTCATCAAGGTCACTCCAACAGATGCAAAAGATGTGTATAACCCCCCCACTCCATAGTAGATGTGGGGACTATACCAGCAAAAGCCAGAATAAAGAACCAGCTTTGGCCACAGCAGTCTCACCCACCTACAACGGAGGTATTTTAGCAACCTGCTCTGGTAGCAAAGTTGTTTAATAATTTTCTTTATTTTGTTGCTAGAAGGAAGAACCGAGAAACTGCTCGACTGTTCCATGATTAAGCTGAAAAAGATGTCAGATTCCCAGAGACGCCTGGCAGCAGTAATCAGAAAGTTGTTAAAAAGCAAAATATTCACATTAAAAGACAGTAAAAATAAAATAAACTTTTACCACAGAAAACATGGCTTAAAATTAGTTGTAACTTTTTACACAAAGTAAAAAAAAAAAAAGTGATGCTCCCATTTAAAAGTAATTAAATCATGTGACAATAACTGAAAACACTTTTTCGTAGCTTTATAGTTTCACAGAAAAAAGTAAAATTCCCATCATAAAAAATGGAAGTTTTTTTTCCCCTGAAGGGAACTTCTGTCCAGCATTAGAATATTTGCTGACCAGTGATACATGGAAGTCCACAAGAGGAGTGCTTTTTTGTGTCAGGAAAGTTCTGAAGGGCTTGGTGACCAAACCTGACATTTAGTCAGATCAGCTCAAGCTAATAGTTTGGGAACGCATAAGGTGCCTTGAAAGCTTTAGAAGCTGGTCTGATGTAATATCCTTTACAAAATATAGCCTATACAGCTAAGAGTACTGCAGCAGCGATCTATATGATGGACATCCTCGGTCTCCTTTTCTGACCAGGTTTGGGCACGCCCCTAAGCCTTCATAACAACCAAGATGTCTGTGCCAAGTTCAAGTCAGAATGAAGGGAGAAGGATGAAAATAACACTAGTAGGGCATGAAACACATCCACTTAGGTGTGACATTACTTTGGCATCTTACATCCTATACTGACATATGCTGGGTGCATAGAAGTAGAAGCATTCCCAAACTAGCTGCACATGCACATGCATCATGCCAACATGTGGGGGATGGAAGAATACATATGCTTATACCGGGTCTATATCACTTCACTGAATGGTCAATTCAACAAACAGCATTTCATCGGAAATGCTGTTCATTGAATTCCCTTCATGTGGGGGACTGTGCCCCCCCACCGCTAACCATATATACCAACTCCGAAATCGCACTACAGTGGGGAAAGTGCAAATTTCCCAATCTTCACTGTATCGTGATCTCAGTATAAACGGTTTGACAAATGGCATGTTTGATGCAATTGCACTGAAAATGCCATTCGATGAACTGATTTTTTTGCTAAACTGATAAGGACCCACTTATACCTGAGCATCTCGCTTCTTTATCCACCGTAGCAAGAAGCCAACTATGCCAGATAATGTGTTAATACAATGTTCTACAATAAGATTCATAGAGCTTAGCCCCCAAAAATGACCAATTTGCATAAGAACTTCGTAAGGTGTAAAAAAAGTATTATTTTTTTTAAACAGTTCACCATTTTAAACACCAACAGACTATATGTTTACATGAAGGTAGACGGAAAGTGCAAACTACATAAGTTTACAGCAGTATAGGATATAATCTTTGGAAACAGGCAAATGCCGCTGTATTTCACGGTGACGTGTTCAGGGTTATTCTTTGACTAACTGACAATGCAGGAAATTGAGATACACCACTTCAAGTGTGCATGCAATTGGTTTGGCTCGGTAAAATCATATTTAGTTATATGTTCAACACCTTAACATGTAAGAAAGTTGTTTACTGTAGATTGTGGTATACTGGCAAAGAAAATACTCCGGTCCAAAGCACAGACAGATTTACTGCAACTGAAGAACTAAAGATTATTAGTCATTCTCTTTCCCCCACCCTTCCAGCACTGCCTCATAGGCCTGCATTTTACTATACGTACACTTACAAATAAGCCATATGACCTATGTTTAACAGAGAGAATAAAAGAAAGTGGGGCAACAGTAAAACGGAATTAGTAGAACTGTCACATGTAAAAAGTTTTAATTTTTTTTTTTTTGCTAATGGTTAATCTCAAATCAAATGCATGGCACAGAACTGATTAAACTCACTAAAGATATGTGTATAATTACTTAAAATTTAGTATTTCTACAAAAAAGGATGCTGCAGCATCAGGGAGCAAGGTACAAGAGAAAACTGAACTACTACTATGGAAAACCACATCCTCACAGAAGCTCTCAAGACATATGGAAAAACATGCTTGGAAAAGGAGGTATAAAGCAGGCAGAATGAGCAAAAGCATGGAATCAGGTAGTGGCTGACAGAAATGCTATGGGGGAAGGAACCACACCTTGGCACAATGTAGGTAAAGAGTTAATGTCACAGTGGGCTGTGCAAGGACAAAGACTGCAACTGTCCATAATGGCACTGGTGGTGGGCCTTCCAAAGTAAAGCCTTTAACACCTGATAAATGCCTGCTCTCTAAGTGACACAGACTTTGATGCAAAGAAAGATGGTGTAGGATTCATTCAAGGTGGTACGTACACTACTTTCAGACACCTCCAACAACCATATACAGGCAGTGCAGAAGATCAGTGTTTTGCTGGCAATGGTAATCTAAGGCCAAATGCACTTGCCATGGCAATTGTGTACATACAACTGAAATGTTTCCTTAGCAGGTAATCCATTAACATCAGCTCTACCACCTCGTCTGCAGACATATCTGGTAAGTGTAGACTTCCTAACCTTCCAAGTCATATGGTTATCACATGGTTATCACAGGTCACATAAATTTCTGTATTTTTTTTTCCTTGTAATTTTCATAGGTTAGTGCTAGGCTAACTGCCCTTTTGGGCCATTTCAAGCCTAGCCAATTACCCCATGTAAGACTCAAACCCCGCACGTTGTGTCTTAAAGGTAAACACCTTAACCATTATACCAACCTGCCACCATATAAACCACACTGTTCTGCATTTCCTAACACGGTCAACAGCAAAAAAACAGTTGTATGCTGTGCTGCACCACAGCTGATGTAGACAACAAAACAGCCATAGTACAGTGGCATATCATTGCAAAGTGTACTGGCAGGGCCCCTACCCCACTGCAGGGGGATATCTCCATAGTCACTGAGAGAGACACACTCAGATTAATGAGGAAATGACATTACAAAGGCGGGGGGGGGGGATAGGGATACAACACAGTTCAACATCTGTTTCTTGGGCAATGAATGAACCCATGGATGAAGTAACAACCCTTTCTGAGGTACCATTACACCAAACTACACCTGCACAGCTCCAGAGACATGCAAGGCTTTATCTGTGCCTGAACAATGCCAAAGCATACCTACTGTCTCACATGACATTGGACATGTCCAGGATACTGCCACTCAGAGTCTGTTAGAGATGTTTGGAGTACTACAGGGTACATGTGAAGAAATTCACCAGTACACAAAATGGTGGTGACGGCCGCAGACAATGCAATAATGATAGTCATGTACAGTATGATAGCCTCCATTTGCACACTAGTAAGGACTTACCATCTCACACAATGGGGAGGCACAGCTGGACATGGACAAGGGATGCACAGTGAACAACTAAACCAGATACCACATGTATCCAAGAAAGTGCTGCATGTATTCTTGTGGATTCCCTCAAGAAGGCAGTTAGGCCCCCTCAGAGTTCCATATCACATGGCAGAACCTCGATCTCTCAAGTCAAGGTCCAGCAGCACTATTAGGCCAATATCAAGAGGTTCTACGGCACCCACTAGATCAAGCTCACATGCTAGCAGTTGCTCACGATCTGTTGGGCTACCACCAGTACTATCTTTAGGAGACATTGTGTAGGACACCTTCCAAATTAACAAATTATCAGCAGCTGTGACACAAATTATTCACCAGAAGACACTTTGCAAACAGACACAGATTATATCATATCTGCTTCAAATACTACTATACTCAATTCTTGATTCTTGCTCATGAAAGAAATGAAAAACACTGTCTGAGTGCTTCTCGACATAGGGGGTAGGACCTGGTTCCGCCCTGCTTGTTGATGTACCACACTACACACATATTGTCCGTTTGAATTGCAATGATCCCAGTAGGAAGAGAGTCCTGAAGAGCCTGCAGCGCTAAGAGCACGGCCCTCATCTTCAAGACATTTATGTGCAGATGGTACTGGTGAGGTTGCCAGGTACCTTGGACTGTTCTGCCCTGATAATGCCCCCCCTCCCACCCGATCAGGGAGGCATCCGTGTTCACCGTAGCAACTGGAGGGGGGAGAACAAATGGTCTGCCGTGCAGCACTGATGTGGAGACCATCCACCACGCAAGGTGCTTCTTGCATGCTTGTGTGATCATAATCATGTAAGACATGGGAAGCTGCTGGAAGGACCATTGGGTGAAAAGAAGCCACTGGAGAATCCTCATGTGAAAACGAGCTAGAGGGACAAGTATGATTGCTGCTGCCATGAGACCCACAGTTTGAAGGACAAACTTGGCTTGAATTCTTTTGCATGCTAATAAAATCTGCACATGCTGACGAATCACTAGCACCCTGTCTGGTGGGAGGCTCACTAACATGTCTTTGGTATTTAAATTTGCGCCTATAAAGGTGATAGATTGACAGGGCGACAATGCAGACTTTTCAAAATTTATTGTAATACCTAGCCTGGAGCAAGTGTCGATAGTGCAGTCTCTGGCTCGCAGAAGGTGATGTCTGGTGGTAGCAGTGAGGAGACAGTCATCGAGATATGGAAACACCTGGAATCCTTGCCGTCTCAGGTGAGCGGTAACTACTGCCATACATTTGGTAAACACCCTGGGGACTGTGGTGAGACCAAAGGGCAGAGCTCAGAACTGATAATGGCTGGCTCCCAGTCGGAAGCGAAGGGATCTTCTGGAGCGTCTATCAACTTTGATGTGGTAGTATGCATCCTGAAGATCTATTGAGCACATCCAATTGTCCTGACCCAGGAAGGGCAAAATGGACTGTAGCATGACCATCCGGAACTTTGTTCTTTGTACAGACCTGTTCAGTCTGCTGAGATCCAGAATGGGTCTCCAAGTCCCCTGTCTTTTTTGGTACCAAAAAGAACCTTGAGTAAATTCTGGATCCTTGTTGGTCTGCTGGGACTTGCTGGATGGCCCTTTTTCTTAGCAGTTTTGAGACTTCTTGAACTGCATGGTCCCTTAGATTGGGTGGAACGTCTGGAAGGGACTTGTTTGATCTTAAGGGGGCGCGAACGAAGGGAATTCTGTAGCCTCAGGATATGACGGATTGTACCCATTTGTCTTGTGTTATGTCTTGCCAGGCTCTTGGGTACAGCGATAATCTTCCCCCGACTACCTCCAGAGGTGGGCAACCCTTCAGAGATGCTGGAAGGGCTTCTCAGAGAAAGATTCTCTGCTGCCCTGCTTTTACGGACAACCTCTGCCACGAGGGCGGCGTCTGTTATTGTTCCCTCCTCTGCCCCTGGATGGGAACTCACCACGTGTGTCCGGCAAGGCTCCCTGGGATTTCCGGAACCACATCTTTCCACTCTTCTGACCCTTAGGATATGGTCTGGAAGGAGTGGAAAAACTGACTCCTACGGCAGAGAGAGTCTTGCCTTCCTGCTCACACCTGGTAAGGGTATCCTTCACCTGTGATTCAATGAGAGAGGAACCATCAAAAGGGGTGTTGGTGAAAGATGCTCTGAAAGGTTCCGCAAAGTTACATAGCCGCATCCAAGCATACCTCCTTAGGGCCATGCCTGTGCCTGCGGCTCTACTCACACCATCGGCTGCATACGAAATGAGCCTCATGGAGGAGTTTACCACTGAATTAAGAGTCGCCAGCTGGGAGGCTGTCTTAGCCTGGGCCCCCTCAGCTGATGGATCTTGGAGGGTATCTCCAAGCTCTTTCAGGAGATCCCTCTGAAGACAGGTAAAGTGACACAGGTAATTCAGGGACCGCATGGAAAAGGTCGCTGAAGAGAACATCTGCTTCCCATATCTGTCCATCGTCTTGGACTCTTTGTTAGGGGGATGGACAGATGAAGTTTCAGCCAACTCCTTCTTTGTGGCCGCCGCTACCACCATGGCATCAACGGGGACACCTTTGTTCAATAACTGTTTGTCCTGTGGTGTAGTAATGAATTTGGCAGGTCTTCTAGGGGTCGGTTCCACTGTGTCTGGAGCCGTACATGCCTTCCGAGCCACAGACATCAGTGGCTCGAAAGGTGGAGACACCCAGGAGGTGGAAGGTCGGGATCCAAACGCATCCAGGAATACAGACTCATCCTCAGAAGGGCTTAGGGCAGTCCAGTTCCCCCTCTGCCTAAGCATCTCAAGGATGTCTGAGAAGGAGACATCTTCAGAGGGGGATCTTGGGGACCCTTCCAACTCCTCTAAGTCAGTATCCGATGTGACGGACGCGGGGGAGTCAACATGCTTCCTCTTGCATTTCCTCTTGCGAGGTGGCTCCTTTGAATGATCAGGGGAGGCCTCGGAAGAGGAGGATACACCCAAGGGGGTGTCCTGGAGCACTGGATCCCCACGCTTGGGGTCTGGAAGAGGGGCAGAGGCTGACGCAGGCACCCTATGGGGAGGAGCTGATGGGGTCAATTGTGGGACTGACTCGGGGGCCAGTACACTCCTCATCACCTCGAAGGCATCTCTGCATGGACGCAGAGAGGGCGCTGGTTCTGAAGAAACCAGAACCCCTCCCCGCACAGAGGGGGACGGCTCCGAGGCAGATGTGGGAGCCAAGCTCACCTGAGCCGAAGCCCCGAGGGGGAGAGCGGGGTCAGAAAAGGGTCCGATGCCACTCGCCCCCTCGTAGCCGATGAGGGAGGCTCGGCACCCAGATCCCTCCAGGGAAGGTACCATGGAAGGGATCAGAGCCGACGACGGAACCAAAGGAGAGGGTATCGGAGCCGACGGTTCCATGACTCGGACCCCAACGAACTCCGGCTCCGAGCTCATAGGATGAGTCGGAGGAGGAATATCTACAGTTGTGGACAGAGCAGACACCTGATGAGGGGGGCTGGACAACATTTTGGCTAGGGCCTGCGATTTTAACAGCCTACTGACCACTCTTTCCAAGTCATGGTCCAAAAGTCTAGAGGACCGAGAAGAGTAGGATGAACGATGACTACGCACCGACTGGAGCAGAGGCAACTTCGGAGCCAAACGTATCGACTCCAGAGAAGGAGACCTGGATCTTTTACGACTCTCAGACTGCTCCGAAGAATGTGTCGGAGCCAACTGGGAGGGAGGAATACTGGTTCCAGCCAGAGCCGAGATGGATTGTATGGCTTTACCCAACGACGGCTCTGAACTGGGAGCCGAAGGTTTAGGTGGCCTGGAAGATTTCACGGGCTGAGCCTTTGCCGGTGAATCTTGGGGTTTAAGCAAACCCCTCAGAATCAATTTGTTTTTGCGCTCCTGCAGGACTCTTGGACTGAAAGCATGGCAAATTGAGCAAGAGTCCTGCAGGTGCATGGCGCCCAGACAATCAACACAAGAAGTGTGACCATCTGTCAGAGACATCTTCTGACAGCATGAGTCACACTTCTTGAATCCGGACGGTTTAGGATCCTTGGACATCCTGGAAGAAAACCAAGGACAAGAAACACACAGAGAAGTTAAGTACTAACCACTAAAAGTTGCAGACTGCAGTTACCACAACCAAAAAACTACAAACACTACAGATAACTATCACTAAACACCAACAGTGATACTAAGGAAATTATTATATATATATATATTTTTTAAAAGGAAGATAGAAAGAAAAGGTTATCCTCTAACTACAACGGAAAACCTTACTACGGTTTAGGATCCTTGGGGGTAAGGAAAGGGAGAGAAGGGGGGTAACAAACTAGTTTCTTGGGGAGAAGTAATCCGGATCTAGAGAAAACTAACTACAATACAACAGTCTAATTTAACGACTAATTCTACACTAAAAACTAACAGTTTTGACAAGAAAAATACAATAATAATAAAGTTTCATACGACCTGAGCCAGTAGAACTACGTCGCAGCAGAAGCGGTAAACGAGATCTGGGTATCTAGCGCCAGGCATCATGGGATATAGGGGGGCCTCGAGCCAGTAAGCAGCTCTCGAGCTTTTGAAGATGGCCGAGTCGGAGCTAAGGATCGGCTCCAAACCCAACCAGCAAGAAAGAAGGCGAGATAGACAACTTAACATCCCCTGTTCCGCAAAGATCAGGTGAGTTATTCTTTGCTGATCCTTCTTATGGGCCAACGGGCGCTGCTCAGAGCACAGGCTTTTAGCCTGGCAGAGAGACAAGCAGCTGAAAGCACAAAATAGTCAATCATGCAGCAAAACTGAGCATCTTTACTGAATGCAAAGTAACTGGAAAAAGCACAACTTCGCTTTTTATAACCCATCTATGCACAGCGACAATGCACATCGAACAGAAACTATGAATCACAAAAGTTTAAGTCCAATTTACATTTTTTACATATCCCATTTGTACCACATTGTTTCTTCATTTGCATAAAAGTTTCTAAATTAGTTTCAAACTGTAGTACTTAAATGCAGCTTATATCTGAATTGTGGCTTGTTTGCCCTTATGTATGACCAGTGCACATACCCACTGCACCTAAGTGTAAAGGCCATGAATATCACCCTTTATGTGAAGAATAACCAGAACATACGTCAACCATAGAAAGCAGTCATAAAGACCAAATACCTTCCATATTCAAACCTGTAAGGAGCTTTAGCATTCTATTCTCCTTGTACTTCCCTAGCAGCCTTACCACATATACACAATAAGCACTTAAGCCCCAGTTTAATAACCAGCAGGAGACTTCATTGCCCTAAATATACAAA
Source organism: Protopterus annectens (assembly GCF_019279795.1). Classification (NCBI taxonomy): domain Eukaryota; kingdom Metazoa; phylum Chordata; order Ceratodontiformes; family Protopteridae; genus Protopterus; species Protopterus annectens. The sequence continues at coordinate 293,412,173 of NC_056746.1, read as the reverse complement.
TACTCAAAAAGAAAGCACCAAAATAAAAAATCCCCCTTGAGATCCCATAACTCAGTTCTTGTCTCCTGCCTAACAAAAATAGAAATCTGAAACTCTCCAAAACAAGACAAGGAAAAAAATCAGAACTAGAATATTCATTCTTAGCTGAGAGATTGCATTTTTCTTTTCCTTTTTAACTGCATACAGTTTTGTGTTATGTGCCTTATGAATGGCAACATTTGGAAAAAAATAACTAGTACTAAAAGGAATGGGATGAGACGTTAATTTATACAGTAAACCCAAAGCACACAAGGAAATCAGATACATGTTTAATATAAACACAAACTAAGCACTTTTGTCATCTATATAAAAATGGACTTCAGAGTTGCAAACAGTATGAGTATAATCATCAATTAAATGGAGTTATGTACTCACCATAACTATGCATCTGTGTTGTCCATTTTCATTTTTCCTCAACAAATGGGTTTGGATCAGACTCTGCCACTTTCTCCAGATTCTAGGATCCGACTCTTGAGCTCCTCCCTTACTCAATATGCCCCTGACCACTGTGTCACTTCAGATCAAGTATCCTATTATACAATATCACAAGGTACATCAGCATTGATATGACAGAAGAGTCAACAATTCTGTTAAGTTTCTCCCAAAGACATGGATGGGGTAAGGTGGGAGGGAAGGTGAGGAAGAATGAAAATGGACAACACAGATGCATATTTATGGTGAGTACACAACTTTTATATCCAATACTTTAATTTTCATTTGCTCCTCAATGAATATGACAAGAGTCCCCAGCTACAATAACCTTGGGTGGCCCTCATGGAAGGATGTTCTGGAGAACTGCAGAACCAAATGCAATTCTATTTCTGGAAATGATGGCCAATTTGTAATGAGTAATAAAAGTATTGGCATTAGTCCATGTACCAGCTGCACAAATGCCATCAATGGAGGCCCTAGCCCAAAAAGCAGTTGATGTAACTATTGATCTAGCCGTGTGCGCTTTTGGTTGTCTTGGTAAGGATAGGCCTCTCAAGGAATAAACACAGGAAATACAATCAGCTATCCCTTTGGCTAGTGTAATTTTTTGAGACTGGTCTTCCCATCTTATTACTAGAAAAGGAGACAATTTATCAGTTTTCCTAAATTCCTTAGTCTTGTGAAGGTAAAAGCAAAGTTGCCTATGTACAGTAGATATAAAAAGTGTACACACACCCCTGTTAAAAGCCAGTTTTTTTTATATAAAAAAATTAGACCACAATAAATCATTTCAAAACTTTTCCCACCTTTAATGTGACCTATAACCTGTACAATTCAATTGAAAAACAAACAAATCTGTTAGAGGAAAAAATATAAAAAATAAAAAATGTACAATACATTCATTGCATAAGTGTGTGCACCCTTAAATTAACACTTTGTTGAAGCACCTTTTGATTTAATTACAGCATTCAGTCTTCTTGGGTAGGAGTCTATCAGCATGGCACAGCTTGACTTGGCAATATTTGCCCACTCTTCCTTCCAAAAGTGCTCCAAATCTGTCAGATTGCGAGGGCATCTCTTGTGCACAGCTCTCTTCAGGTCAACCCATAGATTTTCTATTGCCTTTAGGTCTGGGCTCTGGCTGGGCCATTCTGGTGAAGCCATTCTTTTGTTGATCTGGATGTACATTTGGGGTGATTCTCATGTTGAAAGGTGAAATTCCTCTTCATTGTCAGCTTTCTAGCAGATCCCTGAAGGTTTTGGGCCAAAAGTGACTGGTATTTGGAACTGTTCATAATTCCCTCCACCTTGACTAAAGCCCAAGTTCCGCCTGAAGTGAAGCAACCCCAAAGCATGATACTGCCAGCACCATGCTTCACAGTGGGGATGGTGTTCTTTTGGTGATGTGAAGGGTTGTTTTTGCGCCAAATGTACCTTTTGGAATTGTGGTCAAAAAGTTCAAACTTGGTCTCATCAGACCATGACACATTTTTCCAACATACTTTTGGTAGACTTGATGTATTGTTTTGCAAATTTCAACCAGGCCTGGATGTTTTTCTGTGTAAGAAAAGGCTTCTGTCTTGCAACCCCACCCCATAGTCCAGACATATACAGAATACGGGAGATTGCTGTCACATGTAGTACACAACCAGTGTACTCCTTCAGTGTTACTGTAGGTCTCTTGGCAGCCTCCCTGACCAGTTTTCGTCTAGTCTTTTCTTCAATTTTGGAGGGATGTCCAGTTCTTTGCAACATCACTGTTGTCCCATATTTTCGCCACTTTTTGATGACTGTCTTCACTGTGTTCCATATATCCAATGCTGTGGAAATTTTTTGTACACTTCTCCTGATACCTTTCAACAATGAGATCCCTTTGATGCCTTGTAAGCTCTGTGTGAACCATGGCTTTTGCTGTAGCAGGCAACTGAGTACATGTCAGGAAAATCCTACTAGGACAGCTGAACTTTATTTGGGGTCAATCAGAGTCTCTTTAATTGATGGCAGGTGTGTACCCAAGAAGACTGAATGCTGTAATTAAATCAAAAGGTGCTACAACAAAGTATTAGTTTAAGGGTGTGCACACTTACGCAACCAGCTTATTGTACTTTTTTTTATTTTTTATATTTTTCCCCCAACAGATTTGTTTTTCAATTGTATTGTACAGGTTATAAATCATATTAAAGGTGGGAAAAGTTTTGAAATGATTTATTGTAGTCTCATTTTTTATATCACAAAAAACTGGCATTTTAACAGGGGTGTGTACACTTTTTATATCCACTGTACATCTAAAAGATGAAGGTTATATTCTCTTTTGTTCTCAAAGTTGGGAAAGAAAACTGGCAAAGTGATCACTTGATTGATGTTTGTTTCAGAGGTGACTTTTGGTAGACAAGGAGTACTACTGTGCAAGGTAAATATCTTTGTGAAAAATCAAATATGGTGGTTTTGAAGAGAGTGCTTGGAGTTCAGATACTAGTCTTGCTGAAGTTATGGCCACCAGAAAGACAGTTTCCCAAGACAGAAACTTACTGCCTACTTTAGCTGAAGGTTCAAAAGGTGAATGCACCAAAGCCTGTAACACCAAAGTCAGGTCCCAAGATGAAGTGGGGTCCCTAATTGGAGGTCTAAGTAAAAAGCTACCTTTAAGAAAGGGCTTACATAACTTGCATGAAGCTAAAGGAGAAGCATTATCTCGGAAGCGGCAGTTGGAGATGGCCGCTAACTGAACTGTGATGGTGGAGAAACTTGCTCCGCACTGAAAGATAGATGCAAGGAAATCTGAAACAGCTGGGAGTGGAGCAGTGAAAGGACCCAAGTCTCTCTGATGAGTCTAAAAGGAAAATCTCTTCCATTTACTCTTGTAAAACTTCCTAATCGAAGGTCTGTGGGATGAAAATAGAATTTTTTGAATTGGGGAGGAAAGCCTGGAATGTCTAGCCATCACTGGAACTGGGAAAACCAAGCAATCAACTTGGGGGGCTGCAACATCTGGATGAATCATCCTTGACAGATCTGGAAGCGGATCCAGTCTTCAAGGAGGACATACTAAGCGAGACCACAGGAAGGGAAACCACACTTGCCAAGGCCAGGAGGGGGCAATTAGGATTACTCTGCTCAACTGGAGTGCTTCCTGAAGAAACTTGGGGATTAGAGGTAAGGGAGGGTAAGCATAAAGGAGACAGGAGGGCCAAATGTGAACTACAGTATCTCATGAACCTGCTGCATTTAGTTGCTGAGGGAATAGGCAAATAGATCGCAGCACGGTTGACCTCATTCGTACTAACTGGTTGAGAGACTACTCATGAGTCATCAAGATGGTCCTGCTGAGCTTGGGCGCTAAGATGCTGGACTTCCCCAGTATGTGCGTCTCTACAAGAAAGCGGCTGGAGATCACCCACTTTCAAACCCTCATTACTCCTCTGCAAAGGGGGTAAGATCTGGTTCCACCATTTGCTGATGCACCGGACAACTGACATTGTCAATTTGAACAGCAATAGTTCCTAGCAGAAGACAGCTCTGAAGTGCCTGCAATGCTAGAAGCACCACTCTCATCTCCAGGACATTGATATGCAAACTGATCTCTTCAAGGGACTATGTGCCTTGAATGGTCAATCCCAAGTAATGCCCTCCCCCCAAATGGGAGGCATCCATGGTCAAAGTGGCGTTGGGGATTTCTGTTTCTCTGCCTTTAATAGCCAGTGTTTTAAATTAGATATACTTGTTTGCTCAAGCTGTTCTAAGCTACAGAGAGACTGACCTACTGCCTGCTGTGATATTTGAAAAAAGATGTGTGTGTATTTTCAATTGTCTTCTGCACTTCTGTTTAATACACACCTCTGTAATCTGTACAACTGTTTTTGCAATTGGTGCAACTGTCATTAGTCTCTTTTTTGCTGTGTGATGGAGCTGTGTATCTGTTACTGTTGTGACCCTTTCAGCTTGCAGTGAAATCTTTATTTAGAGAGGGCTAGCTGTTTTCTTTGAGAAAGTAAATCAGACTGGTTTACTCTAGCTAAGGGCATTACTGCAAAACTGAATTGTTTTTTTTTTATTTTTTTTTGCTTGGATAATTGGGTTGGTTCCCGTTTCTCTGCCTTTAACAGCAAGTGTTTTTAATCAGATACATTTGTTTGCTTAAGCTGTTCTAAGCTGCAGAGATACTGGCCTACTGCCTTGCTGTAATATTTGAAAAAGGTGTTTATTTTCAATTGTCTTCTTCACTTCTGTTTAATATATATCTCTGCAATCTGTACAACTGTTTGACCACCCAGTTGCTGTGGTGGTCTTAAGTCTCGGTGGCTTTGAGTTGCCTGTAGGGTTGCCACCTTTTCAAATGCCCAAAGTGGGGAGATTTTTTTGTAGAAATGAGATTTTGCAGGACAAAACATACCCACGGCCAGTGCAAAGGACAGAACTTCACTTTTTTGCTAAAATAAATGGTTATTTTTATAGCATTTCAGCTGCTTATGCTATGCTGTATAGTATTTATGTGTTTCAGATACAAAATAACTGTTTTATGCAACTACAAAAAAAAACTTAAGAAATATATTTTGTCTTAAAATTTCAGGACATTTGCCATTTTTTAGTTTTTTTCGCAGTACACAAACTGCCCAAAGTGGGACTGTCCCTCTCAAAGAGGGACAGGTGGTAACCCTAGTTGCCTGCCTCTGGTATAAAGTTGATACTGAACACTCCCCCCAGTTACATCAGCTCATTCTACTGTTTATAGTGAGAACTTAGCAAAGGCCCACCCCTTTAGCTTCTGAACCTTGAATTATCTCATTATTTTCTGTCTCTTAACCTTCTATTAGTGCTGTTACTGTTGTGATTTGTGAGCTATTGTTTCAAAGCAATCTACTGATTAACTATATTTCATTGCTCTCTACTGCAATTCAACACTGTTTAAATGCATTTCGGTAACTGTATTTTTTCATATTGCAAGTTCGATTCTTTTGACTATAAGTGATTAAGCTGTGCTTCACTGTGAGTTTTTTTTTTTTTTTACTGAGTTCTTATCCTTAAAATTGAGCATCATAGTCTCAGTACAGGTCTGCAGTATCCAGAGCTTCAGCTGCATGGTTTTAAACATTTTTGAGGTATTCCAGCTATAAAAAAAACATTCTAAGCTTGTTTTCCGACTTTCCTGTTACTAGAGTAGTCCAGATACAGATCTGCTGTATCCAGAACTGTTTTATAAGTTTTTGAGTTCCCCAGACCCTTCTGTGTTGGAGAGAAGCCTTCCAGCCTATCAGTGGAGAGGGGTAAGCACTAGGTAGCCTATCTACCACAAGAGGAGTGTTTCTGGCTCTGAAATTGTAGTTTACTAGCCAGTTTTTTCGATCCCTTTCAACTTTCTCTTCTCTCTTGCACTTTATTTGCCAGCACTTCATCAGGCTTTTTGTAGCAATTATTGCAGCACACAAGTGCTATCAGCACTAGACGTCCTATAAGGAAACAGCTCCAGTACTCAGTAATGATGACCATCACCTCCTGGCATGTCTAAAGGTCAGTTTCCTGCGCTTTCTCCTATTAACCTGGTGCACTGGGGCATTCTGAGGCAGTGTAGCAACTGCCTCATGTACACAGATAATCCTCTCCTCTTACCTCCCAACATTCAGACTTGTGAGAGATGCACCTATATCTCCAAATTGGAAGCCATGCACTCTCCAGCCAAGACAGGAACAGCTGGTCAAGAGGAGAAGGTCAACATCTGCACCACACCACGTGGAACACATAGCCCTCTAGAACACCCACCATCACAGCCCTCACATAAAAAACACAAATCGCACACCCACCTTCGCAGAGGCTCTCAATAGAAATCAACCTAAACAGCAGAGACCTCCAAGGCAGAAATGTACTCGACCACAACACAGCACAAACTACAAGACACATAGCTCACCTACACAGTGTGCCCCTCAACCTAAACCCCTAAGACAAAATAGCTTGCCCAATACAATAATCATAGGTGACTCAATACTGAGGCACACTGATGTTCCACTTACTAGGTTGAATAAGGAGAAGGTAATAGTCAGCTGTCTATCTGGTGCCAGAATCCGACACAACACATGCACTCGGGTCACTCCACAACAAGTATGACTCTGTCATTGTCCATGTGGGTGTGAATGACCTGAGACATCCCTCCCTAGACTACATGAAGAGAGACATGGTGGAGCTCTCGGATTATGTGGCCCAGGCAGGTACGACCCTAGCCCTGAGAAGGATCCTACCATTGCCCAAAATGATACCACAGTACAAACAGAAAATGATTGACTTCAACTACTGGCTAAGTTTCTGGTGTCATTCTAAGGGGATCCGACATCTGTCTGCTTGGGATGACATGATCAACAGACCTTGATGCTTTGCCAGAGATGGCCTGCATCTGTCACCCCTGGGTTTCCGGGTACTGGCTAAGACTCTTGCCACCCCTATAGTGCCTTTTTAGGCGGTGTTTCAAAGACCAAATTACCACCGTAACAGCTATAAATAAATGCAATCTGAGGGTCATGCTGTTCAATGCTAGAAGTCTAAATCTCAAGATGCACTCGCTCGAAGCACTCCTCAAAATGCAGATCAACAACATTTGTGCTGTAATGGAGACCTGGTTTAAAGCAGCAGAAAGCACACCTGCGCTACCAGTCTATAAATCAATCCACACCTTTCGGACCCAGAACAAGGACCGAAGCTCCAAAGACGGTGGTGTCTCCATATTCGTAAAGGGTCTGCACACCTCCAGACTAGTAGCCCAGCCTAATGCATCTGCGATACTACAGGTACAACTAACAATGGGTAAGACAGCGATTCAGGTCGTAGCCTGCTATAGGTCCCCAACCATGTCCCAAGACTCTCACTTCTCATTCCTCAGCACCCTGGAAACTATTAAGATCCAACCCAACACTCTCATACTATGCGACTTCAACTACCCCTCCCCATCAGCTGGGAAAACTACTCATGCACCAGTGGACTGGCCCAACACTTCCTGGAATTCATCAATTCCAATGCCCTGGACCAGCTCTTTCTTAGTCCCACTAGAGGAAGCAACATCCTTGACCTGGTTATTACTAACATGGGCAACTGTTATTCTATACCAATAGTCAATTCCTCCCTGGTTAGATCCAACCACAAACTATTCACCATGGAAATCCACATCTTATCCACAACCCCAGCAAAGGTACCAACATAAAAAACTTCTCCAAAGCTGCCTTTGGACTCCTAAAGACAGAGATGGCTAACTTCACGGCACCCATGCCAATGGAAAATAGATGCATGGCTGCCAAATCATACACAAATGCACTGTACGAACACGTACAAAAATACATGGAACTAGTCATACTCAACAGAATCAAAATGCTCTCCTCAAAAAAAAAAAAAAAAAAGGAAACCAGTCTGGTGGCCACCTGCCATTAATAAACTCTACAACAGAAGGAAGAAACTGTTGCAGAAAAAGGTGAAGTCCTAAGACTGGAAAAATTCCCTTATTAGCCTCAACAAAAAGTTGAGATCCCTCATCAAAACCTCCAAAGCCAGCTATGAAGGCAGAATTGTGGCAGACACTAAAATCATCCACAAAGCCTTCTAAAGTTATATCAAGAATCTCTATGGCAATACCCAGATTTGCTCTGAGTTACGGCACAATGGCACCTCCTATACCGAGCCAACAAATATTGTCAATATACTGGCATACAGATTTCAGTGCCAACTTTACCCCCCCCCCCCAAGGATCAATCACAATACGAGTAGATTGCCAGTCACCCAGTATTACTGCTGCACAGGTTAAAACAGCACTGTCCAATGCCAAGAATACAGCTTCTACAGGATGTAACAGTATCCCTGGCTGTGTTCTACAAGAACTACAGAGTGGACTGGCACCTCACCTGTGATCACAAGCACAGCCTCACCTCAGGCTTTGTCCCTACTGAATGCTGCACTGCTACAGCCATCCCTCTCCACAAAGTAGAAGCCACTACAGACCCTGGGAACTATTTCCCCATAAGCCTGATGAGTCTGACATGCAAAGCTATGGAACGCATCATGGACTTAACAAAGCTATAGAGAATCTCCAAACTCTGGATACTACACAGTTTGGTTTTGTAAAGGGTAGATCATGCCTGCTCAACTTGGTCGACTTCTTTGAGTCCGTCACCAGAGCTGTGGATGAAGGCAAGGTGGTTCATACAGCCTACCTTGATCTGGCCAAGGCCTTTGATACCATTCCCCACTCAGGAATCATAGAAAAACTCACTAAGCTAGGTATCAATCCCTATATCACTAGGTGGGTTGCAAACTGGCTCACAGATAGAACCCACAGTGTGGAAGTAGCAGACTTCAAGTCAGACTGCCGACCACTCATGAGTGGAGTTCCACAGGGTTTGGTCCTGGGTCCTCTCTGGTTTGGTATCTACTTCTCTGAAGTCCAGGCCAACATGAAGGGAACTCTGGCTGATAAAGTTCACAGACAACTGCAAGTTGGGAGCTATTAACTCCCCAAGTGATGTTGACATTCTACAGAAAGGTCTCACTGAGACCAACGACTGGTGTCAGAACCGTGGCCTTAAGCTCAAAGCCAAAAAATGTGTCATCCCCCTTGGGAAAAACCCTGTTCCCTTGAATTACCACACTGACAGTAGTCCAGTGAACACAGAAGGCATTATAAGAGACCTGGGAACCCAGGTTGACAGCAACTTCTCTTCTGACCACCACACTGCCACTGTGGTCAGAAAGCCCTTCTATGTGGCACATCTCATTACTAAGGGTTTTGCATCCAGGAAAAAAGAGGTCATTGTCTCCCTCTACTCTTCCCTCATTAGGCCAATCATTGAGTACAATGCCGCATTTGGCATCTACTTCACTAGACACCTGCAACAACTGGAGAAGCCGCAAAACTACCTCACAAAGAGGATCCTATGCCTTAAACACTTGTCCTATATGGACAGATTCAAAAAACTTCAACTATTCTCTGTCTCGTATCACCTACTTAGAGGTGACCTCTGCTTGACTTACAAAGCCATGTCTGACCCAGCTCTGTTAGAAATACTACGTATAAAGAAATCCCAATCCCTCTGCACCACACACTCCAGAGACCTCAACCTCATTACCACAATCAGCAGAACATGCTGGAGGGACAGGTTCGTAACCCAGAGACTGCCCATGCTATGGAATAGAATTCCCATAGATGTCAAGCCGAGCACCTTACTGGCCCTCTTCAAGAGGCATCTTGATGAGTGGATGGGAAACAGAAAATTCACCCCGGGGATCACTCCAGTGGCTCTACTCGACAGAGGCACTGGGAACTAAGGTCAGGTGGCATGATGCCGTGGTAATCCTATGGACTAAGCTTGTAAAGGCTCCAGGACCATTAGCCTAGTGCACACCTATGAATCTATGAACCTATGACATGGACCTAGGGGTAGAGTTTGAGAATTTTTTACCCAAGTCCTTCTGTAACCTAGTGAAATGTGCCAGGTAGTTCAGCGACCATAAGGCAAAGGTTGCTGAAGCATACACTTGCTTCCCAAACCTGTCCAATGCCCCAGACTCCTTAATGGGGGGGGGGGGGGACAGTGGAGCTCTGCTTAGCCAGATCCTTTTTTGGTGGTTGCCGCAACAACCATGGCATCTACAGGGATTTCCTTGGTCTAGGGTCATCTGTCGGAGGGGGCACTCAAAATTTTGTCCAAGCATTTGGGGATCAGTTCCACAGAATCTAGTTCCTTCCATGACCTGTGGGAGACAAGGTCTCTAAGCTCATCAGCATGGGGAAACGCAAGATGAAGATGGTCCAGACCTGAAGGCTTCCAAGAATACAGATCCCTCCTGGGAAGGGGGTTGGGAAGACCAACCACCTTTCTGATGGATATCTAAGATGTTTCCAAACAAGATATCCTCAGGTGGTGACCTAGAGGACCCTTCCGTTTAATCAAAATCGGTGTGTTCTGTAATGGACTTCTGTGAGGAGTCCAAGTACCTTCTCTTGCATGATCTCTTCTGAAGCACCTCTTCAGTGGGGTGTTCTGGAGAGGTGTCGAAGAAGCGGGGAGTTCCCTGGAGGGAACTGCTTGCAAGCTCATACAGGCTGGCTGTCCCCGAGATGTAGGATGAGTAGATTCAGACAGAGGATCCGAAGATGGAACAGGGATTGGATCTGAAGGAGCAAGAGTGGAAACTGCCCTGGGGACCTCTCCACCACCTTGAAGGCAGAAGGACCAGAACAAGCCAAGGACAATTTGACTTTCTCTGTGCAGATGATCCAAGGCCTCCCCTGACTCTCTGCTCCAAGTGAAGTCTCAGAGAAGAGCCGTCCAACGCCAAAGCCCCGAGGGGAAGAGATATCTCAGAAAACTTCTGAGTTGAAGTCAACCCCTCGGATCTGATGGCTCCAAGGACCATCATGCACCATGGGGGTAGGAGCTTATAATATCAGGGAAGCCGGCAGAGTGGAAAGACAGGAGTAATCTCAGATCTGACAAATTGACTCTCGGAGATCTCGGATCCAAGGGCTCAAAAATGGCAGGTCAGTTTGGCGGAGGCATGATAACAGACTGGAAAAAGAAGTTATGTACTCACCATAATGTTCCATGTGAGTTGTTCATCTCACCTTCATTCTCACTGATGGGTTCGGAGCAGATGCTCGGCTCCAACTCGGCAAAATGCAAAAGCTTGAGGTCTTCAACCAGCTTGTTGCCTACTCCCTATCCCATGTTGCACTAGTGCTTCCCTCAGATCTTGTTTGCTGCCAACTAAGCTAACTAGATAAGTTCCCTCCCAAAAAATAGTATCCAAGGATACACTAGATAAGGACTAAAGACAACAAGACAACCCAGACTTGTTTCAACTTCACGGTCCACAAGAAACTGGTAGGGGGTTGGAGGGTGGGACGCAAGAATGAAGGCGAGATGAAGAACTCACATGGAACATTAAGGTGAGTACATAACTTCTTTATGTGAAGTTTTTCTATCTCGCCTTCATTCTCACTGATGGGTTAGCGTCCCAAGCACCATCTTTCTCGGGTGGCTCACGGGAGTATATTCCTTAGGACAGTGGAACCAAAGGAGGCCCTGTCCCTGGAGGCCTTGTCCAATTTGTAATGAGTGATGAAGGTAGGAGGCCTAGACTATGTGGCTGCTGCACAAATGGAATCCAGTGGTAGTTTGGCCAGAAAGGCTGAAGATGTGGCAACAGCTCTAGCTGAGTAGGCCTTTATTTTTTGATGTAATGGTGAATGGCCAGAAGTGTTTGTAAAAGAGATGCAATCTGATAACCATTTTGACAAGGTGTTTTTTACCACTGGAGCACCTTTCTTTGAATCTGAAAACGAAACAAAGCTGTTCTGATTTTCTGAAACCTTAGTCCTGTGTAAACAGAATCGAAGCTGCCTGTGGACGTCAAGCTTGTGCAGCATATGTTTCATCTCATTAGTATACTTAGGGGAAAAAAAACAGGTAATTCCATAGTCTGAGATTTGTCTCTGAAAAAACCTTAGGTAAAAAAGACGTATTTGTCCTAAATGAAACTGTCAATATGAAATATTAGATATGGAGGTTTAATGGACAAGGCGTGTAACTCTGAAACGCTCCGCGCTGAAGTAATAGCTATTAGAAAAATGCCCCTTCATTGAAAAGTTTAGTCAAAAACTCTAAAATGGATGAAACTGAAGTTAGATATGGGTCAATATTGTTTTGAGATGCCCATATAGAAAATCTTTTCCATTTACTAAGGTATAACTTCCTGGTAGATGATTTATGGGAGGATATTATAATGTGCTGAGCTGCAGCCGAGATATTTTGAAACCTGGCTATTCTTGGAAAAGGAGCAGCCAAGCTGTCAATTTGAGAGTGTGAAGTGCAGGATGAAGAGCCCCTGATGAATGAATCAGATCATCTAAAATTGGTCCAGGATCCAAGGTTCTTCCAACAGATGAGGCTGAAGAAAGGGGGAACCAAATCTGATGAGGCCAGTAAGGGGCTATTAGAATGATAGCCCTTCCCAGAGTCTTTGCTTTCTGTAAAATTTTGGGTATCAGTGGAAAGGCATAAGAGAGACTCGGAGGCCAACTGTGTACAAGTGCGTCCCTTGGGGAATCTCCCACAGGGGGGATTAGGGCAAAATAGCTGCTGCATTTCGTGTTCATTGGAGTTGCAAAGAGGTCGCAAGGCTGGCCCCATCTGCGGAATATCCTTTCCGCCACTTCTTGTTTCAGGGACCAATCATGAGGCAAGAGAACTGCTCTCCTCAATTTGTCTGCTATCACATTGGACTTCCCTGAGATGTTTATTGCTATCAGAAAGCACTGGGTGGAAGTTGCCCATTGCCATACTCTCAGGGCCTCTCGACATAGGGGTAAGATCTGGTTCCTCCTTGTTTATGTACCAGACCACTGACGTGTTGTCTGTCTGAATTGCAATAGTCCCTAGAGGAAGGGAGTCTTGAAAGGACTGCAACAAAAGAAGTACCACTCTCATCTCTAGGACATTGATACGCAGGTGAGCCTCATGTTCTTTCCACATCCCTTGGGTTGTTTTTCCCTGATAATGCCCCCCCCCACTCTATCAGGGAGGTGTCCATGGTCACAGTGGCAACTGGAATGGGTAGAACAAAGGGGCAACTTATTGTTACTTGCTGAGATGTCAGCAACTAGCAAAGGTCGTTCTTGCATGAGTTCATTATCAGAATTTGAAGTCATATTGGAAGTTCTTGAAAGGACCATTGAGTGAACAGAAGCCGCTGCAGTATACACATATGCATTTGACCTAAAAGAATCACAATGAGTGCTTCTGCCATTGTCCCCAATAATTTGAGCACCATTGAAACTGGGGCTTTTTCTTGTGATAGAAGATTCAGGACCTGTTTTCATAGAACGCAAACCCTTTCTGGTGGAAGCTTTATGGTCTTGGAAATGGTATCTATATCTGCTCCTATAAAAGCGGTAAGTTTGGATGGCGACAAGGCAGACTTTTCTAAGTTTATGGTAACCCCCAACTGACTGCAGAGGTTTAAAGTTGTGCCCCTTGTTTGTATGAGTTGATGCCTGGTGGTGGCGGTGAAGAGCCAGTTGCGTAGGTATGGAAACACCTGGAATCTTAAATCTCAGGTGGGCCGTGACTACTGCCATGCATTTGGTGAACATTCGGGGGCTGAAGTGAGACCAAAGGGCAGAGCTTGAAACTGGCAGTGACTGGCTCCCAGCCGAAAGTGCAGATTATCTCTGGATGGTCTGGCCATTTTGATGTTGTAGTACGCATCCTGGAGATCTATCAAGCTCATCCAATTCTCTTTTCCGAGAAAGGGAAGTATTGATTGTAGTGTGACCATCCAGAACTTTGTCTTTTTGACAGATTTGTTTAGTCTGCTGAAATCCAAAATGGGTCTCCAATCCTGTTTTCTTTGGAAATAAAAAGAACCTTGAGCAAGTTACAGATCCTCTCTGGTCTGCTGGGACTGGTTGGATGACTTTTTTCTAGCAACCTTTGAATCTATATGGTTGCTTGTTCCCTGTGACTGGGTGGAACATCCGGGATTTTCCTTACAAGAGGGGGTGGGGTGGCAAAAGGGAATGGAGTATCCTCTGGATATGATGCTTTGTACCCAGCAATCTTTTGTTTTTTTTTTTGCCAGGCGTCTGGGTACAAAGATAAGCGACTCTCAACTGCCTTCAGAGATGGACAGCCGGGCCTCCTTTCAGAAGCGCTGATGGGGCTTTCCAAAGAACTGATCTCTGTCTCCCCGATTCTGTGGACCCCTTCTGCCACTTGGACGGCATCTTCCATTATTACCCCCTCCTCTGCCTCTAGAGGGGGGTTCACCACAAGTGTCCTGGAAAGCTCCTTGAGTTTTAAGAAACCACATCTTCCCTCCCTTCTGACCTTTGGGGTAAGGTCTGGTAGGGGTGGAAAAATGGACTCCAATGGCAGACAAGAGTCTTTCCGTCCTGCTCGCTCCTGGTAAACATTTCCTTTACTTTGGGTCCAAAAAAGGACAAACCATTGAAAGGGGTGTTAAAGGATGACTTAAAGAGCTCCGCAAAGGAACATAAGCGCATCCAGGAATGTCTCTTAAGAGGAATTCCTGTACCCGCTGCCCTGCTTGTTCCATCAGCTGCATACAAGATCAGATGCATGGAAGAGTTTACAAGGGGAATTTAGGGTAGCAAGCTTGGAAGTTACTTAATCTGAAACTCCTGCAGCTACTACACCCTTTAGAGCATCTCCCATCTCCTTAAGAAAATCTCTGTGCAGTCTAGTAAAATGTGTGTGATAGCTCAGGGATCAAAGCGCAAAAGCTGCTGAACTAAACATGTGCTTTCCATATCTGTCCATGATCCTAGAATCCGTTAGGAGGGTGAACAGATGTAGATGTCTCTGACAATTCCTTCTTGGTGGCTGCCACCACCACCATATAGCATCAACAGGCACTCCTTTGGTTTGGAAAGCCTTGTCCTGGGGGGGGGGGTCATAAATTTGTTAGGCCTCCCTTCTAGCCATCCCTCTGTTTTAGAATTTCCAAGATATCCCCGAAATAGATATCGTCAGATGGGGACCCTTCTGACTCATCTAAGTCAGTATCTGACATGACGGATTCCTGTGGGGAGTCCAAATGCTTCCTCTTGCAAAGTCTCTTCCTGAGAACCTCCTCAGTGGGAGCCTCTGGTGAGGTCTCGGAAGAGCAGGCCTCACCCAATACGGTGACCTGAGGCCGTGGGTCTCTACGCTTTTGAGGGACCAGTGAAGCAGAGGTAGACACAGGCACTTTGGGGGAGGAGGTTGCTGGTTCTGATGATGTGGGTGCCCAAGGGGACAACACTCTCCTCATGGCATCAAAAGCCCCCCGGCTCCATCAGTTCCAAAGCTTGTGGCGCCAAGGTTGATGGTCTGTCTTTTTATTTATTTTTTTTTTTTGGAGTCGATGAGCTTTTCTTCAGCTCCGTTCCAGAAGTCGTCTTTGAAGATTTTGAATGCCTATCTTGGGTATTGTCCTTATATAAAGAGTCCTAAAAAGTGGACTTTACCAGTCCTCTAGCAATCAGTTTACTTGTTCTCTTTTGCAGCACTCTAGTACTGAATGAACGAGTGGTATACGGAGCAATTTTCTTGGAGGTGAACCTCCCCCAAACAATATACACAGTCAGAATGTCTATCAGTGATGGACATCTTCTGTCCACACTTAGAGCATTTTTTGAAACCAGATTTCGATTTTTCCTGGGACATGTCTACAATTCTATAAAAACCAATACCCACACGGTATCTATCTAAGAAGAATAACACACCAGACTAGAAATACTATGAAACTATTAAAGCCTTCTAATTTAAACAGGCCATATATTAAGGAAGAAACCACCCTAAATAAAAAAACGGGCTCACAAAAAACAATACTTAAGCCTTTTTATAATACAGGCAAATCAAACTAACAACTAACACACCACACAGTTATATATATTTGTAAGACAGAAATCTAAACTGTAGTAATTTACTATACGCTAATAACTATCAACACTTAAAAGAATGGGGAAAGAGAGTTAAACTAGGCCTAATAAAAACGTCCACAAAGGAGAGAAAGGTATACTATTTGTAACTCTCTTAACTATCTAACTTGGTTAAACTAACAACTACTATATAGAAGAGGAAACTGTCGAAAAATGTACTAAAACTTGAAAAAATACTTGTATTCACAGGCCAGAGCTGGTGAAACACCCAATCTGCTGAAGCGACAAACGAGATCTGAGGGAATCACCAGCGCATCATGGGACAGAGTAGGCCACAAGCTGGTTGAAGACCTCGAGCTTTTGTATTTGGCCGAGTCACTGAGAATGAAGGCGAGACAGAACAACTTCACATTGAAGGTTTAAGGCTCACAAATCTGATGGGAGAAGGACACAGCAAGACCCCCATCTAGATCTGTGTTCTGAGGAATTTTCTCATCATCCTATCCACCTCTGCCTCAAAGAAATTGTGAGGACCTAATGGAAGAAGTGGAAGGTGGTCTGGAAGACTTTTTTGGGGTCTCCTGAAGAAAAGGAGACCTTAACCTCAACCTCAGAGATACTGCCTCCAGCACAAATGAACTACACAGCCGAGGAGACTTGGCAATGGCAGACTTCATATCCAAACTCTCTGAAATCTTCAGAGGTGACAATGAAGGAGGCACCAACTTAGGAGACCATGCAGGGGAGCATTTTCAGTGCTCCCTGGGCTCCTTGTATTTATAAGAGGGGGTATTAGCCCCTGATGTGGGAAGTACCAGATGAAGGAGCAGAAATTGTAAGGAAGCCTTTTAGTACTAGTATGTTCCTCCTATCATTTATGGCCCTGGTATTAAACGCAGCACAGATGGAGCAAGAGGTGTCCAAGTGTGCTGGACCTACACAATATGCACACTACTCCATATGGGCATCAGAGTTAGGGATTTTATACTCACAGGAAAAGCCAGTAGGCATTTCAGCCATATAATAAGAGAACACATAAGAGTAAGCCTGACAAATGCGGAAAAGTAAGGGAAAAGTTTTTTTTTTTTTATACAATCTTACTGGAAAGAAAGATTTATTACAATTTTAACTAGAAAGAAAGACTTACATCAGCAATGGTATCACTACAAAATACCCAAAAGCGAGGTAAAGGAAGAAGAAAGGTTACCAACAGTGGTAACCAAGATTACCAATAAGAAAAATTTGAAAAGATTTTTTAAGAAGAATAATAATTTAAAAAGATATTTTAGAAAAGGTACAGTTTTTGTAACTGATGTCAGCGAAGCTAATAGCATGGCACTTTCTCTTGTGGAACTTGCAATGCGTGTCACTTTATGAGCAATACGAAGTTTGTTACTTTGAACATCAAGTTACTAATCGTAATAGGTGATTCATTGTGAAACAGATTAGTTTATGTGGCTACTTGTCAAGGTTGTTCTGCCTTTTATTATATGTATGACATCCAGGAAGTTCCTCAAAAGAAGTTTATAACATAAGTATGAAATAAGGAATACTAAGATTGATAAATGCTTTGTATAAACATTTACCCCTGTTCCCAGAACATATGAAGCTTATTGTTGCATGGTTTAGAATTAAGTTAGCAAATGTCTTGGAGAAGGGGATTATAAAAACATTACAGAACAGAAGGAAAGTTTATGGCAGATGAAATTGGGAACAAAAAATGTCTGGGTTGAAAGAGTTAATATTAAATGTTTTCTTAAAAATAGAAGACCCAGGAAGCTGTGATTGTTTAATTTATAATTAGTTAATTTATTGTTAATTATTGCATTAACATGTGTTAACTGATTATATCTATACTGATTTTTTTGTAACTGATGAAATCCCTTTCTATATAGAGACAAAAGCGCTTAGTTTGAGTTGTGTTTTGAATGTTTTCTGGTTTGTGTGTGTGTTTTTTGGGTTTGTTTCATATATTCACAATGAAAGTCATCAACCTGTTGGTTTTGGTTTTAATTCATACAGCAGCTGTACCTGCCAAATGAGAGTGTGTTTACCTAAGCAGCCAGATGGATTACTATTGCAGCATTGCTGGATTGTAATATTAACATGAACTGATCCAAAGGGATATTTCTAAGTTATACAATTAAGGTTCATATAAGCAACACAAGCGGAAGGTTTTTAGTCAAAGTAGAAAGGGATGATAATGAAACAGGGGGTTTGAGAAGTAAAGACAAAGTATGACTGTGGATGTAGGTCCTCAAGGAAAATGAAACCGGCCATACAGATTATATTCATAAATTAGCAGAAAGTATGAATGTGGATCCTCAAACTATCTCCACACCAGCAGCCTGAAGACTACTGAGACAGGGAGACTGGTCAGCTAGTAGGGGCGTAGCTCTAATAGATAAGAAAACTCTCCTATTCCCATGTGACACAGCAGAGGTTAAAGCAAAGGGCAGAAGAACAGAAAAGCTGAAGTCAAGTAGAAAAGGGGATACTACACAGCAGGAAATCTACTGCTATGATAAGCTCTTACGCAACTATACCATGTCCTGACAAATTACTGTTGCAGTATTTCTGACGTGAATGACAATAAACCAATGCAGCTCATACAATAAGCCAATGCAGCCCATAAGGCACAACAATAAACCAAACATACAAGTCACTGGTGACTCAATTGAGAGTTGCACCAATGTATCCCTCACAAGGCTCAACAAGGAGAAGGTCATGGTCAGTTGTCTGTCAAGCGCCACAATTCGCCACATCACAAATGCACTCAAGTCTCTCCACAACAGGTACAACTGTCATTGTCCATGTTGGTGTGAATGACTTGAGACATACCTCCCTAGATTATATAAAGGCAGACAAGATTGAGCTCTCACAGTATGTGTCTCAGGCAGTTACGACCCTAGCCCTAAGCAGCATCCTACCTTCACCAAGAATACCAACAAAAAATAATTGACTTCAACAACTGGCTTAATTTCTGGTGTCTTTCTTAGGGGATCCATTATCTGTTTATCTGGGAAAACATGGTCGACAGGCCTCGATGCTTTGCCACAAATGGCCTCCACCTGTCACCCCTGTGATTCCAGATCCTGACCAAGGCTCTTGCCTACCCCATTGTGCCTTTTTAGGCTGTGTCCCAAAGACAAATCTTCCAACATAAAAGTTCTGTCAAAAAGCATTGAAGGTCATGCTGCCTAATGCTAGGAGCCTTAACCTGAAAATGCACTCACTGGAGGCTCTCCTTGCAGTGGAAGATACCAATGTCTGTGTGGTCACGAAAACTTGGATCCCAGCTGTGGAGAGCACCCATGCCTTAACCAGGCTATATCTCATTCCACACATTCCGACCCCAAAATGAAGTCAGCAAGACTAAGGGTGGTGGAGTGCCTATCTTCATTAAGGACAGGCACACCTCCAGGTTTGCCAGCATGATGCACTGGAATTCCTCCAGGTGCAACTGACAGTTGGCAAGACACCCATTCAAGTTATAGCCAGCTACATACTCCCCTTCATGACTCAGGACACACACTCCTCCTACCTGGGCCTACTTGACTCCCTTCAAGGTATCCCTAGCACCCTGATCCTTGGTGAATTCAACTAAATCACCACAGACTGGGTGAACTATTCCTGCACTAATGCACTCGCCCAACAATTCCTTTACTTCATCAGTTCTACTGCACTAGACCAGCTCGTCTCATCCCTCACAAGGGGAGATAACATTCTGGACTTGGTTCTCACCAACATGGGTGACAGCCGCACCACTCCCATAGTATGTTCTTCCCTGGTGAGATCAGATCGGTCTGTCTCATTGGAAGTTTCTGTCCCACCCAGCCGTAACCAGGCTAAAAAACTTCTCAAAAACTGACTACAATCTCCTAAGGGAGGAAATTAGAAGTTATGTACCTACCATAACGTTCCATGTTAGTTGTCTTCTCTCGCCTTCTTTCTTGCTGGATGGGTTCGGCTCCGACTCGGCACTTGCTTTAGCTTGAGAACTCCTTTTACCAGCTCGAGGCAACCCTATATCCCATGATGCAAGGCGGAACTACCTCAGATCTCGTTTGGTAGCTAACCTACCCTGCTAAGGACTAACCTAACATAATTAGGAAAACAAGTTCATAATAAGAGTCCTCATATGAAGGCTCAGGAGGAAAACAACCTGATAGGAACTCTTCAAGATCTGTCCAGGCCAGGGGGAAGGAGGGAGGGACGCAATAAAGAA
Source organism: Protopterus annectens (assembly GCF_019279795.1). NCBI lineage: Eukaryota > Metazoa > Chordata > Ceratodontiformes > Protopteridae > Protopterus > Protopterus annectens. The sequence goes on along the minus strand of NC_056746.1, from coordinate 293,392,062 downwards.
GGCGAGAGAAGACAACTAACATGGAACGTTATGGTAGGTACATAACTTCTAAATGTTAAGTTGTCAATCTCGCCTTCATTCTTGCTGGATGGGACTGGCTCCCTAGCACCTGTATCCCGGGTGGCTCAATGGAACAGACTCTTGAGAACTGTGGAACCAAAACTGGCCCTGTCTCTGGAGGCCAAGTCTAACTTGTAATGAGAGACAAAGGTATGAGGCGTGGCCCAAGTAGCTGCTGCACAAATGGTATCAATGGGTAGTCTATCCTGAAAGGCTGCAGAAGTGGATAGACTCCTGGTTGAGTGTGCTTTTGGTTTAGAAGATAGCTGCTTGCCTCTGAGAGAGTACACATAGGAAATGGTGGAAGTCAACCATCTGGATAAGGTCACTTTAGAAACTGGAAGACCTATCCTGTTTTCTGCACAGGAGACAAATAATTGGTCCGATTTTCTGAATTGTTTAGTTCTATGCAAACAGTACCTGAGCTGACGATGGAAATCCAAAAAATGAAGCTTCTGTTCAGCTCTGTCGGAATAGTTTGGGAAAAAGACTGGTAGATCTATAGATTGGTTAATATTGGTTTGAGACACAACTTTGGGGAGAAAGGAAGGGTTCATTCTTAAGGATACCCTGTCCTTATGAAAAACCAAGTAAGGGGAACGAATGCAGAGAGCTTGAATCTCGGAAACCCTTCTTGCTGAAGTGACAGCCAGTAAGAATATAGTTTTCCAGGTCAATAACTTCAAAGAACATGAAGCAGACGGTTCGAAGGGAGGTAGCATCAAGGATGCCAACATTAAGTTTAGATCCCATTGCGGAGGAGGATGCTTTATAGGCGGCTTTAGGAGAAAAACTCCTCTCAGAAAGGCCTTGCATAATCTATGAGACATAATGTTATTGTCATGCAAGCCAACATGATACTTAGAAATAGCAGCCAGTTGAACTTTAACTGTAGATGAAGAGGATCCTGAATGAAAAACCTCAGCCAGGAAATCTAAAACAGAATGTACAGGAGCAGTAAAGGGATCAATATTCCTGGAATTTGCCCAAATAGAAAAACGTCGCCACTTGCTAGCATAAACAGTCCTAGTGGACGACTTTAAAGAAGACACTAAGATGTCCCTGACTGAGTCAGAGATCATCGGTAGCCTGGCTAGGGAAGGAAGTGGAGCAACCAAGCAGTGAGGTTGAGAGAATGAATGGCCCGGTGCTGCTGACCCGACTGGTGGATCAAGAGATCCGGAACTGGGTCCAGATGCCAGGGCTGCACCAGAAGGTGACGATGCAGAGACGGAAACCCAATTTGTCGAAGCCAATAAGGGGCAATGAGAATCAACTTGGCCCTCAAAACGGTGGCTTTCTGAATGACTTGTGGAATCAAGTGAAAAGGAGGAAAAGCGTACAGAAGTCCCCGGGGCCAATCCTGGGTTAGAGAGTCTCTCAGGGGTTGGCCTGGAAGGGGAAAGAGTGAAAAAATCGGGGCACTTGTTGTTTTGAGGAGTAGCAAAAAGATCGCAACAAGGAGTGCCCCACTTCAGAAAAATCTGATCCACTACAGATTGATTGAGAGACCACTCGTGAGGCATCAGAATGGATCTGCTCAGCCTGTCCGCCAAGAGGTTGGACCTGCCGGGGATGTGCGTTGCTATCAGAAACCGATGAGAGGAGATTGCCCATTGCCAAAGTCTGAGAGCTTCTCGACACAACAGATAGGACCTGGTCCCGCCCTGCTTGTTGATGTACCAGACCACGGACATGTTGTCCGTTTGTACTGCAATAGTCCCCGTGGGAAGAAAGTCGTTGAGGGCCTGCAACGTTAAAAGCACCGCTCTCATCTCCAGGACATTTATGTGCAGATGGTATTCTATGGGTTGCCACGTCCCGTGGACCATCCTGCCCTGATAATGCCCCCCCCACCCGATCAGAGAGGCATCCGTAGTGACTGTGGCAACTGGAGGAGGGGGAAGGCCCTGATGAAGAAGAGGGGAAGATATCCACCAATTCAGATGAGTTCTGCACGACTGTGTGACTAAGATTTAGTGCCTCATCGGGAGACTGTGGTACGACCACTGAGTGAATAGCATCCACTGCAGAAGACGCATGTGGAAGCGAGCCAGTGGTAGAAGAACAATGGCCGCAGCCATAAGACCTAGAACCTTCAGTATAAATCTGGCTTTGACCTTGCTGCTCTGCAATAGAATCCGAACGAATTTTTGGATGTCCAGAATTCTTTGATCTGTTAGTCTGGCTAACATTTTGACGGTGTTTAATTCTGCGCCTATAAAGGTGATAGATTGGCAAGGCCGCAGAGAAGATTTTTCGAAATTTACTGAAATTCCCAAACTCCTGCAAAGCTGCAGAGTGTAGTCTCTGGTCTGAAGAAGCTGACACCTGGTGGTGGCGGAGAGGAGCCAGTCATCCAAATAAGGAAACACCTGGAATCCTTGACGTCTCAGATGAGCTGTGACCACTGCCATGCATTTGGTAAACACTCTGGGGGCTGAAGTGAGGCCAAAGGGCAGGGCTCTGAATTGGTAATGACTGGCCCCTAGCCGAAAGCGGAGAAACCTTCTGGAGCGCCTGTGAATCTTTATGTGATAGTACGCGTCCTGAAGGTCTATAGAGCACATCCAGTTGTCCTTGCCCAGAAAGGGCAGAATGGACTGAAGCGTGACCATCCGGAATCTTGCCTTTTTGACAAATCTGTTTAGACTGCTCAGGTCTAATATTGGTCTCCAATCTCCCGTCCTTTTGGGGACCAAAAAGAATCTCGAGTAGACGCCAGATCCTACCTGGTCTGCCGGCACAGTCTGGACGGCTCTTTTTCCTAGGAGCTTTGAAACCTCCTGTTCTGCCAACTCCCTTTGACCGGGTGAGATGTCTGGAAGGGATTGTTGAGGTACGGGATACCTTTCGAAGGGGATTTTGTAACCCTCGGATATGATCGACTGTACCCACAAATCTTGTGAGAGGGAACGCCAGGCTACTGGGTACAGCGAAATCCTTCCCCCGACTGCCTCCAAGGGTGGACAGTCGGGCAACACCTCAGGGATGCTGAAAAGGCTTCTCAGGAAGAGACTCCCTGTTGCCCTGGTTCTGAGGACCCCCCCCCGCCTCTAGGGCGGCGTCTATTATTGTTACCCCCTCTGCCTCTGGGGGTAAACTGACCACGTGTGTCCGGTGTAGCTCCTTGGGCTTTGCGGAACCACATCTTCCCTCCCTTCTGACCCTTGGGATATGGTCTAGAAGGGGTGGAAAAATGGACTCCAACTGCAGAAAGAGTTTTACCGTCCTGCTCACACCTGGCCAAGGTATCCTTCACCTGAGGTCCGAACAAAGCCGAACCATCAAAGGGGGTATTAGTGAAGGACGCCTTAAAGGGGTCCGCAAAATTACAAAGCCGCATCCAGGCTTGGCGTCTAAGAGAAACTCCTGTGCCTGCGGCCCTACTCACTCCATCGGCCGCATAGGATATGAGCCGCATGGAGGAGTTGGATAAGGAATTCAGGATTGCTATCTGTGAGGCAATCTTTTCTTGAGCCCCAGCAGCAGAAGGATCCTGGACCACTTCACCCAGTTCCTTGAGAATATCTCTTTGAAGCCTGGTGAAGTGAAAAAGGTAGTTCAGCGAACGCATAGCAAAGGTCGCTGAAGAAAACATCCGCTTTCCATACCTGTCCATGGTCCTAGAATCCTTGTTAGGAGGATGGACAGGTACTGAAGGATCCGCCAGCTCCTTCTTAGTGGCCGCCACCACCATAGCATCCACAGAGACGCCCTTGGAAAGAAACTGTTTGTCCGTAGGGGCCATAATAAACTTGGATGGTCTCCTGGGGACAGGTTCCACAGAATCTGGCGCCGCCCACGCCTTCCGAGCCACTACCTGCATAAGTGGGTCGAAAGGCGGAGACACCCACGAGGTGGAGGGTCGGGATCCAAAAGCCTCCAGGTATACCGACTCATCCTCGGAGGGATCAATGGATGGCCAATTCCCCCTCTGTTTGAGGAGCTCAAGGATGTCTGAAAAGGAGACATCCTCAGAGGGGGATCGTGGGGAACCCTCCGACTCATCTAAGTCGGTATCAGATGTAGTAGACTCGGGGGAGTCTGTGTGTTTCCTCTTACACGTCCTCTTCCGAGGGGGTTCACCTGCAGGATCAGGAGAAACTTCGGAAGAGGAGGAAATTCCCAATGGGGAAACCTGGGGCGATGGATCCCTGGGCCTGAGAGCAAGAGGCTGGCAAGAGGTGTCTACAGGCATAGAAGAGGGAGGAGCTAGAGGGATGGACCGTTGACCTGGCTCAGTAGCCAGGACACTCCTCATCACCTCAAAGGCTCCCCTCCCCGGGAGACCGGAATATCCCCGATCCGAGGATACAGGAATTCCCGGCTCCACTGAGAGGGAAGGCTCCGAGGCCGATGTCGGTGCCGAGCTTACCAAAGCCGAAGCCCCGAGAGGGAGAGCGGGGTCGGACAAGGGTCCGATGCCACTAGCCCCCTCGGAGCCAACAAGGGAAACCCGTCGACCGGATCCCTCCAAGGAAGGCCTCAAGGAGGAGATCGGAGCCGAGGACGACGGAGCCGAAGGATGTATCGGCTCCGAAGCCGAAACAGTCGCTGTCCCGAGAAGCTCCGGCTCCGAACTCTGGTGTGGAGTCGGAGGAGGAAGTTCAAGGGGTGAAACAATAGCCGAAGTCTGCTGAGACAGGCTATGGAGCATTTGGGCCAGTGCCTGCGACTTCAACAGCCTGCTTACCACCCTCTCTAAGTCGTGGTCAGACAGCCTGGAAGATCTCGAAGATCGGCTCCGATGGCTCCGCTACGACAAAAGAGGAGACCCCGGAGCCGAGTGGATACTCTGCAACGAAGGGGACGGAGATCTCTTTTGGGACGAAGTCAACGGAGCCGAAGTCCCCTGAATTCCAGATGGAGCTGAAGGTTTCTCGGCTCCGATGCTGGATAAGGTGTCGGCTCCAGCCGGAGCCGACAAGGCCACAGTAGACCGGGTGTCGGAACCAATCGGTGCCGAACCCACCACTTTGGAAGCAGATAGATCGGTTCCAGCCGGAGCCTATCTCGGCTCCGACGGAGCCGGAGCCACCGGAGGAGGCTTGGATACTGTAGCCTGAACCTTCGGTGGCTTAGAAGGTTTACCAGACCCTGTTTTAGAGGGAGAACCTTCTGGCTTAAGTAAGCCACGGAGGATCAGCTTATTCCTCCGTTCCTGCAGGACTCTCTGGCTAAAAGAGTGACACAAAGCACAGGAGTCCGGCAGGTGCAAAGGCCCCAGGCAGTAAACACAAGAAGTGTGACCGTCTGTCAGAGACATTTTCTGACAGCACGAGTCACACTTCTTGAAGCCTGAGACCTTGCCTTCCTTTGACATTTTTCTAAGGAAGAAGTCACACACACACCCCAACAAACACACACAATTAATCCCCTAACACACAGACACACAGGTAGAGATTAACCAATGGGGTCTAGGCCTAACTAAACTTTTATACAATTACCAAGGGAATTTAAAAGTTTTGAACTGTAAGGGAATAGGGTGGGCTGTAAACACACTACACACTATGAAAGTGGAAACAAGGAGGAAATAAATCCCTAACTAAGCTTTTTTGACAAAAAATTACTTACCTCAGCTGGCAAAGGAGACCTCTTTCGCTAAGCGGCAAACGAGATCTGAGGTAGTTCCGCCTTGCATTATGGGATATAGGGTTGCCTCGAGCTGGTAAAAGGAGTTCTCAAGCTAAAGCAAGTGCCGAGTCGGAGCCAAGGATCGGCTCCGAACCCATCCAGCAAGAATGAAGGCGAGGTTGACAACTTAACATTCAGTAGTTTCACATAACCGCTTCTCTCAGAGGATGCAGACAACTATGCTGAACAGTAAGCCAATGCAGTATACAAGCACCTGTACAACTGCATAGCTCAGCCATACTCAACAGAAAGAATAGTTGTGTAAAATCTTACCATAACCATAGATGTCCTTCTCTTCCATGTTGAAGTATTCCAAACTCTTGGGTTTTCCTCGCTACCTGAACGTCTGGCCAGTATACAAAAGGTTGTTGTCACTGCAAGGTATGTAGGATGTCTGACGTTGGCCTAGGTAGCATGAGCCACAGAGGTGACATCTGCACGTACCTTTCCTCAGAACTGAACACTCCAGTCAGACCCCATTCCCAGGATAGCTGTATAAGCTCTGTGCCATCCAAGAAGAGACAGTTCAGATGGAGAGAAGGGAGTAAGGTGGGAGGGAGTGAATACTGCAACATGGAAGAGAAGGACATCTATGGTTATGGTAAGATTTTACACAACTATTCTATATCCTTCTATTCTCATGTTGCAGTATTCCAAACTCTTGGATAAGTGCCAAAGCTCACAGGGAAGAAGATGGCGGTGGTAGGGACCTACTCTCCACAAAGCCAAGCAGGAATGCCCTAGCAAACCCTGCTCTGGATCTGGAGACATGATACAACCTATAGTGTTCAGTGAGAGTATGGACAGGTGACCAAGTAGCTGCCTCTAGGATGGAAACAGTGTCCAATCCTTTGAAGAAGGCCCCTGATGAAGCAGGTCCCTATTAATTATTCAAACTTTTCAAAGTTTGAATGTCATATGGTTGACACCATATGATCGAAAAGTTTGAAGGTTAAAAGCAAAGGCTCAGTATGGTGGAGAATGGGAAAATTTCCCTTTTCTGCACTGAAATGCGATCTCAGTGTTAGTATATTTAAGTGGGGGGGTCCAGGGGGGCTTTTAATTTTTATTATATTTTCAAAGTTTCAAACTTCGCTTATATGTTGTCAAACATATGAGGTTCGAAGTTTTGAAACTAGGAATATATAATATAGACCCGATGAAGTGATGGGTCTAGTGGAGTGGGCTTTAATTTTGGATTTGAGCTCCAAACAGAAAAGGTCTGCTCTGTCACTGCCTTTCATAAGGCTCTGTGTAGAAGGAAACAAAAAGTTTGTCTGATTTTCTAATGGCTGTAGTCTTGTCAAGGTAAAATCGAAGTTGTCTGTGAACATCAGGGGAATATAAGACTCTCTCTCACTGTCATTTTGGGGATGAAGGAAAAAGCTGGACAGGTGAGTACCCTGATTTAAGGATAGCTCACTGACCACTTTGGCCATAAAGGAGAGTTGGTCCCCAGGGTCACTCTATCCTTGTGGAAGACAAGGAAGGGAGGTGTTGCCATGAGGGCCTGGAGTTATGACACTTCTGGCTAATGCCAGGGCCACAAGGAGTACAGTTTTCCAAGTACAATGTTTCAGAGATGCCTTGGAAGTTGGTTCAAAGGGGGAAACAGTGAGTTTCTCTAGAACATAATTCAGATCCCATGGAAGAGGGACCTGCCTGCTGGGGGGGGTCTGAGGTGTAGTACTCCCTTAAGGAATAACTTTGCAGGGAGACTGGAGGCTAGAGGAGGATCAAGTGGCAGACAGGCTAAAATAGCAGCAAGGTGTGCTTTGACAGACGAATATGCCAACCCTGCTTACATGAGTTCTCACAGATAGGACAGCACTAAGTGGACCTCACTTTGCAAAGGGTCTAGCTGTCTTTGTTGACACCACATGGAGAACCTCTTCCATTTAGATAAATAATATCTCCTAGTATTAGGTTTCCTGGCCTCCTGTAGGACTGCTAGCATATCCTCAGTGTAAAGGTGCCTAGATCAGAATTCTATCATTTACAGGGTTAAATTCAGAGATTCCATGTGGGGATGGATCAGGGATCCCTTTTCTTGTGTGAGAAGGTCCACTCTGTGAGGTAACTTGTGGTGATCGCCCCTGGCTAAATGCAGACGGAGGGAACCAATGCTGTCTTGGCCAAAAGGGAGTCACCTGCACGATTTTTGGTTTGTCCTGCTAGACTGTCATCAGGACTTTTTGAAGTAATGTGAAGGGGGTGATGCATACAGAAACATCCCCTTCCATGAGATGGAGAAGGCATTTGTTGCCCTTCCTAAGGGACTGGGTAGCCTGGTACAAAACCAGTGGTAGTTGTCTGTTCAGAGTAGAGGTAAACAGATCTATTTGAAGTGTACCTCACCTGTGGACAATGTCCAGAAACACATCCCTGCAAAGCATCCATTCATTGGACTGTGACATGGACCTCCACAGGGTGTCTGCCAGAATATTCTCAGCTGAAGGGATATAAACTGCCTGTAGGTAGATTCTATGTTGGGCTGCCAGGTCCCAGCCATGGACAGTGAATCTGCAAAACAAATAGGATTTGGTTCCTCTGTGTTTGTTCACATACCATAGAACTGTAGTATTGTCTGTGAACAACTTCAGGGACCCTTGTTTTAGGGCATGAAGAAAAGCTGTCAGGGCAAATATGATTGGTCTCATTTCCCTGATGTTAATGTGTTCCAGCCTGAAGGTGTGGGAGCAAGTACCCTGCACTTTCAGGCTGCCCAGAGTAGCCCCCACCCCCAGCCCAGATCTGAAGCAAATGTGTACATTTCCTGGACAGGGAAAGGGATTTTAGTGGAAGTCCTGGGTTGAACATAACCTGGTTTAACCACCACAGAAACTCCTTCCTCAGGCAAGGGAGGAAGGGGATGACCAAGTCCAACGGATGTGCGTGTTGGGTCAATATGGACTTGAGGTACCACTGCAATCTTCTCATGTGGAGTTTTGCCAGATGTAGCATGGGAATAGTGGAGGCCATGTAACCCAGTAGTCTGAGGTACTGTCTGGCTGTCAAAGCAGTGGCTTTGAGGATGGTTGCCAGGTACTGGGTCAAGGTTTCCACTTTCTGGGGCAGGAGGAATGCCCTCATAACATCTGTCCTTATTCTGCACCCCAGGAAAAACTGGTCCTGGGAAGGACTCAGGGTGGAGTTGGAAACTTTATGTTGAATCCCAGAGACTGCAGGAGGGAGATGACTTTGTGGAGTTGGGTCTGAATCAGGAGGTTGTCCAGGTATGGACAACTTTGGAACCCTTGGACCCTGCAGTAGGCATACATAAGATCCAGGCATTTGGGGAAGACCCTTGGAGCAGTAAAGAGTCCAAAGAACAATGCCAAGAACTGAAAATGTGAGGAACCAGCAGAAAAAAGGAAGATCTTTCCTGTAGCTGGGTCTTACAGGCATGTGGAGCTAAGGTGCCCTTTATGTCCAAGGTGGCTAGAAATCCCTGAATTTTCAGTAAAGGAAAAAGGGTTTGAAGAGTAAGCATGTGAAAGGTGGGTACCTGCAAGAACTGGTTGAGGTGAGAAAGATCCAGGATAGGTCTCCATGGTCCATCATTCCTAGGCACCAGGAAAGGTCTTGAATAGAAACCCTTTCCTTTTTCTGCCACAGGAACCGGTTGTATGGTTCCTTGAGAAAGCAGGCTATCTATGACTGGCTGGAAAAGGTGGAGTTGGTGTTTTGGTGGCTGGGGGATCCCTCTGGGGGAAGGGGGAATAACCCAAGACATAAAATAGCTCTTTTCTATGATGGAGAGGACCCACAGGTCTGAGGTAGTGAATTGCCAAAGGTGCAGACAGTGAGAGCCTTAGGGACATGGGAATGGAGTCAGGGGGTGGGGGGGGGAGTGAAGGTAGGTAGTCACAGGCTACCTGCCTATTCTGAAAGGGAGTTTTTCGGGCAGGTGTTTGAGCAGACTTAGAAGGGATCTGCAGTTTCCTTTCACCTTTTCTGCCTCTTGCATGGGAAGCTGGAGCAGAGTGTTTCCTAACGAACTAGGTCTTTGATTGATAGTTCCTGTGAAAATTTGGAATAGAGGAGACAAATAGGTCTTGCAGATCCTTCCCTTTCTGCTGAAGGGCCATAAATACCTCAGCCACTTACAACCCAAAAAGGGAAGAGTTATCCAGAGGTGCATCCATTAATTTTGCCCTAATGTCATTGGGCAAGGGCTGAAGCCTTAACCACCAACAGTATAATCTTGGGATTGAAGCTGAGGCAGCTGATCTTGTACAGGCTTTTGCAACATTACAACAACAGAGTGCCTTGTGACTTGTGATGAGAGATTAATGAGGCTAGAAATTTGAGCCTTGGAAGGTGAGTCTGGAAGGTCAGCTAAGAGTTTGGTGATCTGGGTCAAAAGTGCCCAGGCATACATGGACATGTGTGTCTGGTAATTTACTGCCCTGAAGGCCAGGCTAGAGGAGGTGTAGACTTCCTTACCAAGGCACTCCATGGCCTTACTGTCCTTGTCATTGGGGAAGACTGAGGTAGATAGCAATAATTTGGATGGCTTGTCTGCGGAGACTGAGACAGTGGCAGGGTCAGCTACAGAGCATTTGATCAGAAGTTTTGCCACTTCAGGGGCCTTGAAGAATCTGTCAGGCCTCCTGGGGGCAGGCTGTTGAGAATCAGGGTTAACTGAGGCAGCACTGAAAGCATCCAAGAAAGCTGCTAATACTGGTGGAATTGCAGAAGGAGCAGGGGTTTCCATCTGCAGGAGCTCACATCTTTTTTTGTACCTCAGACATTTCAGAGAAATCCCACTTAAAAAAATTCCCTCATTTTAGAAACCGTCTCCCCAAAGGTGAGGTTCTCTGCTGGGGAATCAGCCTCTACAGATTCATCCTCAGGCATCTGGGAGACATAGGAGAGGGAATCCTCAAAAGAGGAGTCTGAGGAATCTCTAGCTTCAGGAAGTATGACATCCTCAACTTGATGCCTGGGACTGATAGGAGAGTCATCCTGTGGGGATCCAGGCACAGCAGGCATCAGAGTTATAAAAGCATTAAATAGGCTCTGTGAAAATGCCTGACAAATCTGGTTGGCTTTCAGGAGAGGGGGAGTAATGCTTGGTTTTGGATTTCTTTTCCAATCAAGACCATGGAGGCGTAGGCTCTGAGGAAGGCCTAGTGTCTGAAAAAGGCCTTAGGTTCAGTAGACTGGGAAGCAGAGGAAAGGCCTGTCTTGACAGTCATAGGAACCTGTGGTTCGCCCTCATCGCCAGGTGACATCTGTGAACCCTCCACAGATGTGCCTTCTGCTCTAGGTTCTGCAGTATCCAAAAGGGTACCTGCTACACCAGCTTCAGCAGACTCAGAGTATTCTTCCAAGTGAATGTTGGCCACAGGAGGCATGTCGGATGCAGGAGGGGCAGCAGTAGCTACTTTGGACATGGAAACCTTAGCCTTCTTTTCAGGTGGTTCCATGGGCTGACCGGATGACCCATCCCTAAAGCTAAGGGTTTAAGATGCTGACTTTCTAAATAAATATTCAAGGCATGCAGGTGGCTGCGTAGGGTTTTAGGCACAAAGCCCTGACAGACTGCAGAAGAAAGATGGTCATGTGTAGGCCCTAGATAGAAAAGGCAAAGTTCGTGGGCGTCCTTATGGCAGATCTGACAACAGCACCCTGGGAAAGTGCAACCCTAACAGGCATACAGTGACAAAGGAATCAAACACGGTCCCAACAGGGTACTTAACTTTCAAAATTCGAAGATCCGAAGTGAAGATGGCAGGAACGTTGACGTTTGACTGGCAGCAGAAAAGTTTTGAGGAAGGGTACACGCAGGCATCACTTTTATGGCCCACGCCGCCTAGGCCAACGTCAGATGTCCTACGTATCTAGAAGCAACTGCAAGTTTTTGTATACTGGCCGGATTTTCAGGTAGCAAAAGGGGAAATCCAAGTGTTTGGAATAGTGCAACATGAGAATAGGAAAGCTAAAACCTGCTCCTCAAGGAAACCCAAACCTGTCTGGTAGACATCCTCTATCAACAGGCTTTACAACAAAAGGAAGAAACTGTTGTCAAAGGGTAAAAAGGAAAAAATTCCTACTGGAAACTTCCCTCTTAGCATTGACAAACAAATTAGATCACTAGTGAAATCCTCTAAAGCCAATTATGAATTGAAACTAGCCTCTGAAACAAAGGGAAACCACAAAGCCTTATTCAGTTACGTCAGGAACCTCCACGGTAAAGCCCAAGTTTGTTCCAACATAGTACTTAATGGTACTACTTACACTGATCCTGTTGACTTAGCCAACCTGCTAGCAGGTTCAGTGCAAAATTCACACCCTACCCACCAAAGGCCCATTCGACATCCCCGACACTTATCCCGCAGCTCACATCTTTGAAGATCAAGTGTTAAATGCCCTATCCAAGGCAAAGAACACGGCTTCCATAGGACCCGATAGTATCCCAGGTTGTATTCTTCACCATCTCCAGCAAGAGCAAGGTTCGTCATTGAGCACCCTATTCAAACACAGCCTATGTACGTACAGGCTTCATTCCAGCAGAGTGGAGAACTGCCACTGTCATCCCCTTGCACAAAGTTGGTGCCACTACTGACACGGGAAACTATCGCCCCATTAGCTTGACAAGTCTGATCTTAAAGCCATGGAGTGTATTACTACGGATGTCATAAACAAGGACACAGGCAATCTCCAAGCACTTGACCCACCCAGTTCAGATTAATCAAGGGCAGATCTTGCCTGTTGAACCTGGATGACCTCTGAGATCGTCACCAAGGCCCTAGATGAGGGAAAGTCCGTGCATACAGCTTACGATGATTTGGCCAAAGCCTTTGACACAACCCCCCACTTGGGCATCATCGAAAAAGCTAACACAACTTGGCATAAATCCCTATCTCATCAGGTGGGTGGCAAACTGGCTCACCAATAGGACCCACAAGGTCAAAATAGGTGTCTCCACCTCTGACAGCAGACCCGTCACTAGTGGTATTCCCTAGGGATCTGTCCTGGGTCTCCTACTGTTTGGCATCTACTTCTCAGAGGTCCAAAGATAAAAGGCCTGTAGTTGACCAAGTCTGCGGACTGCACGTTGGGTGCTGTCACTGACTCCCCAAAAGATGTTAACATACGACAAGAGGGTCTCACAGCAATAAATGTCTGGTACCAAAGTCATGGCCTTAAGTTAACACAAAAAAATCTATCATACCATTCAGCAAAAACAAGGCCCCTACTGACTACCACATCAGTGGCAACCCCCTAAGCACACAAACTGTGGTGAGAGACCTGGGTACTCGGGTTGATAATCTCACATTCGATCATCATGTAGTGGCAGTGGTCAGAAAAGCCTTTTACTTGGTTCATCTCATAAGGGATTGCATCTGGAAAAAAGAAGGCCATTACCTCTCTGTTCTCCTCTGTCATTAGGCCAACAATTGAGTATAATGCCCAGTTTGTTATGTACCTCTCCAAACACCTGCATCAACTGGAAAGGCCATAGAAATACCTCACAGAGAGAATCCATGGCCTCCAACACCTGTCTTATGCAAACAGGCACAAATCACTATGAATATTCTATGCAGTATCGAACAGATTCCTCAGAGGTGATTTGTCTCTCGCCTACAAGCCAATATCGGACCCTGCCCTACCAGAGATGCTCCATATCCATAAGTCTAACTCCTTGCGTATTACCTACTCTAAAGGCCCAAATCTAATATGAGACATCAACAAAACCTGCTGGAGAGAGAGGTTTGTCTCCCAGAGGCTGCCCTGTCTCTGTAATAGACTTCCCATACATGTCAAAGTACCTCGCTGGCCCTCTTCAAGCGCAACCTTGATGACTGGATGGGAAAAGTACAGTTTTGTACCTACCATAAATGTAGATGTTCGAAGATCCACATTGCTGCAGTCCTTACACTTGGGTAGTCCGCTGTCCTCGGTCGGCCCGAATATCAAAGTATAAGGCTGACGTCGGTCAAGGCGCATTTGGCTGACATCAGGACGTCAGGGTACAAATGCGTATGACCGACGTCATATCCTCAGTCTTTTCTTGCCCCAGATGTCAGAAGACCCTAAAAATAAAGGTCAAAACCAAAAGACAGCAAACAACCAACCATCCTAGCACTAAAAATATGTACAATATATACAATATACCTCATATTGACAACCCAACCCACACAACCGCCTCTAACTACAGAGGGGAAGGAGGGAGGGTAAATTGGACTGCAGCAATGTGGATCTTCGAACATCTACATTTATGGTAGGTACAAAACTGTACTATGTTCTTCATCTCACATTGCTGCAGTCCTTACACTTGGGTAGAATCCCAAAGCAGAGGTAAGGGAGGATGGCCAAACTATAAGGAAGCAGGAGCTGCCAAAATGCCCTGCAAAACAGCAGTGGCAAAACCAGCCCTGGATTTAGAGGAAAGTGGTAGGTGATAATGCCTAGAGAAAGTATGCACTGAACTCCAAGTAGCTGCCTCCAAAATATCCTTAGTTGCCACCCCCCTCAAAAAAGCTGTCGAAGTGGCAGTAGCCCTAGTGGAATGAGGCCTAATCCCGGCTGGAATCTCCTTGCCATGATGGGAATAACAGAAAGCAATGCAAAACCAAATCCACTTAGAAATAGTTTGTTTTGACACAGGCTTGCCCTGAGAACTCAAAGCAAAAGAAACAAATAACTGCTGAGACTGCCTGAACCCTTTAGTTCTGTCCAAATAATATCGCAACTGCCTGTGTACATCTAAAGTGTGCAAAATCTTTTCCCCTTTATTTTGGGGATTTGCATAAAAAGTAGGCAAATGAATAGTTTGGTTTAAAGCCACACTAGAAACCACTTTAGGCATAAAGGAAGGATTAGTGTAAAGATACCCTATCCTTATGGAAAATTAAGAAAGGCTCAACCGCCATAAGGGCCTGCAACTCAGAAACCCTTCTTGCAGAGGTAATAGCCAACAAAAATCAGTCTTCCATGATAAAAACTTTAATTCAGTAGTAGCTGCAGGCTCAAAAGGTTGTAGAGTGAGTTTCTCCAACACAAAATTGAGATCCCAAGCAGGAGTAGGAGCTCTTAGGTGGGGGTCTTATATTCTTTGCCCCTCTAAGAAATTGCTTGAATAAAGGATGAGAAAACAATGGTGGGTCACAATCATAATGAGCCGAAATTGCTGCAGCATGAACCTTAATAGAAGAGAAGGACAAACCTTTGTCCAGTAACTCAGTAAGATATTGAAGAGCCACACTTAAATTAGGCTCAGAAACATCAAAATCCTTTGCTGCACTCCAAAATAAAAATCTCTTCCATTTATCTGCGTACACTTTCCTTGTACTAGGCCTTCTAGCTTCCAAAATAACATTCAAAACTTGCTGTGGAAGTGGAGGCTCACTACGGTTCAAAACAGAATATGCCAGGCTGTTAGGTGCAGAGAGTGAAGCTTGACATTGAGCAAATGACTGTCCTCCTGAGACAACAGGTGTGGAATCGAAGGCAAAGGCCATGGAGGCTTCCGTACCAGGCTTCTCAGTAATGGGTACCAATGCTGTCGAGGCCAATCTGGAGCTATCAAAATCATCCTTGGCTTGCTTGTCTGGCCTTTAGCAGTACCTTTGGGAGGAGAGGCAGAGGCGGAAAGGCATACACATGAAGATTGCTCCAATTGAAGGAAAGAGCATCCACTTTCCAAGCTGTGGGATGAAACCTTTTTGTGCAAAACTTTTGCAGCTGGTGGTTTAGTGGAGAAGCGAACAGATCTATGTCTGGAGTTCCCCATGACACTGTCAATTTCTGAAATACATGAGGATCCAATTTCCACTCGTGGGGATCCATAATTTGTCTGCTCAACACATCTGCTAAGGAGTTCTGTGCTCCCGGCAGAAACCTTGCCTGAAGATTTAGCTGTAAACTGAGAGCAGTCTCCCACAAAATCATTGCTTGCCTGCATAGAGGATAAAAATGTGTTCCCCCTTGCTTGTTGATGTACCACAAGACAGTTGTGTTGTCTGTTAGAATCAACACCTGCCCTGGAAGAAGTAAATCCTTGAAAGCTATTAATGCAAACTGGACTGCTAACATCTCCTTCAAGTTGATATGTAGATGTAGTAGTCTGGCAGGCCACTTGTCTTGTATCCACTTTCCATTTAGATGAGCTCCCCAAGCTTTGTCTGAGGCATCTGTCGTTAAAATCTGACTCGCCTCTGGCGGGTCACAGAGAGTCCCTTGTTTAGGTGACATTCCTGAGCCCACCACAAAAATTCCTTTTGAATGCAAGGTATTATTTGAATGACAGTGTCCAGATCCTGGCAGTGCTGTGTCCATACATTTTTGAGATACCATTGTACCTTCCTCATATGCAGTTTGGCATTGGGAAGCACCAGAATACAAGATGCCATGAACCCTAAGGCTTGAAGGACTGTCCTTGCAGTCAGCCCGGACTGATGAGATAGCTGATGAAAATAAAGGGAAAGATTCTTTTGTTTGTCCGGGGTCAAAAAGGCCATCTGGGATGCTGTATTCAGTCTTACACCCAGAAAGCACATGTCCTGAGAGGGTACTAGACTGGACTTTATTTCGTTCACAGAATACCCCAGGCATCTTAGCACTGCTATCACATATTCCAAATGAAGAAGAAGCTCGTCCCTTCCTTGAGCTAGAATCAGGCAATCGTCCAAATAAGGATAGATCTGTATTCCTTTTAGCTTGAAGAAAGCTATCACTGGAGCCAGAACTTTCGTGAACACTCTAGGCGCAGTAGATAAGCCAAAGGGCAATGCAGAGAACTGATAGTGAGAAGTCCCAGCTCGAAAACGCAGATACTTCCTGCAACTTAGTCTGATAGGAACATGAAGGTAAGCCTCCTTGAGATCCAAAGTTACCATCCAATGATCTTTGCCCAGCAGAGGTAAAAGCAGCTGTAACGTCAACATTTTGAACTTGGGAATGTCCAGATAAGTGTTGAGGATAGATAAATCCAAAATTGGTCTCCACGTGTTCCCCTTCTTCGGTACTAGGAACAGGCGAGAATAAAATCCTAGGCCCACTTCTGGCATAGGGACCGGCTGTATGGCCCCTATTTGGAGTAACAGAGAAATTTGCTTGTGAGCCTCTATTCTTTGTTGAGGAGGAACGTCTGGCATGCCTTTGAAAGGAGGCAAGGTATGGAAATAAAACCTGTAACCGTGGTGTATGACATCCAATACCCATCTGTCTTGGGTAATTAAACTCCAATTTTCTTTGAAAAGTGCCAACCTTCCTCCCAAAGGTGCTGCCAGACGAGAAGGCTCTGGCAGCTGAAAAGGTAGGTCATTGGGTCTGTTTACGAAAGGACTGACCCCTGCCCTCACCGAAGACTGTGCAGGAGAACTCCCTGTTCTAGGCTTGAAAGAGCCCTGAGCTCTGCCCCTACCACGTCTAGATCTACCCCTAGACTGGGAATCATAAGAAGGGGTCGTCCACCCCTTAGTAGGCCAATTTCTACTAAACTTTGGAGGCTGAACCTGCAAAAATCTTTAACAGTCTGCATAGACTTAGCCTTGTCTTCCATTTTCTTCAAAACTGCCTCAACAGGAGAACCAAACAACACATCAGATTGTAAAGGAGCATCTAAAATCCTTGTTTTAACATGGTCAGATAAATTCTGATCCCTCAGCCAGGCGTGCCTGCGAAGAACTGACCCAGTGGCAGCCACCCTAGATGAGGCCTGTACAGCATCAAAACCACATTGCAAAGAATGCTTACCCACCTGTTCAGAAACATGTACTAAATCTTGTAACTCTTTACAATCAATACCTTCCAGAGCATCAACCTTAGACTTCAATTGTGAAAGGAGATAGTTTTGGTATTTCAACATGTGAAACTGGCAATTCAAAGCCCTCATAGCTAGAGTGGAAGAAGTATAAACTTTCTTTCCCCATCTATCCAAGGCCCTGGCCTCTTTATCTGTAGGAACCGGATTCTTGACAACAGAAGCCTTAACACCTTTAGGCCCCTGGCTAACAGTTTCTGGGTCCGCCCTAGGACTCTAAAAAGATACTTATGAGCTTCAGGCACCCTGTAATACCTATCCGGTTTAACAGGAGCAGGAGGCAAAGAATCAGGATTAAGAGAAGCCTCTGTAAAACATCTTCCACTACATCCAAAACAGGAGGTATAGCCAAAGGCCTATGCTGGGGTAAGAACAAAATTCCCTAAGCCTTTTCCTGGAATCAGAGAAGTCCTGACCTTCCCACTTAAAATGCTCCCTCATGGAATGAAGAGTTTCTGAAAAAGAAAATTCCTCAGGAGGAGAAGCAGAAGGAGTAGAATCATCCACATCAGAATCAGAATAAGGAGAGTACTCCTGCAAGTCTTCAGCCGAAGACTCTGAAACATCCGAAGCCTGCTCAAAACTCCCTAGCTCCGGCTCCACCCTAGGTCTCTTATCAGGAGGGGGCAAAGAACCCCTAATCAAAGTAATCAAATCTTCTGCCATTTTAAGCATATGCTTCTTGGGCACAGTACCTGAAGAACTAGGGGTGACACCAACTGAAGCTAAACCTGGCCTGCCTCTGGGAGAAGCCCTGGAAACAGAAGGAGAGGGCCTAACCACCCTAGGCAGGGAATATAGTAACCTGAGAAGCCCCCTCAGCCTGACCTGCCTCCTGAGAGGCCACATCCTGCAATAACAAAGTCTCTCCCTGGGATCCCAAAGAAACCTCCGGTGGAACCACCGGCTCCACCGACACCTCTAAAGAACTGGCGTCCAGTACGGACGGTTCTTCTAGCCTAGGCTTAACTGCTTTGTCCTTGCGCTTCTTCGAAGAAGCGGGCGTCGGAGCATCCAACGGCATTTTATAATTGCACCGCTTCCCGAAGACTAACCTGGCACAATCTAACCTTCTCTTTATAGTGCGCTTATTGAATCTAGCACAAGGCGACACCCAACAACGTCGTGCTCAGGCCCTAAACAAGGAATACACAAAGTATGATAGTCTCTATGCGGTATCTGTTTCCCACAAGAAATACAATTATTCACTTTTCTGACATCCGGTAAACCACTGAGGCAAGAAAAACTAAAATATTCTAGCGAGTACTTAGCCAACTTTGACTCGGTCTGAAACTCCGAAATCGAACAATTTCAGAACGCCAACCGGCACTTGCAACGCTGCTTCTGCATCGGACCATGCGGCAAAAAAGACTGAGGATATGACGTCGGTCATGCGCATTTGTACCCTGACGTCCTGATGTCAGTCAAATGCGCCTTGACCGACGTCAGCCTTATACTTTGATATTCGGGCCGACCGAGGACAGCGGACTACCCAAGTGTAAGGACTGCAGCAATGTGAGATGAAGAACATCCACACATTTGGCCCAAGGGTTCCACCTGTGTCCCTCACTGACAGGGGCAACACGTGTTGACTGAGGTTTATTTTTTGGGGGTAAACTCATGGTTAAGGCTTGTAAGGGCCCCAGGGCCATTAGCCTAGTAACCTCCTGCGATCCTATAATTCCCAGAGCTAAAGGAGGAAGAAAGCTGGTTAGCTACCAAGTGGAAGTGTTGCCCAGTAGTCCTGAGAGACATTACCTACCAAAGGTTGCCCTGGACCTGGAGGGAGCATCAATTTTGTAGTGTTTGGCAAAGGGGTGTACAAAGGACCAAATGGCAGCTTCAAAGATAGACCTGGGGTCTACTACTTTCTGAAATTTCCCTGAGTAAGCCACTGTCCTAAATGAATATGCTTTAAGGCAGGAAGGCAAGGTCTTACCATAATGCAAGTAGCAAAAAGCAACTGCCTTTTTTGAAAATCCCCAAGCCTGGCCCCCAAAAAAAAAAAACGTTTGGGTTTTTTTAAGGGGAACACCCGGATTTTGGGGGGCCCCAAAGCCCC